>NC_136512.1:18408202-18645702 GCF_053919585.1 Euprymna scolopes
GCTGAAGAGTGTGGTGATATCGGTGTGGCAGCAGGACTCGGCGCAGGCCCATAAGTCCAAAGAGGCCTAGGGTTGGCTTCAGAAAGTGTGCTACAACTTTGTGCCCTTCTCTCAATAACCTCTCCTCCCCCGGCCTTTTTGCAAAATATACAATAAATTTTGCAGGTTAATGCATTAAAGGAAACAAACAATATGAAATTTATCATATTTGCATCAACAAATCATTTAACAGATATAGACAATTTGCAGGGATTCAACGAGATTAAGAAAGCAGGAAACGGAAAAAAATAGAGAAAAGGGAGATGATAAAATTCAATGAGAAAGACGGTAAGATCCAAAACAGGAAAAATCCGAAATGGGTTCGTTGAAAATCCATTGGTAATCCATAAGTAACTTTGTCTGTGTGTATCTCTCTGCGTGTCTCTGTCGAGTTTTGTGTCTACAACGTTGAAACAAAATATTTGTGTATTTTGCTGGGTAGTAACAAATCCGATTTGTTTTTTAGCCGAAAAAATAACTGCTAAGAGATAAAAATTGAACATTTGAAACTTGGCAGGCATAAATCGTTTTAATCTGTATCCTCCACGCATGCATAAATATACATTTAGACATTTAACTGCGTTAATTTTTAAAGTTTTTGTATCCAAGTGTCCTTAGAACATATCGTAGCAAATGCTAAAAGGCTAAATATTTGGATTTCAATTCTAGCTGACAGCACACGAGTCATATATTTTTTGGACTTTTGGAATCACTACTACAGATTAGGTACAATATAATAATCAATAGAGAATTGGCTTCATAATGATACATACGAATTCTGAATGAAATAAAATATTACATTTAAGTGAATTTTATGATCGGGCAACGCCAGGTGCCCTGCTAGTATATATAAAACTCGACAGTCAGCCACGCTAATAAGCCACAATAACGGTGAAACAGGTATCTACGTATGATCATTCTCTCTCTCTCTATCTCTCTCTCTCTCGCTCTATCTCTATATATCTCTCTCTCTTACCGTTTTATCTGCTTAGTTTCACATGTTTCCACAATCAGAATCGATTAAGCGATCTGATAATTTCATCAGACCATACAGGAAATCTTTATGGTCTGATGAAATTATCGGATCGTTTAATCGATTCCTATTGTGGAAGCATATGTAACTAAGAAGATAAAACGGTAATAATAAAAAATATATATATTTGCTCTACAATAGTATTGAGCACTTTTTACACAGTTTTACTAATTATCATCTAATCACTAACTATATATGTGTACTAGCAGGCTATCTGGCGTTGCCCGGTCGTAAAATATGCATTAATATTATAGTTTAATTCATACAGAAACTGGGACATGTGCAGGACAGTATTATGTATTTTTTTTCTAAACAGTTAAATTTTGTCAGTAAAATAAAAAATAAAATAAAATATTCAAGCTGTGATCGAAACCCAACCTAAAGGCAGTGATTCAAGTACGATAACCATAAGGCCAGCTTGAGACGATCTTTTAAAGGTGTTATTCTTAACATAATATGAACGATTCGCGCATGTGCAGTTGTGAAACAGTTTACAAACAGATAAAAACCCGATAGCCTCCACGTTCCAAATTTTCAATTTAAATCCCTTAGCAACCCTTTTTTCCAGATAAAAATCGATTAAAAAGTTTTCCATGGGTCTGAATCCCCTCCATAGCAAATTTCAACTCTGTAGATAAAAAATTAGTGAAATATACAGGTTGAAAAGTGTCCTCACACGCAAACACATTCTCATATATATATATATATATATATATATATATATAGTCATCCGCACACAGTACTGTTTCACAGCTCATCAGTGCGGCTAGACAAGCAACTACCTTAAGCCAGGATCGAAACCCGATCGCCCAAACGACAGTCGGAGCTTCTAACCGTTGTGCTATACGGCTGCTGCTATGCGGGCAGTGAATTAACACAAAGCGCATCGCTTCATACTCTAATGGTAATTTGTATATCATTTCTCAATATGCTCAACCTTAAATAGGGAGCATTATAGTCATCCGCATACAGTACTATTTCGCTGTTTCACAGCTCATCTGTGCAACTAGACAAAGAATTACCTCAAGCCAGGATAACTATTTCACTTAATCACATAAATTAATAAACAGATATAATTTTATGCCTAAATTGTCAGTATTTACTTTCAGTGCTCTATACATAGGTAGAGCTAGGCAGTAAATTATGAAAATATATATGGCAATTAAGTTACACAGAATATTCCGCGACGAATACATATCTATATATATATATTATATATGAGAGAGGGAGAGAGAGAGAGAGAGAGAGAGAGAGAGAGAGAGAGAGAGAGAGAGAGAGACGCAGAAACGGGGATGAACGGACTATTATTTTTATATACCAAGATGAGATTTCAACATCCGGGCATAAACGTAAACTGAAATTCCAAGGAAAGGCATGGGTCATTTCTCCATAAATAATCTGACTTCCGGTTTCAGGAAACCGAGCAAAAGGAGAACGGGAACGTCTGCCTCCACGTTTCACTAATTATTATAAAAAAAAAATTAAAAAAAAGAGAGAGGAGGGACAGAGTGTTTCGCGATATCTTAATTCAGGTGTAAGCCACCAAATACGCGCATTTTAATGATGTGACCTGCTGTTTATTTTCATACATATATATATATATATATATATATATATATATATATATATATATATAGGCAAATATTGTTGAATAGCACGGAGTGTTTTTGCTTAATGATCTGGGTTTTTCTTTGTTTTTTGTTTTTTTTGTTGTTTTGTTTTATTTTTTTGTAATTTTTCAATTTTTCGCTCTTATTTCTCTGTCGAATCTGTGCAAAAAAGTTATTATAGTCGTCTTGGTCCATCTGTTTTTTCTTTTGTTTGCTTTTTTGCAAGTACTTTCGGCTGAGTTTCATCAGTCGTCTTCGGGCAGTTTTTTTTTTTATTACTGTTCGTTTAAAAGCTGGATGCTTTTATTTGCTTCAGTTAAAATTACATTTAAATTTCTTGAATTAGTGAAGCGTCTCGTGTGTAAACAATATACACGTTTTTTAACGTGTTAAGAACGTGGCTAAGATAAATGCACAATGGTCTTAAACGTGTGGTTTACAAGATGGTATAGATTTTTTCTAAAACTAAATATAGCTAACATTCCCTATCTTTTATTTACATTTACAAAATTTAATTTTACAAAATTCGTAATTATCGGCTAATTAGCTTAAGAGGGAAGTCTTTACATAGAAATATAAAAACATATACCAGGGTTATTCCAAAAGTAATGACTCCTATTTTTTTACTAAAAATGGTTGACGAGGGCCCTTTTTTCATTCACATCTTTGTCGCCATTCTGAAATCGACGAACCCATCTCCTAACTGCATCGGCTTCCTAAATGTTCATCAGGCGCCAGTGAACGGTGATCCGTCTAATTTTTTCTACATTAACGAATCCAATGATGACTCACTGCTTTTGACGCACGTCCATAACAGGGGTTGCTTTCTTGGAATCTCACACCGTCAATATCTTCAACAGACAGATGAAACTTATAATAGAAGGTTTAGTCATCATAACAATACAATTTACAACCAATTTTGGTTCGTTCAGGAGCGATAAATTTTTTTTTTTTTTTTTTTTTTACACCAAACAAGGCACAGCCCCACTTTGACGTAATATGCTATTATTTGGGACTAAATTTTATGGGAAAGTACGTAGACAGTTGAGCAGCGATATGTCTGTTCATATTACCATTTGCATGTCAGTACAGTCAGGGAGCAGGGAACTCCCAAAGTCTAGCAGTTCAAGGGAAGAAACTATTTGAGAAAAAAAGGTTTTTCTGTATCTAAGAATTTCAACAGTATCTGTTTCGTAGCACAAAATCAATCACTAAATTACTATATCAATCAGTGAATCTATTTTGCGCTTAACTCATCAGAAGAAATAGCAATAATCAATCCACGAAAAAGAAATAAAATGCGTTTTGGCATGATTAAAAATCCGAAAATTGGAAGAGAAGCTACAAATACCTTATAGTTTGCTTACATTGCGTCATTTTGAACTTCCATTGATTTATAGAATAATTAAGTGGACGATTTTGTGCTACGAAACAGATGCTGCCAAGAATTGTGAATCTCAACTGAATTAAAGGAATAAATTGTAAGATGGGCAACATCATGAAATTTGGAATATAGACTTTTGTCATTTATTCATTGTGCATTTATTCTGTAATAACGTAAAGTTTCTTAAGTAAAGATTGCTATATATAAAAAAGGGAAATATAAGTGAATAAATATATATAAACTTTATATATATATATATATAAACTTTATATATATATAAATACTTTATATATATATAAAAACTTTATATGTATATATATATATAAACTTTATATATATATAAAAACTTTATATGTATATATATACACTTTATATATATATAAAAACTTTATATGTATATATATATATATACACTTTATATATATATATATAAAATTTATATGTATATAAAAAGTGTATATATATATATAAACTTTATATATATATATATAAAATTTATATGTATATAAAAAGTTTATATATATATATAAACTTTATATATATATATATATATATAAAATTTATATGTATATATATATATATAAAATTTATATGTATATAAAAAGTTTATATATATATATATAAAGTTTATATATACATAAAAAGTTTATTATATATATAAAGTTTATATATACATATAAAGTTTATATATACATAAAAAGTTTATATATACATATAAAGTTTATATATACATAAAAAGTTTATATATATATAAAGTTTATATATACATAAAAAGTTTATATATATATATATACATATATATATATATAAAAGTTATATATATATATATAAAGTTTATATATATATATAAAAAGTTTATATATATATATATATATAAAGTTTATATATATATATAAAGTTTATATATATATATAAAAAGTTTATATATATATATATAAAAAGTTTATATATATATATAAAAAGTTTATATATATATATATAAAAAGTTTATATATATATATAAAAAGTTTATATATATATAAAAAGTTTATATATATATAAAAAGTTTATATATATATATATATATATATATATATATATATATATTAAGATTTTTGCTTTCTAAATTTAAAATAAATAAAAGATAATTAAATTAGAATTTTAGATCTTGGTTGTCATGCAAAGCAAACACGAGTATTTACTTAAGCTAAAAAAAAAGTATAAAAAAATAAATAGAAGATAAGTTCCCCTCCCACAACAAATACAAAGTATGAGCTATGTAACCAAACCAATTAATTTTTATCAGCTTGATGTGAACTATGATTTAAAGAAACAGTATTAATATACATTAGGATGCGAAGAGGAATCAGGATAAGATAACAGAGTGTAAGGATTTAAAATTATGTTTCTCATGCGTAACAGATACATGCAATCGTCATGGAGTGAAAATAGTTCTTTCAACTCTACATCTACAAAATTATTTTTCACCTTATTTTGGACTAGCCTGAGTGCTCGACGTTGCCCAGATATTTGGAGGTGTGTGTTGGGCAAAAAAAAAAAAAAAAAAAAAAAAGAAAAGTGGTAGTAGGCAGACAGGCTCAAACCCATAGCGCGAAGGGAGCAAAGACCGTGAAAAAAAACGTGACGTTTTTGCTGCTGCGCCCATCGCCGAACCGGAAGTGATGAATGTTTAAATTAAGGCTAGTCAATCGAAAAGAGGGGATGACTTTAGAAAATATCAGCAAAAAAGCGATCCCCACTGTAGAAAAGTGCCCAGTTGAGGGTGAAAGAATTAATGCTTTTAGCCAATTTTTCGATATTTGTCGTCCGAAGGGTCGAGCTTGAAAAACGAAACCGATCTCGTGAAAATCCGTCGTCTCTGTCGAAAGTTTTAGGCAAACATACATACATACATACATACATACATACATTTAAACAAACAGGTGAGATTTATATCATAGGTATGGTTGGTTGGTTGTTTTACGGCATATCAACCCTTTTAAGGTCATTTAATGCCGAATCCAGTGATTTTGAAGAAAATTTCTGTAATAGAATATATTTGTTTTTTGGGTTTTTTTCAAGTTGGTTTCTATTAAACTCATAGTTGGGACCCTAACAGGATCTGGGAGCAATGGCAATTAAAGGGTTATATTATAGATGAGAGATTATAATATCAAACATTAAAAAAAACACGTGCATATCATCAGTAACAGATCTTGCTGTATGTTTAATAACATTTTTCTCAAAGAAAAAAAATGATAATTTTAACCTTCAACAAGAATGAAAAATAAAATGTTATCAGAAAAATTAGGACAGAAAATTTAAAATCAAGCACAAATAAGCAACAACTTTACAATTCTTAATAAACAAGAAATTTAAAAAAATAACCAGCTTTATATACCCGGCATACTATATAAGATACACTGAATATCTTAACTTCTTACACTTTTCCTGAAAGTGGATCACATGTTAGATTTATGGAAGCATGTTTGTGGATGAAAATTAAACGGGAAATGGCTTAAAGGGAAAATGACTCTCACAGCTTTAAAAAAATAAACTTACTTCCGTGTTTAAAGGCAAGTGGTGTAGTCTGATAATAATTGCAATAAATAAATTAGCAACTACTTAACCAATTTTGGGTCTAAACGTTTGAAATTTATAAATAACGAGTATCCATGCATACGGCAAACATTTTAATCAGTTTGGGGGCGAAAATTTGGCTGCAAAAAGGTCAAAGTTGAAAGAGCTGACCTTTGCAGATTCTACCAAATTCCTCCGTCAATTTTGGGTTTAAAGACTTGAAATTTATGATGTAGGTAACTTGGACATGGGTAAAACTTTGTATTTTGATTGGATACCAAAATGATAAATGTTAAGAGGTCGAAATTGGGGTCAAAGTTTTAAAAAAATTGACCTCTGCGGTCTCTACGAAATTACTCAGACAAATTTTGGTCTAAAAATTTGAAATCTTACATAAAGTGTATTCACGCGTAGGGCACATTATGAACAGTACATAGGGTCACATCAACGCCGGGTTGAACTGTTAGATTTTTAATAAACAAGGAATTCGGAAAAATAATAGAAATAGACGGCTTTACTTTTTTAGCACCCCTTGTAATTACTAGGGCTGTGACAACAGCATATTCTTTTGATTGTTTTTTTTTTCTCTTGAGTATATATCAGTTAATATCTTATACGTTTTTATTATAGACAGATGTGATTCTCGGTTGATTGACTGTGTCTAACTGTTTCGGATATATACTTGGACCATGGAATAATTTACTCAGTGTGCAGGCGTGTCCTGAAAGACCTCCTATTTTTTTAAACTCAAAAACAAAAACTTTGAAGAGTTACCAAGACGGGGTGGCACTATTAAAATGAGCGAGTTTTGTGCTCCAGAATTTATTTTTCTGCATGATCTCCATCATTCTCAACACATTGTAAAGGCTGTGTGTTTCAGTTTTAAGTCAGGATTGATGCCCACGACGGCTTATTTGAGTGGTTAGTGTTTAGTATCTCTGAGATATTCATTTTGAATTTTAAGACTATATCAGTGACTGGTCAAAGGGTCAAATAATCCCAAACAGCCTGTACGCAGTTTTTTTTTTTGGGGGGGGGGGGGACGTTGACTATTTAAATATTATCAACATCTTAGCAAGGTAAAGCAGATCTTAACGAGAAAATTGAACGACGGAATATTGGCTATAAAGAAAACATAGTACAAAAATCTCCATTATTTATTATTAGGTCTAAGACAACAGCATATTCTTTTCGTTGTTTTGACTCTCGAGTGTGTATCTGTTGATATCTTATATGCTTTTAAATAGAGTGATGTGGTTCTCGGTTGATTGACTATTCCTAACTGTGTCGGATATATACTTGAGAGTCAAAACAATGAAAAGAATATGCTGTTGTCACAGCCCTAGTAATTACCTAACTTTATTTAAATAGTTTAACCTAATATACTCCCGACTTTGTATCAGATCTGTTATCGGAAACATTTTTATACAGACACCGTTTTTATTTGCTGCAAATAAATACAAATGCAGGTATAACGTTAAACACGTGCTAACACGTAGACACTGTTACAAGGAAATCAAAACAAGGAGTAACTCGACTCATTTTTTATCCGTTGAAATGACAGACATTTATTTACAGATACTTTCGAGAATAACGCCTTGTCTCTTGTTCAAACCTGTTGCTCTCTGCCTATGTGTCGAACACATCTATCCCTGTCCTCTCTCTAAGGCTATCATCGGTTTGCGCACACGTTCTTTTTTTTCTTTTACATAGGCATCACCACTGTTCAAGGCCCAGAGGCCACTCGAGGATAAGGGTAAAGAGTGTACAGTAGTCAATTGGACAATATAGTAATCGTTAGTAATGGAAATCCGGGAAATTTGTTAACTTAAGTGGAACGGCTCATCAAGAACTTGTTTACGTTAGACTTGAAGACAACCATATTGTAGTCAGCTGGAAAGCAGGAAAACGGAAGACCATTCCACAGGCGTGCAGTTCTAAGAAAATAGCTTTGTTCAAGGAATCTACGTTTAGGTTTAGGCACAGATAAAGAGTGTGGGGGGAATTATTGATAGTGTTTTCAGCTAGACGAGTGTTTCTTGTGAAAGTTTGGTGAGGGGGTGACCATAGATTGAAGCTCAGTCGAAATAATCTTTTTCCTTCTTCCTTGTTGTGACGTCACCTTGCTATTTCCTCTTTTGCAGTGTTCACGGTGATTTTTGAATTCAATTGATGAAGGTATAACATTCTGATGATGGCATATATCGCCGAAATATTGTTAGATCATAGCAGGGTTAAAATTGTTAATTAGCTATTATCTATCCATCTATCGACAAGTGGACAACAGCAGTGGCCTTGCTAGTCTAAGAAGAGAAATATTGTTTTGATAAAATAAATTTAGCTGAAGTTAATTATGTAAATAGCTAAGTGATATGTTAATAGATTTAGCTGTAATTAGCTGCAAAGAGAGGAATTCAGAAATTCAAAACTGATAAGTGACACTGTTCGCGCCATGTTTTATATAGGTGACGTTAAAGAGATGTGTCCTTTAATCGGCTACATCACCGGAACTGACAAGATTAGAGCAAGGAGTTTGGATTTTGTCACCAAGGTGTGCAGATGTGCTCCAGAAGCTGGGAAGCGAGGCTAGACAAAACAAGCATGTAGACACGTAGCAGACTCTGTGAAATACTGAGACGTCCGAAATAAATTTATCTTCATAAAATATAAAGTTGTTGTCCTGTGTTTCGCAAAAAACGGAAAGTCAGCTACGTCTCAATTGTCTTATTGTGTCAGTATTTTTCTTTTTTTTATTCAATTTTCACCCCAAACAAGGCACAGTGCCATTTTGAAGCAGGGGGCTACTATCAGGGACTTAATTAGCAGGGTCATTATGAAGGGAGATGAGTAGAAAAATGTTTGTTAACATTACACTTGAACTTCTGCATATCAGTGCAGTTGGGAAAGCAGAATCCCGGAATGGAATTCCAAAGACCCGCAGTTCTGGGGAAGGAACTATTGGAGTAAAAGGCTTTCTTGCACCTAGGGATCTCTACTGTAAAGGGATGAGACTTAGTAGCTTGTCGGGTTTGTCGGGGGTAGTTACGTCGGGGAGGTACAAGTGTTTGCAGTTCGTCAGAGCATTCACCATTAAAGTATTTGTAGAACAAAGCAGAGGGATGCAACATCTCGTCGATGGGACAGAGGTTGAAGCCTAGATTACAGTTCAGGACCTATCAGGTTGGCGACTCTCTTTTGAATCCTGTCCAGGAGCGAGAGACAAGCAGCAGATGAGCAGTATGGTGGACATTCATCACAACGCCCAGCAGCAGGAAGACAAATGACCTCCGGACAGAAAGCTATGAAGCATCTTCTTTCATATATCGGTCCTGGATATGACCTTAAACTATATCCAGTGGTGAGGCCCAAGCTTGCGGGCTTTGGGGAGTGTGGAGCCACACTTTAATTACCATTGCTCCCAGGTCCACTCTGACCCGGAGTGGTAGTACCTGTTAGGGTCCCAACTATGGGTTAAATAGAAACCAACTTGAAAAAAAGAAAAAAAACATATTCTATTGAAATATTTTTCTTCAAAATCTTTGGATTCGGCATTAAATAACCCGAAAAGGGTTGATATGCCGTAAAACAAAAACAACCAACCAACCAACCAACCAACCAATCTTTCATATATCATCCCCGCCGTGTAACAATATGAATTTAAAACGAGGAAATATACAGATATCGCTTGGTCTACGATTAATAAAAACATAACTGTTAGTGTGTTAGATAATAGCAGGGTTAAAAGTGTTAATTAGCTATTTCCTATCTATCTATCTATCTATCTATCTATCAGTGTAGTGATAAGGGGACAACACTAGTGACCTTGCTAGGCTAAGAATAGAAATATTGTTTTGGCCAAATAATTTTAGTTAGAAGTTAATTATGTAAATAGTTAAGTGATATGTTTATAGATTTAACTGTAGTTAACTATAAACATAAGAATTTAGAAATCCCAAAAAGCAGAGAGTTTGTGTTTTGTCAGCAAGGTGTGCGGACGTGCTCCACAAGGCCGGGAAGCGATACTAGACAAACACAACATATAGACGCAGCAGACTCCTGAAACACTGAGGCATCCGAAATAAATTTATATTTATAAAAAATAAAGTCGTTGTCCCGTGTTTCACAAAGAATAAAAGTCAGATATGTCTGAATCGTTTTATTGTGTCAGTATGATGGACATTCATTACAGAGGCCAGCAGCAGGAAGACAAAGGACCTTCAGACAGAAAGGTATGAAGCATCTTCTTTCATATAGTATGTGTTCTTTCATAGCTGTGTAACAATATGAATTTAAAACAAATAAATATTTGTTTATTTTACATAACATTGCGTTGTAATTTGGATTTAAAAAAATCGTTTTCATACGTACTTTATTTTAAAATTTAAACGATGCTTATATCACGGAAAGCACTACTTTGACTAAAAAAATTTAAGTTAAAAAAAAAAGGCAATAATCACTGGACAGAATGATAAAACAAAGGAGCGAATGTTTGATTATGGAAAACATATCAGTTTATCTACGTCGGCGGGCGAGGCGTGTGAAAAAGATAACAAAGGTGATGCCAACATTGAAGACGAGGAAGGGGGGGGCGATAAGGAAAAGAAAGTTAAAAATACTTTTCTTGACTTATTTTATGCTGTCTCCTTTAAACACAGAAAGAAGCCGTTACCCTTTCGCTTTGAACAGGCATTGCTGTCTTCTAAAACCGTATATTTTAATGCCGAGACAGGACAGCTAGCAACGGTGATTCGATAGACGTTTGACTAGCTTGGGTCGACTAAATCGTATGTAGTCAATTATTACTAGATTACGTTTGACCCGTTGGGTCAGTACTTGTTAGTCATTCATCAATTTTCATGTGAACCAAATGAATTGGCCTATATCGTATATACTCATTATTAAATCACATTTTTCTTATGAACCAGATGAGCTGGTTCATAAGACTTGATTATATAAAGTTATAACTTAAATTTTAAAAAAATCTTAATGCTGAAATATTTTAAGTTATAAATTTATATTTTTATTTACTAGAATATCTTGTCCTTTTCTTTTCCAACTAACAACTAGTCCTTTACTTTTCCATGTTTAAGCTTAACGATATTACTTTTAATGGTCGCATTTTTCTATTGTAATCCATGATTTTTCCAGGCTTCCAGTAAATTCACTTGTTCTTTGTTTAATTTCAATCTAATTTTTTGCCTCCATAAACATAACATCCACATATGTAAAATAATTAATGGCACTCGTCTGCTTTCAATAAAATCATCCAATTATCTCCCTTCCATGCGTTCATTCTCTGTTTCACTTGTTACTTCTCTTTTCGTGAGAGCGGTGAATTGTGGCAACGGTAGTCGCTGAAGCGACGTGGTTGCGATGGAAACCAGTCATAAAAAACGTCGCTCACGATTTTTTTTTTTTTTTTTTTTTTTTACGATTTTGGATACCAGTAAATTCGTCATAACTGAACGAAAATCGCAAAAACAAATTTCACACTATAGCTGAGAAGGTAATCTATAAACTGTGATAATTGTTTGAAATTTGGTCGAAAATGAGTGAGCGGTGAAGCTTTAAAGCAGTTCTAATTGACTAAAACTGCCACGGTAGTGTTTGAATATATCGCATGAGTTGTTATTACAAATGCGAAAAGATGGAATCGATTCAAAGTTATACATTTTATGTTTTATTTTCTTCAATTTTTTTTTATTTTTTGCTATCTGGCGAAACACATGTAAGACGTAATATAATGAAAATTTAGGCGTCGGCCTAAAAATAGAAGAACAAAATAGAAACAAACAATTTATGAGACTGAAGTTATTCTATCTGTATGTGATTGGAATGAAAACATGCTCTGAAGCCGGAAATTTACCTTCATTGAGCTTAATATTTGTTACAATTGAGCAACAATTGTATACTTTTTAAACGTTGTCTAGATTTCTACAACTGATTTAAGGGCCCTGTCGGTGGGGCATTAAAATACACCGACTGCCTCCCTGCAGAGGGTAAAAATCCCTCAATGGGGGTCCTGGATATGACCTTAAACTATATCCAGTGGTGAGGCCCCAGCTTGTGGGCTTTGAGGAGCGTGGAGCCACCCTTTAATTACCATTGCTCCCAGGTCCACTCTGACCCGGAGTGGTAGTACCTGTTAGGGTTCCAACTATGGGTTAAATAGAAACCAACTTGAAAACAACAAATATATTCTATTAAAAAATTTTTCTTCAAAATCTTTGGATTCGCCATTAAATAACCCGAAAAGGGTTGATATGCCGTAAAACAAAAACAACCAATCAACCAACAACTGATTTAGGCTATTTTTGCATTTGCACTGCTGAATCAGGAAAGTGTCATCCATTTCCCTCCACCAGGTCAGGTTTTTGTGCTAATTTGAAAAGAAAATTAGATCTTGTGACAAAATCGATTACATTTTTGTAGCATTAACAGGTGATTATTGTCAACACATATTATCCTAAAAATGTTTTTAAGAAAAGAAAAATGTTTTGATAACAACATATATGGATTACCCGATAGAAACATCGATTGGTGGGCATTGATAAAGGTAAATACGCGTAAATTGCGTGTTGCTTCACCATTGTTCAAAGTTCAGGGCTTGAACTTCCGTTTCTTCAAACACCTAGAATGCTCAGCAGCAGGCAGGTCTCCTTTCTGATTCCAACAATAGTCAGCCATCATCACTGTGTTCCAGCAACCCTAATACTTGGCCTCCATATCTTTCAGGTCCTGGTAGAATCTCTTTCCCTGCTCGTCACTCATTGGGTCCAGGTTTTCAGGAAACCGGTCCATATGCGAAATTAGAGCATCTTGATACTCGTGTTGCAGCCTAGATTTCTAAAAGCAGCCACCATGTTGTTGACAACTTCTGCGTAGTTTCTGGCCTTAGAGATACGGTCCATAGTTTTGGTGAAAGAACATTTTCTTCATCATTTGTAGCCGTTTTGCGACGATTTCTTGCCTCAAACAATCCTTTATTATTGATTGCCCTTCCTTTTTAAAGCTAACATGGATGGTAAAACCTTGCCTGCTAAGGTTTACGTCTTTGGTCGCTGTAGACAAACTCCATGCTCTTCTAAACTGGCAGAAAGAATTCTATTTTATCCATGAATATGGTTTCCTGCTAGGACCCTACACGAATTCCAACACTTCATCCAATAATTTAGTACTTATCTTTTACATAGAAGGATTTGTCTTTAACTTCCAAATACCGTTATGTATCCAATATCATTTCTTCCCGGGAACCATATATCTTTCTCTGGGGCACAGTATGGAATAAGGACTATTTTGTAAATATATAAAGGCACTTTCAATTAAAAAAATCAATCTTGGTCGCAAATAAATAGCATCTTCTTGTTATTTCTTTATTCAATAGCAGTTCAATTCGACTTTGCTTGGGTCCTATGTACTGTTCATAACTTTATGTGCATATAAATATATATATATATATATATATATATATATATATTAAAAAGTTAGACTCATCTCCGGGTAACCTACATCTAAAATTTCAAGTGTTTAGACCAAAAATTGGCCGAGGAGTTTGGTAGGGTTTGAAAAAGTAAACTCAACTTCTTAGCAGCCAAAATTTCGCCCAAAAACTGATTAAAAAGCTTGTTGCATGTCTGAATACCCTTTATGTAAAATTTCAAATGTTTAGACCAAAATTGGCTAAATAGTTTGCTAGAGTACACAGGGGTCAAATCTTTTGAACTTTGACCCCTTGACAGCCAAATTTTCGGCAAAAAACCGGTTAAAAAGCTTGCCCTATGTTTGAATACATTTTATGTAAAATTTTAAATGTTTAGACGAAAAATTAGTTGAGTGATTTGGTAGAGACTGCGGAGTTCAATTTTTTAAAAACTTTGACACCAATTTTGACCCCTTAAAATTTATTGTTTTGGGCTCAAATCAAATTAAAAAGTTTGATCCATGTCCAAGTAACTTATATCTAAAATTTCAAATGCTTAGACCAAAAATCGGCGGAGGAGTTTGGTAGAGTTCTCAAAAGGTCAAATCGTTGAACTTAGACCCCTTGACAGGTAAATTTCTGGCTGAAAACCGATTAAAAATATTTTTCCATATCTCAGTACCCCTTATGTCAAATCCCGAGTCTCTAGACCGAAAATTGACAGAGTTATTTGGTAGGGAAGTGTACACAGACAAATAGTCACACACAGAGACATTTTCACTTATATACAGTCCTGGTCAAAATTGTTTTTTCAAAAATAATTAGTAGATCAGGGTTAAGGGTTCGAATGAAGCAGATTTCATTTTTTTCCATCATATTTTCCTTTTTGGCAATGGTTTCAACCATTTGTTTGATTAAAAGTTCGATAATATGCGTAAATGCTTACTTTCTTTAGTGGTCTCATGATTTTGACCAGGACTGTGTGTGTGTGTGTATATATATATATATATATATATATATATATATATATATATAGAGAGAGAGAGAGAGAGAGAGAGAGAGAGATAAATAGATATAGATTATTAATAAAAAATATCAATCCAAAGATTAATTAAAGTTGTGTAAATATACATAAAAAAACGCACTCTTGGTTGCAAAAATCTGTGTGAATGTTGTAAGGTGAAGGTTAAACCAATGTCGACCGAAATCTCTTTACATAGTGAAGTTAGTTGGGGGGTCCTTATTCCATATTTCGTCCCTTTCTCTGTAGCATTCTTTTGGGATCAGCAAAAAAACCAATAGTCACTTGAGACCAAATCTAAAAACACGATGTGTGCAAAGTAGTGATGTGACGATGTCAAAAATTTTTCCTTATTCTGATACAATTACTGATTCTGTTTTAAATTCCCGATTCCGATATAATTACAGATTCCGATTCTTTTAAAATCATTAAATATTTAGCAGTAGAGTTGTTTTCCTTCAGATTACCGTAAAACTTCATGTGATATTTGTGTGGATGATTTATACATTTTAATTTTGTAGTTTTAAACCACTGTACATTTACCATTTTATCTCTAGCACAGGTAATAGATGAGTTCATCGATTTCAGGCAGAGATGTGAGTGACAGAGTGCGTTCCGGACTTTTACGACCGAGCCATAAAAAGAGGTTGGCAAAAGTGCATTGAGAATAGTGGTGACTATGTAGAAAAATAAATTCTTCATCGTTTTAGTCTTTTGAGTTAAGAAATAGATCTTACTTTTGGAACGACCCTTGTATTTAATCAGCCGTCCTTAATGATAGTGCCTCATGGACTCGTGTTTTTTGCACAGGTGGAATAACCTTTACTTTGAACTAATGTTGGGATGATTCCAAAATTTTTCCAATTCCGATACAATTACCGATTCTTTTAAAGTCACTAAATATTTAGCGGTAGAGGTGTGTTCCTTTAGATTGCCATAAAAATCCATGTAATATATTTTCGTGCACATAAAAATTTACACTTGTGTGGGTGATTTATACATTTTTATTTTGCTTGTATTTTAAAACCAATGCACATTTACCAATTTTATCTTTAGCAGCAGTAACGGAGGATTAAGTTTTAAACAAAAACAAACCAAATAATAAACAACTGCAAGAATCGTTTTTGGCATTGGAAAGTAGGCACAATTTTCTCCGATTCCGTAAAAAATTTTGATTTTTCTCAATCTCGGATTCCGATTAATTATCCCAACACTAGTGTGAAGTAACTTCAGAGCAAAATTTGGTGCTAGTGTACGTAAAGGACCCCAAATTTTTAGCCTCTTTCTTGTCTCAGAAAATTTAGCTGACATCAACTGACACAGCATTGGATTGACATCAGACATAACATATTTTTTGCTGACCTTGTATGACACTTACGCAGATACAACATCAGTGACAAGGTTAACTAATTTGCATATTAGTATTGAAATGAAACATGTTATTAATTAACTTATTTGTTATTGATTTTGTTTTTTGTTTTACCTTTAATGAAACAAATATAATTCATAAATTTAATGAATAATTCATAAATTTAATAATTCATAAATTTAATGAATAATTCATAAATTTAATAATTCATAAATTTAATGAATAATTCATAAATTTAATAATTCATAAATTTAATGAATAATTCATAAATTTAATGAAACAAATATAATTCATAAATTTAATGAATAATTCATAAATTTAATGAATAATTCATAAATTTAATGAAACAAATATAATTCATAAATTTAATGAATAATTCATAAATTTAATGAATAATTCATAAATTTAATGAATAATTCATAAATTTAATGAAACAAATATAATTCATAAATTTAATGAATAATTCATAAATTTAATAATTCATAAATTTAATGAAACAAATATAATTCATAAATTTAATGAATAATTCATAAATTTAATAATTCATAAATTTAATGAAACAAATATAATTCATAAATTTAATGAATAATTCATAAATTTAATGAAACAAATATAATTCATAAATTTAATGAATAATTCATAAATTTAATGAAACAAATATAATTCATAAATTTAATGAATAATTCATAAATTTAATGAAACAAATATAATTCATAAATTTAATGAATAATTCATAAATTTAATGAAACAAATATAATTCATAAATTTAATGAATAATTCATAAATTTAATGAAACAAATATAATTCATAAATTTAATGAATAATTCATGAATTTAATGAATAATTCATAAATTTAATGAAACAAATATAATTCATAAATTTAATGAAACAAATATAATTCATAAAACTCACTATGTCTATCCGTCTGCATGTCTCCATATCTTCACACCATCTTTCCTGAAATTAAAAGCGGCGCTAGGGGCCTCAAATGATCAGATTTTTTATGGACTGTTCTTTTATGGGTCTTTAGCCGGTTAAAACAGTTTTTAAGGAGTGAAAATTGAAAATGTTATACATTTTGTACATTAATCTTTTTAATCAGTTCATATGAGTGTCACGTTGATATAGTGGTAACGTCACCAGCTTTGAATTCTACAGTTTTGGTTTCAATTCTAGCTGATGGCACCTAAATACTTCAATTTTTTTTTTTTTTTTTTTTTTTTTTTACTTTTGAAATCACGACTATAATAATATGTACGCAATCTGGACAAATTAAAATATCATATTTAAGCGTATTTTATGACCGGGCAAAGCTGTCGCCCCCCCCCCCAGTAATAAAATAAATAAATCTTTCGATTGTTT
This sequence comes from Euprymna scolopes, assembly GCF_053919585.1. NCBI lineage: Eukaryota > Metazoa > Mollusca > Cephalopoda > Sepiida > Sepiolidae > Euprymna > Euprymna scolopes. Next base: position 18,426,000 of record NC_136512.1, read on the forward strand.
AGACACAAGTTTAGTATTTGCATTCAACTGTGCTCCCCCCTCACACCTTTTACTTTGGGGAAGGGGATGACGTGACATCAACAAGATGCAATCTATTTCAACGTTAATAATAAATCACCCTAAACATTATTGCTCAGACAAATAGATTTTGTTTATCAGGAAGAACTGACTGCCTGTGGAACTCTGTTCCACTGGCCTGCTTTCCAGCTGACTAAAATAGGGTCCTCTTAAATAACCAAATTATACCCAATTTCCACCACTAATTATTACCTTGACCCGGTGACCACTTTACACTTATAAAGTGTTATCCTCGAGTGGCTTTGCAAAAAAAGTTACTTTGAAGTCAATATTTTAACAGGGCTCTATGGACAAATTTATCTTTAGATGATCTTTGACATCTAAATATTTTCGTTCACTAGCCAAATCCATGTGATTTTTGGAATATGTTTTCGTTCCATGATGCGTATATACTTCAAAAAGATTTTTCTGTATTTTTTTTTTTTTTAATTTTAAATAAGTGTTATTCTACACTGAATTTTATGTTGAGACTTGAAAGTATAAACAATAATTTCCCCCACTCTTTATCTGTGCCTAAACCTAAACGTAGATACCATGAAAAAAAAGCTTCTTTCTTAGAACTGCATGCCTGTGGAAATCTATTCCGTTTGCCTGCTTTCCAGCTGACTACAATTTGATTGTCTTCAAGTCCAATATAAACAAGTTCTTGATCTGTCCTCTAGTCCTAATCCTCAAGTGACCTCTGGGCCTTGATAAGTGGTGACTCCTTCGTAAAAAAAAGGACGGACTCATAAACCAAAATAAGTAAAAATTTCTAGTTGCCTCCCTACTGTTACCGTGTCTACTGGGTATTAGACATCAAAAAAGGAATGACTGACCTTGGGGTCGAGTGCACAAATGAGAATATTGAATTCTTGGCCAAGATCAAAGTGTAGTATCTGTTCCGGCAGATACTGCACTTAAGATAATTTGTACCAGTCAATGGAGGGGAAACCCTCTATACTGGGACAATTATTATTTTTGGTAACCAGAGTGACCCCTCTTAGGGGAGCTGGTTTTTACCTCACATTAAAAACGGCCTTGTGCCTAATTTGCTCAGTGGGGGAGCAAATAAATACCATCTGTTCTTCAGATGCTGCACTTCCATTTCTTGTTCTCTTTCGGTGCAGGAGCAGTCCTCCACGACCAAGACAATTTTTTATTTTTGTACCTTTTCTCCACGTTACAAAACGACCCTGGTGTCTACCTGTCCCGTGGAGAGGCATTATAAATAGGTACAATAACTTGTCAGCTATGAAAAACTTTTTTATTTTTTTTTTCAAACTCCTCATTTCTACTGCAACAACTTTTTCATTTCAGCATCCACAAAATAACTACATTATCTATATATTAATATGATAGCGTGTGTGTTATTTTCTGTGTCACGCTTGCATCCGGGTTGTTTAACTGTAATGTACTTTCATTTCTCGTCATAAATAAGTTTACTAAGAATTTTTCATAATTTTAATTTCGATTAAAGCTGATAGCATTTAAGTCATCTATTTTTTTTTATAAATAATTTTACCAAGAATTCCTCATAAGTTTTATTTATAGCTAATGGTGCTCCAATAAAATAAATAAAAATAAATTGGAATGCCATTAGCTATAACCAAAACTTATAAACAAATCTTGGTAAAATTATTTTAAAAAATAAATATACATATATATTTATATATATAGATTATCAAGAATTCTTCCTAATTCTTGATTTCGGTTTTAGCTGATAGCACCTTAGTAAATTTTTTTTTTTTTTTTTTTTTTTTTTTTTTTTAAATAATTTTATCAAGAATTCTTTGTAAGTTTCGGTTATAGCTGAAGGAACTAAAGTTCCTTATATAAGTTTCGGATTCAAATTGATGAACCCAATTCATATATATATATATATATATATATATATATATATATTTTAAATTGCAACTCTATAATATATATAATATCTGCAAGAATTAAAATATATTTAAGCATATTTTACGACCTGGCTACGCCGGGCGCCCGATATCAGAGCATCTTCATTTACGTTGAATATTTACAGAATGCCAACATCAATATATTACATATGAATGAGTCCCGTATGGAATTTCCACAGGTCCCGCTAGCAATACAGTTAATGTCAAATTACAGTTGAGATTTATTATAGCGATAAAAAGCTATCTTCAAACGATTTTGACTTTCCAGCTTCTTCAGCAGTTCAATCTGTGTTCCCAAAACTCTCTAGACAAGAAAGCAACAGATAAGCAAGTTGTAATCTTAAAACAAAATTTTTTTTTTGAAGTTGCCAACACATCCTACGACATTTACTTTAGTAGCAAAGTATTGAATTTTATGTTGCTACCATCTTCTCTGCCACTATTCGGCCTTCTTATTACAGCCACTCCTCTCAAATGCAAATTATATTTTGATGACACATTTATGATCTTTTAGAGTTCATTACACATCATATAGACCTTCATACACGGCCAAACTTAACTAGTCGTCAAGCACAGTTAGCTCTCGACACGGACTAAACTAGGTCTTGATATATAGCTAACCCTTCATATTCTTGTTGATTTTCAAACATAAAAATGTGACTCTTAAATCCTTATTTTAAATTCTTCATAAACATGACAATTTCTAAAAAGTCTGACTCTTGAATTGTCTAAACATGCCGACGCCAACTACAAAAAAAATTTAACTAGTTTCGTAATTAAAACTTCTGGGTTGGTTTTACAATCCACAGAGTTGAAAAAGTGGTAAAAAATATATAACAAATAAATCTTACCAAAGACAATATGTTACTCTTCTACCTCGCTAGGTAAGGTTTCGGTGTGTTTATTTAATATAAAATGTTTATTTGGTTAAAAAAAAAAAAAAAAAAAAAAAAAAAAAGCAAGTAGTGTCAAAGATTACACAAGAACGAAAAAAAAAAAAATGGACACGTGATATCTCTTATACTTCTAAAGGTTCGACAAAGAATAAAAAATTATACAAAATACTGTTAGAAACCCATCCAATAAATGTCACAGTAACATTTATGCATTCGTGCAACGCTCAACACTACTTGTTTTTTGGACCAAATAAACATTTAAACAATAAGTAAAAAGATTAAAAATACAAGTAACATTTGTTATATGTTTTTATCACCACTATTTTGAATCTCTGGATTCAAAAACAAACCCAAACTTTTTCATGACTCAACATGGTCGCATGAATTTTACTTTTCTCACCGAAATAGCTTGTAATATAAAAAAAAAAAAAAAACTTACCAACACTTCCACAACATTCATGTTATTCGCACAATTTCTTTATCTTGACCTGTTCTCTTTGTTGTCAAACACTCAATCCCTTCTCCATAATTCATCCTCCTTATTGCAACCATTCCCTCTTATGCAAATTATATTTTAAAACCACACAAGTATAATGTATTTGAGCAGGATTATATGCATGATATAAATGTCATCTAACGTGGCCTCAAGGGAGGACGTGAAGCAAAATAAATTCTAATCCTGAAGGACAAATCAGTTGAAACAGATGATGTAAATAGTTTCAGTACTTCTATAAATGCAGAGCCACATCCGGTTTTAATTTTTTGGGTTCTCCGACAAAAGGAGGGTAAACCTGTAAATTTACCCTTGTCAGTTCATCTGTCCACACTTTACTCAATAACTACCCCTTGGAATATTTTGCACAAACATTAAACATGATACGAGTAAAAAAAAAAAAAAAAACAGAACGGATTTTCCAGGAAAACTTTGGTTGCCCCCCACCAAATGAGTGCCTTTCGGGTTGAAATGGCTAAAATTGACAAAAAAAATTCATACCTTGGATTTTTATAAAACTTTGAAAAGTAACTAACTGATTTCTATTTATTTTTGTTCGTCTATACTTTGCGATAACTCTTTAGTGTGCCCCAGGGGCTCTTCTAGGGCTAATAAAAACACTCCATTTTTGGGACTATTTTACCATATTTATCCAAAATTTTCTCTGTATGTTTATTTAGCAGTTTTGCATGGTGCTGAACTCAAATTTGCATATGTTAAGGCCTTGTGGACTTTTGGGACTAAATGAGGGGGGGGGAACAAATGAATTTCTTTTTTTTTTTTGCATGGTGCAGAACTTAAATTTACATATGTTAAGGCCTAAAACTGCACCGTTTGTTTATTTTCACCAGGATGTGATGTCCCCTGGTGACTTTTGGGGCCAAGGAACGGGAATGCTGAACTGAATCATTTTTTATGCCTCGTTCACTGTACACTCACAGGGGACCATGCATGCTTCACTTGTTTTTTTCTTTTGTTTTAGCTAAATATGGGGCATCATACCAGATGCCAGACATTCATCCGCAATCTCATACATTAGAACAAAGATCGTTTTAAGATTTTAATTATCGTTTTAAGCGCAATTATTTGCATATTTTTTTTGCACAATGTTCCCCAGGTATATTTGCCAGACAGTTTTTAAATTATTTTTCACAAGTCCAGTAGCTCCTATAATTACTGGAATGACGTAGATCTACCAAAGGTTCCAGTTTATTTTCATAAGACCTTGGTATTTGCTTATCTTTTCCCTCTGAGTGTTTCCTATTGTAATTCACAAAACAGACCTAAAATAACCTAGCTGTCACTGAACAGCTGTTTAATACAGAGATTGAAGAAAACTATTTTTTCATGATTTTTTGAGTTAAAGATCAATTGCTTCTCCTGTGTTAATAGGCTTAATTTTCTTCAAAACTTTATTCCCTTTTAATTTTTTTTTTTTTTTTTTTTTTTTTTAAAAACTTTGTGGCTTTCAAATTATTATTTTAGCTGTTAATGTACACACACCGCCATTACACACGCTGGAAAGCAAAAGGACCGATCTGACCTTCCACCTACATACAGCGTCTTGGTAGCCCCTAATGGTTATCCGCCTGGTATTAACCAGGCTCAGATCAGATTTAGTGATCTGATGAGAATTGGTATGTGAACGTGATTGCGCCAGCGTATATTGCATTTCAAATTATAAACAGCTTTCGTTTCCGCTTAGTCCTATAAAGTACAATTGGAATAATTCTGGCTGATATGGATCCTCTCCTATAGAAGCACCACAATTTCTTAAGACAGGAAATAGGATGAAATATTTTTCCTCCCATTTGTATGAAAATTAAACAAAGTTTGTTTTTTTTCAACAATTGCACAGTGGGATCTACCGGTAATCTCAAATTAGAAGTTAACTCACTGTATTTTTAATAACACTTCCCAGAGTCACTATAGATTGCAACTAGTGTTCCATACCATTTGTTCTGGGGAAATTTTTTTTTTTTTTTTTAAATAGACAGGCAAGGTTCTTTTACAATCACACTAATATGAAATTAAAAACATTGTTTTTAATTTTTGGCATGGGTCTGACAATGATTAACATTTCTCTATAATTTGGATATACGTAAAAAAAAATAAATAAATAATAAAAAAAATAAATGATAAAAAAAAAAAAAAAAATAAAAAAATAAATAAATAAAATAAATAAATAAATAAAAAAAATTAAAAAATACCAGTAAGAGCAACCCAAAAACTTATTTTTAATGCTTCTTATATTAAACTACTGAATTTTAGAAATAAAATTTGATTCCAACAAAAACTAAAATACAGGTTCATAAAGCATCGAAATAGATTTTTTTATAAGCTGTTGTAGCATTACGAGCGTGTGTGCATTCGTATTAAAGACATGCAAACGCATGTTAATGTATTAAATAAAATAAATTTTTTTTTTTTTTTTTTTTTTTTTTTTTTTTAAATGTTTATCGAAACACGAAGGATTTATGACCATTAGAACAGTTATGCAAAAATAAACCTTTCTGAAAATAAAAATAAAGTTCTTTTCCAGACACTGTTCGGACCCTGTATTAAAAAAAACAAAAATAAAGAATCTGTATTATGTACTTACGTAAATTGATCAAATAGTTTCAGCTTTAGGAAAACCATTTTTTTTTTTTTACATAATTAATGGGAATAAAGGATAAATTATTCATTCCCTTGTTTTTTTGTTTTTTGTTGACACTGGGAGGGGGGTACCTGGCTTTACCCAGTCGTAAAATATGCTTAAATATGATATTATAATTTGTCCAGATTTTGTATATATAATTATAGAGTTCTGATTTCAAAAGTAAACAAAAAAGGTATTTGAGTGCCATCAGCTAGAATCGAAACCGAAAGCAAAACTGTAGCATTCAAAGCCGGTGACTTTACCAAAGTGACACCCATATGAACTGATTAAAAGTTAATTAAAATAAACTAAGATGAATGTACAAAATGTATAACGATTTTTTTCAATTTTGACCGTTAAAACTATTTTAAGCGGCTAAAGACCCATAAAAGAACATTCCGTAAAAAATTTAATCATTTGATGCTTCTAGCACCACTCTGTGATTTTCAGTTTCTGAGGAGATAGAGTTTGAAAATAAGACAGACATATAGCCGTTTATATATTAGATTTTTCAAAGTGCTAGTCAAGGCAGTCACTCCTTTAATACTCATAAAATATTTTCTAATTTAAAAATAAAACTACTTGATCAATTTATGCAAGTTTTGGGATGTGATATTCTGATTCCATCACAGGTATGAACATTATATGGATTTCTTTTTTAATAAAGGAGGAATTCTGGAGAAGGACAAAAAAAAAATTTTTTTTTTTTTTGTTTTTTTTAAATTAAAAAGTGTTGCAATTGTAAAGAAACAAAATTAAAAGGAAATTTGATTGAATTTTCTTTAAACAAATCAATGTATAAACAGTTCTTTTATACGACAGAGGCACATGATAAAATTAATTTAAAAAAAAAAAAAATTGTCTTAAAATTTTAATTAAAAAAAATTAAAAACTTCAAAATCACTTTTCTACAACTTTAATCAGGACTGAACACATTTTTTTTATCTAGTCATAATGAAGAGGGAAAGTGGCTGATGCCATTTGAAATTCCATTTCTTTTTTTAAAACACTTGTATGAATTCTACTTTCCATATACGAAATTTACATTTTTTGTAATCTTAATTTCAATATTTTTTTTTTTTTGGGGGGGGGGTCTGATAGAATAAAATTAAATATTTGTATACTTCCAAAGTATGCAAACAAATACATATCAAATGACTCAATTAGTTAAATTTTAGTTAAATATGCATTAACAGCAGTTTATTGAAACTAATATTTTTTTTAACAAAATATCTCAGATAATAAAGAAATGCAAAACTGAACCAATTATTTCAATTCTATTTGAAAATGCATTAAGAAAACGTTTTTATAATATTGTCCTTCAAAAATACGAAAGTGATTTTAAAGTTTTTGAAGTCAAAGTAATTTCTAGCTCAAATCAATTTAAAAAGAAAAAAGTCAAGTCTCATGGTTCACTTGTGCTCTGAAGTAAAACTGTTTTTCACCTGCATCTTTGATGGATTCACCATACCAAATATACACTTGAATGTTTAAAGAGAAAAGGTCCGAGGTAAATTACAGAATAGTTAACAATTGAGAACATGAAGAATAAGAAATTTTAGTTTAACCATTGTTATTCTATAAAAACAATTTTTTTTTTTTTTTGCTTATTTTAAAACTGGTAAACATTAAATCAGAAGGGACTTTTCCAGGGCATTCAGCATGAAGCAGAACAGTCAACAGAAACCTTAAGTAAACAAAAACAAGTAGAACTTGAGGATACGGAATTAAATTCTCTACCAACCTGTATACTTTGTAAAATGTAGAAATTATTTTTTTTTTTTTTAAGTTTTAATGTAGGTTTTATCAACGTACTGAAAATATAGCGGCCAAGGCTACCACTTAACTTTGCTAATATTTAGCGATTAAGCATGATTATACAAGGACTTTTGTTGAGGTGGCACTTGGACCTAAGGTCATTTTTCTTTTACCATCTTTCCAGCATGAAGTTCTACAATTGAGTGATTACCATGGATGCCATTTTCACATGTCGATAAGACTACACGATCATTAAGAAAAAAAAAAAAAAAATTTAGTTTCCACATATTAAAAGTATACAGGTGGGTACATAATTTATAGACAGAGTAGAATTTTTTTTTTTTTTTAACGAGTTCTCGATTGTTAACTATTCTGGACGTTTACAAAAACTTGAAAAAAAAAAAAAAAAAAAAAAATTTTTTTTTTTTTTTTTTTAGAAATCTAACCAAGAAGAATAAATTCTGTAATTGAAAAAATAGCTGACTTGTGACCTTTATTCATGTTGAGTACATATATGACAACATGATTTATATACATAACTTTTGATAAATATACATTATGTACAATTTAACATCACAGACATATGGCTACAAAGCATGATGACTGACTCCACGATGGCTGGCTGGCTGCGTCCATGCTTTCCACTTATTGTTTATATACTAGTGTACAGTCTTTTTTGGTATACTAGTACGGTACAGCAACACTCAAATATTGTGTAATGGGTTGCTCGGCCTCGGTACTTGGGGCAATTTTTTTTTTTTTTGTTGCTCGCGCTGTTTCTCCCGATTGATCCACTCTTTTGCCTGCATGCCAACATTGGAATGGTAATGAGGAGGATGATTAGATGGGGATGAAAAGTTTTGTTTTCTTTTTTTTTTAAAAAGAAGTTGATTTTTTTTTTTCATTGCAATTTTATTATTTTTTTTTTTAATTTTGTTTTTATGTGTTTTTGTTTTGTTTGTTGTTTTTTTTCTCTCCTCCTCGACAGTTCAATTTAGTCACCGGTCAAGGCTGGTGTACCGTGGTGTTCATTCATATATATTTGAAAGTTTTGTTTTTTGTTTGTTTTCTTAGTGGGGGGGAGGGAGAGGAACTTTTTTTTTCTTTTTTTTTTTGAAATGTACAGTCATTCCATTCAAACATTGCAATTGTCTTCGGTCAATTCTTTTTTTTTTTTTTTCTCCATTAAAAAAAAAAAAAAAAAAAAAAAAGATTTTAAATCATTTTTTTTAATCTAAATATATAACTGCTTATTGTTATGAATCAAGTGTTAAGCTGAAACATTTTAGAGAAAAAAGGGGGGGGGGCGGGAAAATGATCAGTGGTGAAAAAAATTATACTACCGAGTTATATATATATATATAAAAAAAAAAAGTGTGTCCCTTCTGACTTTTGCTAATAAAAGGATGGATTGTTTGACATTGCACAATCTGGGGGGATTTTTCAAATCTGTAACATCATACTGATTTGAGGGTGCCTAAGTAAAGTGATTGGTATGCAAGTAGTACAGTATATATATATATATATATATATATATATATTACATATATACACACTAATAGACTTGAAGGAAATAAATCAAAGACCATGAATTTCAGTGTACACGTTATGAGATAAACGTGTCCGATACTATTTTTTTTTTTTTTAATCAAGTTAGCACTTTCCAAAAACCAATAATTCCTTACGAATGAATGCAAAAGTACTATTAGCAGCAACACTTTAAATATATAATTCATTTTAGTGTAAGAAATTCATGTATACTTTGGTATATATGTCTTAACTACGAGAAAAATACAGAAATTTCTGGCTTCCTGTTTAATTACTCTTAGTTTGGTTGATGTATAAATACCAACGGACTTCCAAATAATTACATGGCCGAAAAACATGTACAAGTTTTGGACAAATACATGCATTCAAACTTAACATGTTTTATATGAGAATCAAAAGAAAAATAATCTGAACAGATAAGAGTTTACTATAACGCTCATTTCATTCGATTCTCGACTGACTAAAAGGATAGAATATTTTCAATATCTTAAAATATATTTATAAATGCTTGTGGGAAAGAAAAAAAATGACGCAACTAAAAGCAAACTCAATGCTTGGGTGTACTAATAAGAATTTCCTATTTTAACAAAAAAAAAATAAATAAATAAAACTAACGATTTAATTTCGAACAAAGGGGTTAATCTTTTCTTCAGTAATTAAGTGATACAACCAATGTCAAAATTTAAAAAAAAAAGAACGCTTTTTTTTTTACTGCTAATATTCCATCCTTGTGCTAATGGCATAGTGGATCAAACTGTCAGAAAAAAGCTGGTTTCAATCTCAGCCTCAAGCACTCACATGTCTAGCCACACTGAAGAGCTTTGATACAGCAAAACAGTCTCTGTGGACGATATGTGTATGAGAAGTATATTTATAGGACAAACATCCAACAATGTATAGGTATATACGATGGAAACAGATCTAAAGAATATAATAAAATAAAGATTTACACCTGTCCTCTATTAATCTGTTTTATTTAGTTTGTTTTGATTATATCCTTTCATCATTTTAAACATATATGCCACTCAAATGATCCGTTTGTTCCTCTATGAAGGTACGAACAAAAATAGATTGAATTTTGTCTATTGGTATGTATTTAGAACTCGGCATGCATCCCTGACTTCAGTGTTATAACTTCATGTAATAGGTGTTTCTGCACATAAATGTGTGTGTATGTATATATGCACATACACACACACATATGTATAATTTAGTATCCTCAAATTTGACTGGTTTGACCAAATATCAGAAAACAATCCCGTTTGTTTGTTTGTTCAAAACCGTGCCATTCATAGAATCCAAGAGAATTCACCCAAATGTTTGTAAAAATGGGTTAGTTCATATTTCCCCGCAGAGTGTGAAGAAATAAAAATTCTTGGACATGAAAAGAAACAATTGCATTGTAATATTTAAACAAATTGATGCGGAAGTTTCGTTTTGTAAGTTAAAGTTGCAGAATAAAAGAAACCTAATCCAAACGGGGTGGGATTGGTGGTTGAAGGATGGAAGTCAAATCTCTATTTCAAGATGGCAGGAGGGGGTAGGGGGTAACGAAAAAAAGCAAAATAATTAGACGCACATCAGCAGGTGTTTGATATAACTGATCTGAAATGGAGTCTGTCCGCTCGTCCATCCGAAGAACAAATGTTCCCAGTATTTCACCTCTAATTTTTACTGGGTGGGAGAAGGAGATGGAAATATGTGTGCATGGAGTTCAAGTGGACACAGAGACAGGAAGAGGGATAAATAAAAATTTCACTATTTTGAAATTTTTTTTTTTTTTGAACAAGCCGAAAGAAATTGAGGAAAAAAATAAAGTCAATAAATAAAAAGTTAAAACAAAAAAAATACAAAAACGAAAAATTCTACAAGATAAATTAAATAGAAAAAGATGGGAGTTTTTTTGTTTTTTCTTCTTTTCAATGTAATTGATTTTGTTTTGTTTTTTTTGCATCTTTTATATCTACATTTTTTGTATGTCGGATTTTTCTTCCATGAAATAATTTGAATGCAAATATCATTGAACCTTTAGAAATTTTAAAAATAAATAAATAAATAAAAACTATGCAACCAAACCAATCATCGGCATTTTTGCATATGACAGATTTGGACTGAGAAATTTAAATGCATTCAAAAATTTCATAGAACATGTGTGTGTGTGTGTGTGTGTGTGTGTAGAAAACTGAGGATGGGCAAACCTGTTTCAGATTAGAGACAGATTAGGATCATCTCCCTTCAGAATTGACACCCTAAACCAGGTAAAAAAAAAAAAAAAAAAAAAAGATCCACAACGCAAGACAGCCAAATAATGGTGGAATATTTGATGCTGCTGCCGGTATAACACTCCCAGAATTGGCAGTTTTCCGGTCAATCTCCGCACAACTGGAGAATGGTTCTTGGGCATTGTACATAGTTCAGACGGAGCTTCTCCCTCTCTTGTCGGGGAAAGAGAGAGAGGGGGGGATCGATAGAATTGAACAGCTCATTGGTTTTTTTTAGTTTTTTTATGTTTTTAGTACAAGGTATTTTGCCAAGCGCTCAGCTCCTATGAGACATCACAGCATCAAGTTGGAGGCATCATTGATTCACTCCTGTGCCGAGGAGAGGAACACTCTCCCAAGAAAAAGATACTTTTAATTGCATCTAGAAATGCTGATTCTCTGTACAATAGAAATAAAAGGCACTTAAGATCCTTTCTTTTTTGCCATTTTAAATAGCAGGTTAAACACTGTCGGCAGATGGACTGGATCAGACTTGTGTAGCTAGTACATGCGGACGTTCATTTTTCAACATGAGCCGTTGGGCTTGCTCATTCTTTAATAAAGTGTCACTGATATTTAGGTGTGTTTTTACAACTTTTATACTGCTCTCCCTGAAATGAAAAGAAAAGGAAAATTTAGAAATGCAAAAAAAATTGAAAAATAATTTTTTTACATTTAATAAAATTGAAAAGATTTAATAAAATTCAATCATTATACACATCTTGGTTGTTATTCTCACGTCTTCCCACCTCTCCTTGATTAAATATCCAACCTTCAGGCTTGTCTTAGAAATCTTTATGCTTAACTCTGGAAACTAAATGAAATTTTGAACTGAACACTTTAATCTACAAGAGTAGATTAGTCTCTTATCCATCGATCTCGTGGATTTGTGGCCCAATGGATAAAGTGTCAAGTAACAATCAATTTTAAGTAACAGTTTCTTGAAGGTTGAAGGCTCAATGCTCACTAACTGATATTTAGAGTATCATATACAACTTACTTATGGCCGATAGTCATGGGTAGATTGTTCTCGTCCTATTAAATAAAGAGTTCAGTTCAAAATTCCGCATAGATTCCAGAGTCCAATATCAACTAAAAACAATACTTAATTGTTGGAACTAACAATTGTATTCTTATACAAATACAAGTGGCCACAAAATGACTCTTTTTTAAATAATTTCATTTCGAACAAAAGGGAGTGCTAAAGCATTTTAAAACCCCTAATCTCGCCCTTTACATGCTAAGTGCTATCTGCCTTTTTCCATTTTTTTTATTTTGTGTGGCTCCCAAAATGTAAACTGCTTCAGCCATTACTGGGACTGATTTGAGATTCTTCATTAAATTGTTGAAATCCTCTGGATATCTATTCGTTAATGTACCATTGTTCTTTATGAATAATTGGTTAATATAGTTTAACTTTGTTATAGATTGTAATAAGTTCTAGAACCAACACAAAGTCTAGAATAGTTTACTAGTAGTATTAGTATCCCGTATATTGAAGAGCATTTGAAATTGATTATTCTTAATAGATCTAACTAAATGACTAAGTGCTTCGTTATGTATCTATATTTAGACCTACAATGAATATACACTAAGAAATATCAATATATTTTATAACTGACCTTACTTTAGTTTGCCAATCCAAGATTCAAAAACAAAATTGCATTAAGTTTAACATGAAGAATCCATGAGCGATTGTTCTTTACATAAAACCTAATCATATTTGGTTTTATGTCCGTTTTGCAAGTCAATTTCCAATTGCTGTCCAACACACCATGTTGGATAGCTTTCCGAAATCGACTATTAAACTATCTCTTGCGACATCTTTATACTTCTCTCAGATTCATCCTTATCATTGACCCTGATGCCTTAACTGTTCTACGTCTAATCGAAGAGCCCATTCTTTTAAATGTGATCAAACCAACAAAGTCTTCTATTATGCAAACATTTTTCTATACTGTCCAGATTTAATCTATTCTGAGCTAAACAGATCCAAGCACGTTCTTAAAACTCACATTACATTCAGTTTTCTTGACTGAGTAACAAACAAACTTTGATCTTTATTTACTGACAAACTGTTTCTTGCAGCTGAGATTTGTAATCTTTCTCTACTCAAGTATCTTCATGGTAGGTGCTCGACTGAGCTTCAATCTAATCCTATATTTAAAGTGAGATTGCTGAAGATGTAATGTAAAAAATTAAATTTTATTAAAAGTCGCTGTTGTCGAACATGAAACTGAAATACACTTTCTTGAACTTGGGGCTATGATCAAAACGTAATATCTGTTCTGTCTAAAGATGGTACAATAATATTGTGGGGCCAGCATTGGTATTGGACATCTATAAAACAGAAATGTCACAAACTCTTGTAAAAGAGTGGCGGAAAACTCTCCATAATCATATTTTGAAATAATGTGAATCAGAGGACTTAGGTAAGTTGGTCACAGTCGGAAGAAAGGTGTTACACAAATATTATGGAGTCAGTGTTTTACAAACCAACTGGCAAACTTTATCAGAAAGAAAAAAAAAAGGGGGGGGATTACATTTAATAGCGGATACAGTACTTGGTTAAATTCAGTTATGAAGTTCAATCCTCAGTACGAGCAACACTCAAAATATTTTAAATTTTAAAAAATTACTTAGAATTTCTACTCCGACGTGGCTGACAGAATGAGAGCATGTAATTTCTGTAGATTAAATAAAGGTTCCATTCGAAATTCTGTGTAGATTCTCTAGTTCAACAGAAAGATTGCAGAGTTCCACAAGATAAACCTGAAGGTCAGAGGTTACATCAACCAAAATGTCAGGATTAAAACAGTAGCCTGAAGAAGCTGAATACAAGAAACAGGATTATTATCAGGAAATTAGATAATCTTTTTGATTATGTGATGCCGTCTAATTTATGTTAGCATGTAAAATTAACATTAAATCAAATACGTTGATTATATATATATATATATATATATATATGGTAGCAAAAAAAATCAAACAGTGCTCAATCATTTCCTAATATAGTCATAATATTAATCGGGTTACAAAAAGATTAAATCAACAGGATACCATCAATTTCAAGGCAGTTGTGGTCACAAAAAACCGAAACAATGCTTTGTTGGATTTGTAACAGTAAACAATGTTACATGTTACATGGCTAATAAGAGCCAGTGACTATTTACATTACAAATGATATACAAGAAATAATCTCATGAATGGGCTTCATGCAGGTGTTGGTATTTGTTTAGATTCTATCTTAGAATCAGGTACTCACACGATGGACAATGTGAATGTTGCAAACATCCTATAGTAAAAATGAACTAATATCACTAAGTGGACAGGAGTGCAATAGACATCAGTAATCCAGTAACTCCTGCCACTTCAAGATAGAGAAGAAAAAAAAAAAAAAAAAAAAATCAATCATAGAATGAAGCTAAGCCTGCTATTTTACAGCCCCCCCCCTTCCTCCTCCTCAGGAAGAGCCACTTGTAAAAGTAATTAGGTTTGTCAATTCCAATATAACGCACGTACATACATGCATTGGCACTTCACAACGGCAAAGGAGGAGGTGGATCAACGAGAATAGGACAACCAATCAGAGTTGGCCAACGGACAATCCGAAATGAAAATAGTAACGCTACAATTACTTTAGGAAAACACAAACAACAAGGTGTTAAAATTGACAGCAACTTTTTCTTATATGCCTCATTGTCAGCAGAAAAGATTCTGCGGACAATGAGGCATACAAGAAAAAGTTGCTGCCAACGTTAAGACTTTTTGGCATGGCTAGGCAAGCAGGTATACTCAAGCTTTCACCGCAAGTCACCTTTCCTAGGAATCTAATAAATTAAATGTGCAAAAGTTCAGAACAATTAAAAATAAAAAATTTTGTAAAATACAATCAACTATAATTTTCTATTTTCTGAATCCAGCTAATTTTAACATGGATTTTTTTTTTTTTTTTTTTTTTTTTTAAATAATAAAATTACAGAAAATTGAACACTTGAGAACTCCATAAAAATAAGAAACCAATTTTTTTAAAGTGCGGAAATAATTTAAGTGGTGAAAAATCTTGTTTCCATGTTAAACCTATGCACGTTGGTAGAGTATCTCGTTTTAATGCACTTTATATAAATTTTGTTTTTGTTTACAAGTCCTTGAATTTTAACTACAAGCTAGACATATTGTTTCTAACGGTATTTGCTCCCCCATGAAAGCAAAATGTGACAAGATCGTTTTTAAAGTGTGTGTGGGGGGGGGGGTAGACCAGCTCCCCAAAAAGAGACGCGCTGGAAGTAGGCAAAAATATAAATTGCTTTAGTATAAAAAGGTTCCCCTTACATTGGCTAAAATCAAATTAACTTGAGTGCAGCATCAGAACTAGGATCTTAGCCGATTTGTTTACGTTACAAACTATTATACGTAACAATAATATACATGAAGATGCCAGACAGATGGGGGAAAGTTAGACAAAAAGTGGGTTTTTAATGTGGAAATCTAGCTACCAAAAGGAGCACTCTGGAATAGGAAAAAAAATTAGTAAAGTCTTGTCAGCACTTCATCACAAAATGATAACACCTTATATAACAGGCATTAAATCCATACATCCTTTAAGAACTTAATGGTCTGGTGGATGATTCGCCGAGATTAAACAGATACTACCCTTTGATCCAAACCAAGAAGTAATACTATTTGTCTATCTACCCCTATTCCTCTAGAAATCCTAATAGCAAGGAGTAATCCCTAAGAGAAAAAAAAACAAAAAAAAACTCATTATTCTTTACAGGTAGTTGTAGTTTCTATGGAACTCATTGACAGAAAACCATTCTTTACTTAAAACTAAAAGAGTATCCTACAGGAGTTATTAATAGATGAAATAAGTAACCCTTTAAAAAAAAAAAAAAAAAAAAATTCTAACCTCTTTCCTTTAAACTTTGGAATTTTCAAGTGTCCCAGTTATTTTTTTGTTTGTTTTTCAGATTGAAATATACATGAACAACCATCATCAAATGAACAATTGATCCATTGAGAATAAAAATCAGCCTTAGACAGTTTAGTTTTGACATACAAGTTTGTAAAACGTACACAAATAGTTTCAAGTTTGTCTGGATGTATGTGTATACATATATGTGAGAGTATTGGAAGTTTTTCAACCTTTAAAACTAAAAGTAAAAATGACTTTCAATTGCGTGTTCTTCATTGGAAAACTTTGCTTGTAAGTCAATGAATATTGCAATCATTTGATAAGTTTGCTTCCAATAATTTAAGCTAGTCTTGTAGATCATTATTTACCATGAAAATGTTTTAGCTATATATATATATATATATATATATACACACATACATGAGAGCAAAGCTTTAAAATCTAATGGTCTCAAATGGACAATAAATCTGTACAGTTGCCAATTAAACTTATCAGTTAAATAAAGCTTCAGATCAACTGGAAATTTGAGTAATTTTGAAATTTGTCTAAACACTTTGCATATAATACTGATTTTTTTTTTTTATAAAGAGTCACTAGGAAGACCAACAACCACTCGATAATGTTTAACAGGGTCGTCAGTTGAATGATGAACAATACTATGAAAAGATTGAGAATGATCCGTGCAAAGGGCATAATTTGATAATTTAAGAGGAAGGCTTGATAAGTATTTGTTAACATCGAACTTGTAGATAACCATGTTGTAGTCAGTAGAAAAGTCTCATTGTATGTATTCTACAGATGGAACTTCATGAAAGAAACTTGGATACAGAGAGGAAGAAAAGGGCATATATATATATATATATATATAAATGAAGTTATGTATATTATAAACTGCCCTACAAAGATAAGGCACAATACAAGCTTGGTTTACAGTGGGAGAATGGAAAGGTCATTTACAAAATCCTTGTCTTTAACAATTGGGAGATGCCAGAAGATCTGACTATACTGTCTGTTGGAATCAGTGACAAAATTATTTTCTTTTACAGGCAATGATTCGTCCTCACTTGGAATACGGATCCCTAGTGTTCGCCAGAGTTGGCAAGGTATTCTAATTCTCTTGAGTCTATAGAGCTGTTGTACTATTGTGTTCTGCAGTCCTGAACATACTACCTCAGAACTGTATGAATGAACATGTATCATTGTCATATTTTCGGAGTTCTGTATCAGTTATCTATCGTGATGTTCCTAAGTTTTATGCATTCCTAATTAACATAGTAGCCCATTTATTGTTAACAGTTTTATGACCATGGCTTATATATATATATATATATAAATTTATACATATGAGAATTACTCCTATTTTATAGTTGAAGAATTTGGTTGTTTTAAAACATTTCGGTTTATTTAATGCCAAATCCAGTCAGTTTAGAAAAAGTTACTATGCTTTAAGTTTTTTTTTTTTTTTTTGTGTGTATTTTCAGATATTTATGTATGGAGTTCAGTTTGGTTGTTTTGTTTTACAGTATATCAACCCATTTCAGGTTATTTAATGTCGAATCCAGTAATCTTGACAAAAGGCTTTTATGCTTAAAGTTCTTTGTATTTTGAAATATTTATTCATGGTGTTTGGTTTGGTTTGGTGGTTTTGTACAGGAAAATTGTTTCGGCTTCTGACTTTGTGGAACATGATTGATTTTTGTAAAATGAAAAGAAAAAAACTAAATCAATGTTTGGTACACTTTTAGTCAGAAAGACCGTCTTTAAACAGCCTGATATAGTATCACTAAACTATAGTTGAAGGGAGGATGTATGGGTTCATACCTTACCCAAGAATATTAGTGAAAGTGATGTAGTGATCGTGACAGAATTTGAACCCAACATAATTAAATTTGACAAAAAGCATCTGATATTCCGAAATGATTGCTCATCTAAGTGGTGATCTGATGGCAATTTTAAAAAAAAGCCTTCTTTCAGTTTCAAGAGACAATAAATATCCGCTGTAAAGGTTACTGGTCAAGGTGTTGATAGTTAAGTGTTACTAAGCATGCAGCCACCTTTTTGTCAGTTTTATCAAGGTCAAAACTAGATGAATAAAGTTGCATTTTCAGCAAAAAACACTTTTTCTTTAAACTAGATAAACAATTGGCAGAAACGTGTAAAACTAAGTTGTCTGGTGAAGTTCCAGTAATGGTTCAGAGATATTTTGCAAGATGTAAAAAAGCATGTAAGCCTGGAAGACTTTACAAGAGATCGATTGCGATTTTTTTTTAAAGTAAATATTGAAAAATGTTCTGACAATGAAGATTGCAGATACATTAGACATTTCTAAATTGTAAAAGTAAGCTTTATAAAAAAAATGTTATTTTATTTTCATTTTCCAAAAACATTCAGAACTTTTCAGATAACCTAATACATCCGGTTTTGGGATTTATGAGTGCTTAAAGGCAAGAAAAGAATAGAAGCAATGATTCTCATTCACACACACACACTAGAAGGACTACTAGGCATTGCTGAGGCAAAAGTAACCTATTTCTATTAAAACTAATCTATTCCTTCCTCTTTCTCCTCTGCCTCGTCCATTACTCTACTGGACACACACAACTCTCCTTTATATATAAAAAATTTGAGGAAGGAGTCAGCATTTCCTTTCCAAATTAATACCTAATAACACTGAAAAACGACCCCCCACCTAATGAAATCTAGCTCAGTTCACCCCAGAGAATAAATATTTTTCTAAATTTTAGATATTCATCAAGATACCAACTTTGTGGGTGATTGTGTGGTTTCACTTGGATATACAAACATTTGCTATAATAGATACAAGAGAAAGATAAACTAGTCAAAAACTTTCTGAACAACACCAATATATAAATTATTAAAGACTAAAATTTCAAAATGCAAAATAAATCTGGTTCAATCTCATAAAATTGTCTCCTAAGCGCTATACAACAGGACGGGCATCACTTTTGTATTTAAATGACTATTGAACGAGTAAAATGGAAATATGATATAAAAAATCTTTAAAATTTCCATAAGAGACTTAAAGAAAGCAATTTTTGTTTATACAGCCATTATTATCTGTCAATTTTCCATATAAAAGTTTTACAAGTGATATACAACTCCTGTTGACTATCTTCATTGCATAGACAGAGATCTTGTTTTAGAGGGGGTAGGGAAAAGATCTATAAATATTTAACAGGCATTTTAAGGATTACATCATTTAAATCGTTCGTTTTAATGATGAATGGCAATTGAAAGAAGATCTAAAAAAAAAAAAAAAAGAGGCATTTTGTTTTCAACTATCCATTTTACTTTTAATTCAGCATTTTGAAAAGGAATCAATCTGAAATTCCTTTGTACGTTGGAATGTATTTTAAATGATAGTTTTCTTAAATTTGTTTCAAATATATGGCTAAGTTTACATAAATTTAATGAAACCCATCTAGATTCGATGTGCCTTAATCCTGCAACCAGTGAAACAGTTATACACACACAAATATGTATTTTAAAGTTTTTGATTATTTACACATGAAAAAAAAAAAAAAAGTCCATAAACAGCTGTTTCATTCTCAAAAACAAATCAGTGTGGCTAGACTCTGCAAATGCATCTGAAGATTCAAAACTCGAAAGGCCGACTACATCCAAATGTGACCAGCAAGCAAGACTATTTTAATATTTGAATGAGACCAAAATATGTTTACAAAATATAATGGAATTTTTTTTTTTTTTTAAATGTTTGAAGCACTTCAAATATGCAACTTTGCAGAATCAAAGCCAGTATAAAATTTAAACTATGTAATAGGTGATGAAAATTGTTTTTCCAAAAATATTTGTTTATGTGTCAACATAGATAAAGCATAGAAAAATAATTTTTATCGTAAGCGGAATTTTTTTTTAGGTCATCAACAGAAGGTGTCTAATCTAAAAATCCAAGCCTAAATACATATTACATACATATTAGCACCAATAAGAGTAAATAGAAAAGAAAAAGGCTAGTCCGAACCAAGTATTGATGTCAGATTATTATTTATCTAACAATTTGACTTGTTAGACATAGTTTACTTTTAGCTTTTACAAAGAAAAACAAGTGTCAACAAAAACGTGTAATTCATAATACATTGTCAGAAATACATTCCAATAATAACTATCTAATAACATTACCATATTTGCCCGATTGACAATTGCAAAGAGCATAATTACATCAGTAGCGAAAACTAGATTTTTAGTTTTTTTAATGGAAATCATGCCAGACAGGGCATAAAGCATCTTGATGTAAGAAAAAAAAAAAAAAAAAAAAAAAAAAAAAAAAAAAAAAAAAAAAAAGATCAAACAGAAAATAATTCTTTCCCCCTTTGTCAGAAACATTGCTCCTGGAATGTGAGAAGTAAAGGACAAAATAAGGGAAGTGGGAGTTACGAAGCTGCCAAAAGTAAGACCCCAAGATCTACTCTCTTCATGTAAAGTTTGGAGAATTAATTATTTGTAAAAAAACGTATGAAATTATGTAACTTATAATGATAGTCCTGACAAATTCTGATTGAAAAACCTAAGGAATGTGTTCTATAAGAATTCCAGATGGATCCAGAGTTTAATGGGAAATAAATATTTTAATGCTTATATTAAATATAAAAAAAAAAAAAAATTAGATACATGAAGATTATTAAAAACAATTTTTAATAAAAATGACATTTAAATATTGCTGCCATCTGTTTAATACCCTTTTTACATGCTGGCATGTTGAAAGTTTTTAATTGACTTCCAAACTAATCTATCTCTGACCAAGTCTTTATTTATCCCTCATTCAAATCCATTCTAATCACTTCCTCCCATTCTTTGCTTGCCTTTCATCTACATCTCACCTAAGTATTTACCTAGTCTTTCAATGTGACCATACGATCAAAGTCTCCTGTTTGGAACACATCTCTATAGACTATCCAGATAATCTTCCTCTGAAATTACGCTTCACATTACATAACCATCGTATCGTTCATCATTCCTCTCCGTGCGACACCAGGTTTTACTTCCATATATCATCACGCTGCATATGTATGCCTAACAGACTCTTCCTTGGTCGGCAGTTATAATGCTCTGCTGATTAGCAGGTGTTGGGTGGCTTTTAGAAATTGACTTCCAAATTTACCTATCTCTAACCAGGTCTTTCTATCCCTCTTTTTCTGAAGCCCAAGTTTTCATTGGTCTTCCTTTGCCAACTGACCCACCTACTACAACTGCTCTACATCTGAACTTTTTTTTTTTAATTTTTCTTTTTTTATTTTAAATGTAGATGTGTAATTGAAGATATAAGAAAATAGCCAAGTGTTACTAAGCATCATATTTCGCAATCAAAAATTTTGCATCTACATTGACAAGTGATGATCATGTTCATGTAACGAAACATCACGTATGAAATTAAAATGCAATATCGAGAATATTTGGGTTAATTCGATATACATGAATTTGCATTTTCTTTTTTTTCTTTTACAAAGGCATCACCACTTATCAAGGCCCAGTGGCCACTCGACGATGAAGGTTAAAGAGTGTACAGTAGTCAGTTGGACAATATAGTAATCAAAATTCGGTAAATTTGTTAACTTAAGTGGAACAGCTCATCAAGAACCTGTTTACGTTGGACTTGAACACAATCAAATTGTAGTCAGCTGGAAAGCAGGCAAACAGAAGACAGTTCCACAGATGTGCAGTTCTAAGAAAGAAGCTTTGTTCATGGAATCTACGTTTAGGTTTGGGTACAAATAAATAGTAGGGGAAATTATTGATAGTTTTTAACTAGACGAGGGTTTCTTGTGAAAGTTTGGCAGGGGAGACCATAGATTGGAGCTCAGCCGAGCACTTGCCATGAAAATAACAATAAAGCAGAGACAGGCTCGCAATGTCTCTTGTGAGAAAGAGGTTGCAGGGAAGAGAAAAGGGCATCCGCTACTAGGCTACAAAGCCTATTTTGAACTATCAAGGCAGGATAGTCCTTTCGAGCAACTCCTGCCTAGATGTGGCAACAGTACTCCATCCTTGGACATATCTGGCTCTTATATAGATAGCGAATTGCATCAGCAGTGACATATCTACTGGATTGATAGAAGGATCCGACCATTTTTCCAGCGAGCCTGGCAACGAATTTGATGTACGCATTCGATTCTCATAGATATTTTGATTCACCAATATTTTGATTTGAATCTTGTAAAGAAATATCAAAAGTTGTGATTGGAGGTTTATATTTTTGTTTGCATATCGTATTGTTGGATATGCCATTTCAATTTTTTTTGTACATTTTAAATGGAGACATAACTTGGTTAAAGATACTATCAGAAAGTAGTTACACATGCGATAGTGATAAAAATAATGTTTGAATTTGAGCATAAACGTTATCATATTTATTAACCTATTCCTCAGAAGAGAAGACACGGTCAAACGTAGTTTTGAAAAAAAAACAGTGCACTAGCATTAGTGCACTCTAGCTTACAAAAAAAAGGTAAGATAACCCAGTCACCATTCTTTGGTAAGGACACCTCAGACTAATAAACTAACCCCCTTCTCAGAGAAGAAGTCTGGAAGACTGGACCAGAACTATATGTCAGCTAGACACCAACATTTTACTGACTGATATGGAGTACATATCCTAGACTATGGAAAAACGCCTACTCACACAATGCCAGGTAAATAATGTTATCCTGTATGTGTGTGCATTGCGTATAAGTGACTCAAACAAGGCTTGAGAGTATAGTCTATTTAATGACTGAAAGGAGGATGCCTGGGTTCATACCATTCCTAAAGGTCAATTTGATGAAGTAGCTATAACAAAACTCAAATCCATAGAACAAATGCCACGACTATAAACATTACTTTACACTATATATAATTTAAAAATCGAAAGATTTCTTCTGTTTCTTTAAATTGTTAATATGGTTTGGAACAATTCTTTTATACTGGAAATCATTCCAAAGTATAAAGTCGCTTGATGTAAAGGGAAGAAAAATATTTCAAAATCTAAACCAGAAAATGATAAAATGTGAAATGGATAAATTGATTTTTTTTATTTTTTTTTTTAACAATGGAGTCACCACTTATCAAGGCCAAGAGGTCACTCAAGGATAAGGGTTAATGAGTGTACAGCAGTCAATGGGACAATATTGTAGTAATTGTTAATAGTGGAAATTTGGTAAATTGGATAACTTAGGGGACAGTTCATCAAGAACTTGTTTACGTTGGACACAACCATATTGTAGTCTGCAGGGAAACGGGAAAGTTCCACACGCATGCAGTTCCAAGAAGCTTTGTTCATGGAATATATGTTTAGGTACAGATAAAGAGTGGGGGAAATTATTGATAGGGTTTTCAGCTAGACAAGTTTTTTGTGAGTTTGGCCGGGGGGGGGGGATAGATTGGAGCTCAGACTAGCACTTGCCATGACAATAACATTAAAGCAGACACAGGCTCGCAACGTCTCTTCTACAGGGAAAGAGGTTGCAAGGAAGAGAAAAGGGGCATCTTACTAGGCTACAAAGTCTATTTTGAACTGTTAAAGTAGGATAAGGTGCTTCTAGCAGCTCCTGCCCAGATGTGGCAACAGTACTTTATCCTTGGACGTACTTAGCTCTTATACAGGTAGAGAATTGCATTAGCAGTGAGATATCTACTGGAGCAATAGAAGGATCCTACCATTTTTCCAGCAACCTTGGCAACAGATTTGATGTACGTGTTCCATTTCAGATCAGGAGTAAAGGTCAGACCCAGAAGCTTGTCAAAACATGGAGCCTTTCCAAGACGAGAGCAATTCATTTCAATTGATGCTAGATGGGGATCAGAGTATTGATGATGTAAAGATAGAAGTTAGGTTTTAGATGCATTAAAATTAACCAACCACCTTTTTGCCCACTGTACCATGCACTCAAGATCAGAATTTGGGTCATTTACAGCCTTTGAAGTGTTGCCCTAAATGGTGGTGTCATCAGCATAAATGTCTAGAAATAATTTTAGGATATCAGTGATGTAGATCAGGAAGAGAGTTGGACCCAAGATGGACCTCTGAAGGACTCCACCATTAATACTGTGAGCTTCTGATTTCTGCCTATCAACCACTACTCTTATGAACCTATCAGAGAGAAATGATTTAACAATTAATAATGATTCAGAAAACATCAATGATTCCCTCTTTGTTAGAAACATTATGGAATGTGAGGACTAAAACACAAAGAGAAGCAAGAGTTACAAGGCGGGTGAAACTAAACTTTAGGAGTTTTAAAATCTTTATGATCGCATGTATGACATATGTAGCCGCCAGAGATATCCAGCAAGAATAGATGACTAGGAAATAGTTTATATTTTATAATTGACCTATTTTAGTTTGTCAATCAAAGATTAAAATTGCACAAAATTTTTCATTAAGAATGTGCGATTGAACTTTATATCACACCTAATCACATTCAGCTTTATGTCCATTTTAGACATCAATTTCAAAATGCTGTCCAACACAATATGTTGAACAGCTTTTCGAAATTGAGTTTTAAACAATCTCCAACTTCTCAAATTCATTTTTATCATTTCATCTTTCCCTTCGCCTTACCAACTGACCCTGCTACCTTAACTGTTCTATATCTACTGATCCAAGAACTCGTTCTTTTAATGTGACCAAACCAACAAAGTCTCCATTATACAAATATCTTCCTATACTGTCCAGATTGAATCTTTTCTCCAAGCTCAGGTCTAAGTGCGTTCTTAAAACTCCCATTACATTTTTCTACCTTAACTGAGTAATAAACAGAGTTTGACCATTTACCGACTCTTTCTTACAGGTAAGATGTGAGATGTCTAATCTTTCCTTATTCCAGTATTTTCAGGGTAAGTGCTTGACTGATCCAATTTAAAAGTGAGATCAAAGATGTGATGAAAAAAAAAAAAAAATTTGTTTAAATGTCACTTGTAACATGAAACTAAAATACACTTTCTGGAACTTGGGACTATAATCAAAACATCTACTACTCCCAGAACTTTATGAATCACAATTATATGTGTAGCAGCAGGAGATAGCTATTTTGGATTCATCAAAGACAATTTTTTTCAAATCTTAGTCTGACGATGTAACTTCAGGCGCCACAATTTTTTTTTTTTTTTTTCATTATTCCAAATAACTAATAGAAAAAGCAAAGATAAAAAAAAAAATAAGATACTTACCCTACTTCGGTGTTTAATGTCGGTGTTAACATTTTATTACATGGTTTGTGACAAGTGTTTTTTGTATTATTATGTGTTAATAAGATTTTTGCAGATTTGTCATAAATCTGGCCTGGATTGAACCTGTTTGAACATTCAAGTTCATCTTTGGTTATTTTGTCTGAAGCGCTGGCAGATGGAATGGTTGTAAAAATATCCGTCTCGATACATTTGCTGTTGATTTTATTTTGTTCTCTTTCTTTCTGCATATTTTCTCGGAAGTAATGTTGCCGATGTCGAAATAAGATCACAATTACTGCGATAATAATCAGTATGAGTGGTATGCCAGCGCCCAGACAAATAATTAGACCCAAATGAACGACTGAAAGAGATTTCTTCTCTTTCTTTAAACCGTTACTATGGTTTGGGACTGCCATTGGGCTTGTTGTCGTTGTTGTCTTATTTTGTCGAGGAGTTGTAAAACCTTCTTTACGATCACAATTATGACCCGTGTAGCCCGGGTCACAGACACAGAGATATCCAGCAACAAGATCCTTGCATTTGCCGTACTTGCAAGGGTCGGGTGCGCAGTCGTCGATGTTAGTGGTACAATCCTTTCCCGTGAATCCAAGCGCACAGATGCAAGCAAAGTCATTGATCCGATCTTGGCATGTTCCGCCATTAGCGCAGGGACGGATCTCGCAGTCGTTCACTGCCACTTCGCATAAAGTGCCAACGTATCCCGGCACACAGCGACACACAAAGTCGTTCACTTTATCTGTACACGTTCCTCCATTGAGACATGGATTTTTAGAACAATCATTAACATTCTCCTCGCAAGTTTGCCCGTTAAATCCAGGCGTGCAAACACAGCGAAATCCATTTACTTCATCAACACAGCGACCATCTAGAAAAAGAAAAAAAATGTAAACCACTTTTACATCACGTAAATATTTTATGATATATTTTTAAAAGATGACCTTTGACTTGTTGGGTCAGTATTTTATATATAATAAATCATTAAATATATATATAAATAAATAAATCAATAAATAAATCACATTGACACACCGGTTCTCATTATATTACCAAAGTTAAGTAATGTTGAGCCTGGTCAGTACCAGATGGGTGACTATTTGGGTATACCAGGTGCTGTTTGCAGGAGGACAAACACTATCATCCTTCATCCAAGATATTTTTTGATAAATATTTTTTATGATCAAGTGTGCATGGCGACAAGCAAGCAAACATAATATCTACAGCTTTAGTTTGTGTAAATATTGTTCTACAGGGACTTCTAGAAACTCCTTTCATCTATCTAACTAAATATTGACAGGATTGTCAATGCATAGTCAAGAAAAAATAAAAACGGTAATGCCTGGGAAGATGATATTATCAACAAACATACACCCCCCCCTTTCCAAAAGAGGTCATACATGGGAGGAAATTCTCATGACAGAACAGATTCTATATTACTGCCTCCTCCCAAATATTAAGATTTGAAACTAGTACAATACAAAAACTAAAGCTCGACAAAAAGATATCAAATCTGTAATTGATAAGTAGCATAACTGACCTCCAGTCTTTAAGATTTGTACATTCTAATGTCCATAAATGTATTCTTTTAAAAAAATAAAAACACTTACCATTTTTACATGGACTTGATAAGCATTCATTAATTTCAAGTTCACAGTTAGCTCCAGAAAATCCTGGCTGACATTCACAGAGGTAACTACCGTGAACGTTACTACATTTTCCATTGTTGCGGCAAGGATTTCCATCACAGGATATTGCCTGGATGTCACATCGTTTACCGCTATATCCTTTAGCACAACGACACTGAAAACCCGTGCCAGTATCCTACAAGGGAATAGAAAATATACGCCATTAAATTATTCTCAACAGAAAAAAAAAAAAAAAAATTAATCACAGTTATGGTAAGCTGATGTTTTAAGTCATAAAAACATCTAAACATGAAAAATTATTTAATCTAGTTTGGATATTATTCTCAATGTTTCAGCATGGATATGTGGAAGAATGGATAAAGGCAGAGTAATAATCAGATCTGAGTGTATTCCGGAGGTGGAAGACAAAATTCTCACTACAGGTAATAGTAATAAAAAATATAAACAATCATTCAGGCAACATGCTCTTCAGTGTGGCTAGCTAAGGTGAAAGTTTCAAATGATGTAGCTTAGTAGGAATAAAAAGTTCAATCATGTTTGTAAGAGTATAAAATATTATCAATTATACCATTCTGTCATTGATGTTGGCACTTTCAAAAAATGCAGAAGATCTAGCTCAATAGTCTTATTCAATAGACTAATGGACATTATTTTCAGATAATCAGACTGCAGTGATTTTCCTTGCTTAACAAGATAAATCTTCTGAATACTTATATACAAGAGATAGAGAGAGAGAGAGATTGACTCAACAAAACTCACTTCACATGTTCCATGATTTAAACAAGGTTGATGTTGGCAGTTGTCAACTTCAATTTCACAGTTGGTGCCATTAAAACCATCCGGGCACGAACACGTGTAACTCCCTTGACCTGTATTCGTGCAGGTGCCAGCATTCTTACATGGATTATGATGTGTGCAATAATTGAGGTCTGAAAAGGAAAGAAAAAAAAAAGAAATAAAGCATATCAAAAATATACAAACTAAACTTTTTTTCGTAGGCAGTAAAATAATACCAACCAACTCACAAATAAACTAAATTAGAAACAAGCTTTGAATTGGGTTTTATACATTGTAACAGCTTCAAAAATAAGATTACAAAAAGGCCTTTTGTTTGAAGAAACAATGATTAACCTGTAAAAGGATGCCTGCATGATGAAGAATTCATAACTAAGCCAGAACATAGGCATGCTCAATTGCATTTCTCTTGTCAACACATTGCTCAAATACAGTAAAAGGAGGCTACTCAAACCAATACTGAGGTAAGCGGCATTGCTCAGAAATAAATTACAAACAACGAATAACCTATGAAAAAGGTGTGCATAATGAGGAATTTGTAGTGATGCAAGTCACCACTTATCAAGTCCGGAGGCCACTCGAGAATGAGGGTTAATCGGTATACATTAGTCAATGGGATTATAACGTAGTAATCATAAGTAGTGGAGATTTTGTAAATTGGATTACTTAAGGAGATGGTTCATCAAGAACTTGTTTATATTGGACTTGAAGACAATCAGATTGTAGTCAGCTGGAAAGCAGGCAAACGAAAGAGTTCCACAGGCGTGCAGTTCTAAGAAAGAAACTTTGTTCATGGAATCAACGTTTAGGTTGAGGCACAGATAAAGAGTGGGGGGGAGATTATTGATAGCGGTTTTGGCTAAACTAGTGGTTTTCGTGAAAGTTTGGCGGGGGGGGGGGACCATAGATTGGAGCTCAGACGAGCACTTGCCATGAAAATAATGATAAAGCAGAGACAGGCTTACGTCTCTTCTGTGGAAAAGAGGTTGCAGGGAAGAGAAAAGGGCATCCACCACTAAGCTATGAAATCTATTTTGAACTGTCAAGGCAGTTTAAGATGCTTATAGTAGCTCCTGCCCAGATGTGGCAATGTGCAATGCTCAAATATACAGGAGGAAAAATTCAAAACAACTAGAAGTGATGCTGGAGTAAGAAAATGGGGTTATGTTATTTCTAGGTTTTTCTTTTAACATGGCTGTCAGATCAAAGTTAAAGTGTCCAGTCTACCCTATTATTTTATAGCAAAGAAGTTGAAAGGCAGATTAATACATTTCCAAGAAGAATGTTAGAGAAACAGAATGGAGTAAAACTTGAAAACATGTCAGATCATGTTCAATTTGTGGCCGCAACCATTTCTCACTTAAAAAATAATCAGACCATTATAAGCCAAGAATTATTGCCAAAAAGGGTGGAGAGTTAGTTGAAACACTCCTCCCATTGGGTAAACAGAAATTTACACACAACTCTCGATCTTGTATAAGTCCTTACTGATTCAAAAAGGGTTCTTCTAAATCAAAAACAAAACTTACCTTGATTGCACAAAAGACCACCCCATCCTTCAATACAGTTGCATTCCCAGGATTTGTTACAGGTGCCTTCTCGACAGCTCGGGTGTGGAATACACTCATCACAGTACTGCCCTTTCCAGCCCAAACGACATCTGATGAAATAAAAAAATTGATGAATTAACCAGCCATGGTTCAAATTTAAAAAAAATAAGCTTTGAAACAAAGTATATTTACATATATATTACATAATACGCAATCCACCTCTCCATTAAAAATAAAACGGTAGGTATGCAAGACAGATGAAGTCTTGTTGCATATACTGCCTCATCCTACCTCACATGTACTTGCAATGGGAACCATTTTTATCCCACATGGAACATGCATAATCTGCAGAGAAGATCATAACTTTTCTATCCTTGACGATTATGAGAAAATATACCATGAATGAACCGTTGCTTAACCCTCCCTCATAGTGCTTTTTCTACATATCCTACTTTTGACATATCCGCCAACTGACAGAAAGAACACTACAGCTGGAATATTTCCGTGGTTACGAGATCTCAGCTGCCTCTATCATGACACTTTGAGTATGTATGATGCACCTAGACATCCCGTTTTTGACAACCATCTTTCAATCCGAACATCTTAAGTGTTGTGGCGAAATATTGCAATCACATCAACAATCATCCCGCTCAATCCCTTGTTAGATTAGCAGAAAGGAACTTTCTTGCCAGACTATCGGATCATTTGTTGCAACATCCGACATTACCAAAATGTGTGTAAACACGTTGGATAGTCATTTTAAGCCCATCACAAGAATTTCTTTTATCTAAGAAAAAGCTATATCTTCATCGCATTACGTATATTTTGTATGCTTAATTGAATCACCAATTTTCTTTTCTTAAATGAATTACCACTTATCAGGGCTAAAATCTACTCAAAGAAAAAGGTGAAGGAGATGGATTATTTGACAGTTGATGAATACTATAAGAGGATTGAAAAATGGAATAAAAGTTTGATTTATGATGACAGATTATGACTAGTGCCTATTTTCAAATATAGTCAACTTAATTTCTTTCAAAACTTGAAAAACACTGTACTTCTTTACACCATGAAGTGACCTGTGATATAGCACACCATGATTAGATGTAAACTAGCAGGCCGCTTGGTGTTGCCCAGTAATAAGATATGACTAAATATATTTTAATCCATGCAGATTATTATAGAGGCAATTGTCTATAGAGTATTATATTGAATTTTAATATATAGTAGAGAGATCAAAATAAAATAATATATAACTTCGAGGTCATCAGCTAGAATTGAAACCAAAACAAACTCTCCACACCCATACACATATATAAATTCACCTGTTATGTCTAAAACAAAAAAAAAAAAAATTACCCGATTATTGAAGACCAGATTCAAACGAGCAAGGATACCCGGACGATCCACAGTTTTAATTATTAAGACTGCGTCAGATATTTTATGCAAAATTTGATTGGAAATTAAATTGTTCATTAGAATCCATTTATTACGAAAATGATGCCTAATATTAATGATAGATGATCGTGGTCAGAGTACACGTATTACATATTTGCTGGTTTTGATTCTATTTTTTAAAAACAAGCATACTTACTTGCATTCATTTGGATTGTCGCAATACCCTTGCGTAGTATGACAACCAGGAAGGCAGACCGCTGCAAAAATAAAATCGTAATTTATCTTACAGAGGTCAGATAATTTTCTGAAAAAAAATTCAACATGAATTTTTTTTTTCTTCTTTACAAACACAAAAGCCATATATTGTTCTAACATTTATTTAGATAAATATATAATTTATGAGATATATATATACACACACACACACACACACGTGTATATAAATATTTGAGTGCATTATTTACTCTTAAATTAACCAATCATTATGAATTTTCAAACACTGCTGTTATGTGGGTAATATGGGATATATTTAGTTTACTGCAAAGTGGTCAAAGAGAGCATGGAAAACTCTTTACAAAAATGTATTTCCAATGAAAATGTCAAATCAAAAATAGGTATTAGACAGCAATCAAGAAATTCTGTAAATTTCAGTTTCTTACATGATTTTAGATGATCTTGTGTCTAATATATGCACAACGTTTTATTTGAAAATTCAAATAATTCAAAATTGCAGTCATTAGATACCAATTAGGCAAGATTTCAATTTCTTCTTGAGACTCCTTAAGTTTAAGCCTTTAAGCTTAAACATCTTCTAGAATCAAAATCATGTAAACTTGCAATAAAAAATTCTAGAACAAAACTTAGTAGCATTATATCATGATTTTAATCTTTGTGATCAGACATAAGACTGGTATAAAACTGTTCTGGGAATTCCATTCTGGTACAGGTATTCTAGTATTACGGTTTTTTTTGAGATGAGGATTTATTTGTATTCTTCAACCTGTATTCAAACGAACATAACTGAGGAGATGAGATCATCCGAGTTCATTTTTAAAAATCAATGAGATTTTACACTTCTTTTTAATGAAAGGTGCTTTAGACTATTCATCAGAAGTCAATGATTTTGTGTGCTTTTGGTATACATTCTTGTTTCTTTGCAATTAAGATATTTGTTCTTTTGAAGTGTTTTTCATGTTTGTTGCTAACAATATTCCTATGCAGGTCAATTAATATTTATTTTTTTGTCAAATGTTTTGTTAATATTTGGTTGTTTTTAGTATTAAATGTTTGGACAAATAATTTAAGAAATCCTATTTGGAAAGTTCAATATTTTTATCTTTGTTATTGTGTAATATTTGCATTGTATATATGCAGAGTTTTTGCATTTTATTCAAACATTTTATTGGTAGTCCTTGATTGTTCAGAGATTCATCGTATCCTCTAAGCATATGTATGTAGGTCAGTCTTGTGTGATATATGGTTCCATGCTAGTAGTATCTTACTTTCCATAAAAATTATAGGTTCATGCCTTTCTCAAATGAAAATAAACCCAAGCACTAAACCATTACACAAAAATCAGAGCTATTTGAACTTTTACAAAGGTCTTTACTCTCTTTGCATAAAACTGAACTAAATATATTTCACATTAAAACCCCTTATGCCTAGCAGTCGTGTTCCAAAATTTACAATGATTAGTTAATTAGTTTAGGTATGAATTCTGTAAGTAAAAATAGACAAGAATATGCCTAACTTTATATAGATGTTTAATCATGTAATGAAAAAGGCACTTACAAGGGAGATGGGGGGGAATAAATTTCTTTTTAAAGGGCAAGAATCAATATGCAATCTATTCCAAGAAATAAAGAATGCTTACGTTCTTGACAATAGTGTCCTTTCCATCCAGGTAAACACTTCATACTGCCATTATTATTACAAGTGTAGTGACCAAACTGATCGTCTCGTGGACGACAGATGGTGGTGCACTGAGAGCCATAGTAATGTTCGTTGCAGACTGCACGATAACTATACTCCAATTCGGTTTGGTTAGAGGTGTAATTAAAATCCACCCACTCAACGCCGACGCTAAGGGAGCCTTGAACAGCTCTCCGCATAATCAGCTCATGGGAACTTCCTACAATAAAAAAAGTTTTAAATTAATGAATGAACAAAAATATAATTTTAAAAATGCAATTACAATTGTGGACAATAGCTGCAAACTTGTTTTAGTATTGACATTATTTGTTGGCTGGTTTTTGACCTTTGTGTTTATGTGTGTGTGATACCCCTTATCCTCAAGTGCGACTTATTAAGCAATGATACTCCCAGCAAAAAAAAAAAAAAATAATAAGTTTCCAATACCTGCCACTAAACGAATCCTATGTTCTATGCAAGTGTTCCAAAAGGGGCAAGTCTATGCCATTGGAAGCAACAGTCACCACAGTTGTTATGTCAGGTCTTTCCTCGGACAGTTTTACTACCAGTGTTGCAGAATCAAAGGGGTCCAAGTTGGACTACTAAGAATGCTAGGAGTTTTTTTTTTTTTTTTATTATCTAACCTCGATTACTAGTGAAGATTGTAAGCCTTTAATACGAGGAGTCAGGCTTACATAATTTAAAATTCTAGAAGTCAGAACAAGAAATTTTAGAATCTTATTAAACTGACCTAATACTTTTCAATACTGCAACCCTGTTAATTAGACACTGCCATCAACCAGAGCATTTCTTTGTCCTGGTTCAGATACATACATATTCATATACACACAAAACAGTATCAGTAGCTACTTTGACTATTTATAATTATAATAAAACTAGACAGATACAATTTACCTCCTGGTAGTTTAGTCTCAATCTATGACAATGCAGTTGAGCTTAGTTTATTATGTCATTAAAATAGATTTTTTTTTTTAGAAATTCTCAGAAATTATACTTGGAATAAATATTCAATTTCACCAGCCAACATCTTTTATAGAGTAAACAAAGCATTTGTATTTAGTAAGAGAAAACACTAAAAATCTTTTATTCGATATACACATAAAACATAAGAGGAAGCGGGTTTGCAAAAAGAAAAAAAAAATTTAAATAGCGACTATAGAAAATGTTAGAAATATTTGATGTGAAAGTGTCCGATGAAGAATTGCAGACAGAGTTCTAAAGTAACCATTGACAACCATAACAAGCAGTATGATGAAGAGCCTGACAGGTTTCTGTTTTCTCTGAATAAATGACCTCAAGTTTAGACTTGATTCAGAACACAAAAAAACAAGTTTCTAGGTGTGAGAACATGGCTGACTGTCAATAGTGCTATTTTTTATGTTTAAAAATTATCTTAAAATATGATCAATTTCGAAAGATATTTTCAGGTAATTTGTATGAATAAATATAACTTTTATGGTCAATATTTAATACTAAAATTACTGACAATAATAAAGTTATTTTAGTGACTGCTAATTCGTCCATCCAACTTCGCTACTTATGCGTGACTGGTGGGAAGCTAACAAACCTTAGTTTTTATGCACATCAATTATTTGCGGAGGAAGGGGAAAGTTATCCATGTTGAAACGTTTTTGCTTAAATGGTGTAAAATTACAACTTCTATACCGTTTGACATCGAAAACTACCTGTTGAAGTGGGTTTAACCAGCTTCCTCCAAAGAAGAAAGTTCCATGGAAGTATGATATTCACAAGCGATCCCCAGTCGTATGTATAATGCTACCTCTCAGCTGACAATCTGGCACATGGTTTCAGGCTTCTATCAGAGTGGAGTATGCTTCTGTTCAGTCCCAAAAGATCATCATCCCAGGACTTACCTCCTACTTGGGTGGAGATTTGGGGGGGGGGGTGTTAGATTATTGCCAGTTGTCTGAAGAGTTCCTACCAGAATAATAGAGAGAGGTTCTATTGCGGCAAATTTTACGCCCATACAAAGTGTCACATTTACTAGGAAGCTGGATCCCCACCTCATGTTTAACTTTGCTAATGTGAAAGGCAGATGGATAAAGTTATCCTGTCCGGTTTGAATATTAATAGGGTTTATGAATTCAAAAATAAAACCCCAAATTTATAGTCACTTATTTATGGGTAACAAATCAATCCATGCCTCCGTTCAGTCTCAAGAGACAATGGATACTCTTGTAAGAGTAACTACACACATAATTCTGAGGCAAAGATTGTGCAATCCCTAACCACACCTCTCTTGAATCAGCATTGCCTGGGTCCAATGCCAAGGAGAAGCTGAAGACTGATTGGAAACAATGCTGGGATAAGCGGTGAGCACACACAGGACCTGGAATTCCCAAATAGTTACCGATTTTAGTACTTATCAGGCTCAACACTGCTTGAGTGATCTAACGGAAACAGGTGTGTCAATGTGATTACGCCAAATAAGCTAACAAATACCATGATGTAAAACAGACATTAAATCAAATATGATGAGACGAGAAATTTTATTCATTTTCATTGGAAAGTGGCAATATTTAATACCTATTAAAACTAAAAACTGGCAATAAATGGTACATACTGTTATAGATGGATACACATACAGAGGTGCGTGCGGATGGTGGCGGTGGAGAGATGGCTCCTACGCAGTTAAGCGAGAAGTATTGTTATTTCGGTAGCAGGAGTTTTTACTAGTAATGCAAGTGTTGCGTTTGCTAATGTGCAGCCGCTGTGACAATTTCTAATTGACATATACTACCTTCCGATTATTTTTGATGCCACTTTGGTTGCTTGAAGACTTGATTAGAAAGTAACAGTCAAGAATCCAATCTTGTAAATCTGCCTGACAGGTGCGGAGACAGGAACTGGCCCAGTATCTGTCTGACTGAAGTACACTGCTTGAGTATTACCTAGAAGGTCCACCCTCCCAGGCCTTGCCACCCAGCTTTTGGGTGGGGCAACGCTACTGATGAATGCTGATAGGGATGCCCAGGCAATTATTGCTAGGCCAAAGTGCCCTTATTTTAGGGACACTAGCTGGACATTCTCACTTTGACCTTGTGTTACATCTTGCTAAGGTGGGCAGCAAGTAAATAGCTACACTACCTAAAAATACAGTAATGCCTAGGAGAGTGTTCTTATAATAGATACTATGCTAAAATCCCATAAAAAATAATGATTCAAGAGAATAGTATGGCAGAAAAACATACTACACTAATCATTCACAAAAAGAGAAGGGAATCCCTGGGTGGATAATATTGTGACAACAGAACATACTCCACTACCCCACCCCCACCCCAATGAGTTGCGCATTGAAAATAGTACAATTTGGGCTTCAAAAACAAACATGCCAAATCTCCATTAATATTTTATTATTATGACTGCATTTTACATAGAAGATTTGGCTTTTATTTTTATTTTTTTTATTTTCAATAAATAATCAATTAATAATACTAATATATTAAGTTATGTGGCAAAAAAAAAAAATAAATAAATACACATGCACGAGCAAAGTGGTCACCCAATTTTATTATTCATAAATATGGTATTTTTTTGTTTTTGTTTTGTGTCTTTCCTGTCGGGCCGTGTGACATTCAACCTGTTCTGCACACTGCAAATGTAGTATTTCTGAACTGAAACTGTTGTGAAACCACCTGTCGCTTCTCTGGGAAATCAGGCGCTGTTTTATCTGCCCGACCTCTTCACATCCATCAGGAAAGGGAGTATGGGGTGGAGAGGGGGGTAAGAAGGTGCACAAATTGTACAGGTACGCGTGCACACACACACACACACACACACATAATGGAAAATGGATGCTGACACAGGGGCCCTTGGGCCTGTATCAAAGTTTCTATTCAATACCAGAGGGAGAAGAGGAGCATCCTTCAGACATTATATGGGGTAAGGGGTCGTTATGCTAGTCATTTTAGGCTCACGTTTCCCCACCCACTGCAGAATGTCACCAGGTGAGATTTGACAATTTTTGCATCCACCTAGGATTACCCCACTATAAACTGACCTCAAGTCTTAACCTTTACTAAAGTGTGTGTGTGTGAAGGTAATAGAGTAAGAACGAAAATTATAAGCTTCAGGTTAGACATAATGGAAGAAGTAAAATATGTAAAACTATTTCAAGACAGGGAGGAGGAGTGAGGCCAGTAACTAAGAATAATTGTTTTTCATTGTTTCATTTTTTTTTTTAATAAGCTTTGCGTTTATTCAAACGACACAAAGACTCACACTTCAAACTTTTTTTCATTTCAGATACGTTGGCATGAAGTATTATTCGCCCATTTCACAAAAAGGCGAATATGATAAAAGGTAGTTTTAGGGGGTTTGAATCTTCCCCTACTCCAGTTAAGGGAGAAAATGTTAGAAATTTCCAGTGATGGGGGAATCTTCATTTTAACAGAAAACAGCAACAGGTTTTTTTTTTTTTTGATTTAATTCATTTCCTTATATTAAGGTTGTTTATTATTGATTTTTATTGATTTTATTGATTTTTTTTTATATATATGTCCAAGACATATTGGGTATGGCTAGGAACAGTAATCACCGCCCCCTCCCCCAAAAATCACTGTGCCACCAAACTACTTTTCTACAGTAAAAAATTTGAATATTCTTTTTGTACTCAATTCGAGAAAAATTCATTATTTACAGAACATGGTTGTACACTAGTAGGAGAGGGGGGGTGCGTGTGCTAAATTTTGATGGTTTAGAATTTCCTTGTAAGATTTTTGGAAATCTCAATACATAACCAAGAATCAAAGCGTAGCATCCGTTCTTTCTCGGTGGCCATGCTTCAGGTACCACATCCTCATTTCGGAGGTATCGGACAATGAATTTGTTGGCTGTCGCCTGAAGACCGCTCATCAGTCAAGAAATGCCAACGAGATCGTCCATGTTGGTCCCATTCGGGGAGGGGGCTAAATCTCATAACTATAGTTGGCCGACATCGAATGTGAGATTTTGCACCCGACTATTTAGTTAGGTCTAGATTCGACTAAAGACTAGAGTCACTATTCAACCAAACAAAAGCAAGGTTGTTTCTTGCCGTTCTCGGATTGTAAGGCAAATTTTTTGTAAAAGATCCGGGCAGGGAGAGAGAAAGAGAGAGAGGGGGGGGGTCTTCCAGTTTTACTTACAATAATTGACAAGCTATAAGCCACCCTCTTTTCCCCATTCGCACTAGTGGCATGCTTATTCTGGGTCGATATAGAAGGAGAGAATCGTAGTATGAGCGAGCGAGCAAGTAAGGAAGGAAGAGAAGAGGAAAGTTTGTTTTTTTTCTTCTTCAATGGCACGAGCCAAGAGGGGAGAAATTGGACCGGGAGAGAATCAGGATCGTAACAAAAAAAGACGCGTGCGTCACGCATACAGAGTGAAAGAGTGAAACAGAGTAGCGAAGAGAGAGAAAGAAAAGGAATGAAGGAAGCACATTTTTGGGGAAAATAAATATAACCCACGTGTAACTAAATAGTAGGAAAATACACCTCGCTGTGCAGTTTTAATACATTTTCTTATTGCGGTGTAGAAAGAGAAAAGGAGAGGGAGGGAAAGACGGACGAACAGAGAGACAAAGGACAGAGAGAGAGAGAGAGAGAGAGAGAGAGAGAGAGAGAGATCGTTGTTGGCAACAGGACCTATTTTTTTTTTTTTTTTTTCTTTGGTGCGTTTAATACCACCACTCAGAAGCGAAACTAGGCAAGCAGGCACGCGCACACAAAGTTTCATGACCAGACGCGAACGCGCGCGCACACGCGTGCGCGCACTCACAAGGGGGAAAGGGTAAGGGGGTTCACCCGACTCTCCGATTCAGACAGATAACAATAACATTGACTACTGCTCGTTTCGTGCTGTAGGAAGAAAATATTTTTCACGTGAAGAAATATATATACACACACACACACACACACACACACACACACGGGGGGGGGGGACTTGATTCATAAGCAATTCTGAAGGCGAAGGAAGGAGTCATACCACAATAGACACGGGGGGGGGGGCTAGGTGATATAGAAACGTTAGAATAATTTATAATTATAAAGCTTTCGTTCAAGTACGAAGGTTATCAAGTACATTTATTAAATACCGAAAAACTACACAATTTTTTTTTTAATTGGGGGGAAAAAGAGCAGAGGAATTTCCATGGCTAGAAGTACGGAACGAGAGAGCAGAGGGGGGGGGGGTATATAACAAGAGATCCAACCGTATAATGGTGCCCCCTCCCACATACTACATCCGGAGAGAAAGAACCGAATAAGTTCATTTTTTT
Organism: Euprymna scolopes; assembly: GCF_053919585.1. Taxonomy (NCBI): domain Eukaryota; kingdom Metazoa; phylum Mollusca; class Cephalopoda; order Sepiida; family Sepiolidae; genus Euprymna; species Euprymna scolopes. The sequence goes on from NC_136512.1 coordinate 18,465,275, forward strand.
TTTTTTTTTTTTTTTTAATTAAAACAGGAAACGTGTGTGTATGCGATTTTTTTCATAGCTAAATAACACGTGTAGCAAGAAGAGAAAGGAAGGGAAAAGAAAGACATACGTAGTAGAGTTGTATGTGAGAGAGAGAGAGAGTAAAAGAAAGGTAGATAGAGGGGGGTGATAAAGTCGCAGAAGTAAGAGGTTTGCCGGTTGAGTTAATTGAAGGCAAGATCGACAACGACGCACACACAGGGTCGTCATTCATGACACAGGCACAACTGGCGGGCACGTGTACACACGAAGCAGACTGGATGCAAAAATAGTAAAGTTAAAAAAAAAAAAGGGTAAGTTTAGAAAAAGAAAAAGGTCCGTAAATCTATAGGTAATATATTCCGTTGCAAAGTGAAACTTGTCACCATGGCAACACCAATTGTTTCGTCATCGAAAACACGCACTCCATTAAACATGACTGCTAAGAAAAAGAAATGACAAAGTTGATTGGAACGAAAAATAAGTTCAATATATATATATATATATATATATATATATATATATAATTTATTATCCAAAATAGAACACGTATCAGAACTGACTTTTTTAAGCGCAAAGTGTAGTATCTGTTCTGGTACTGTTGTAAAGTCTTTCGTGCTCGGGCTCGGGCTGTGAAAAGGTCCTAGACCGAGGCAATTTGACTATTTTCGTTCCAGTAATAAACAAACTATAATTATTTGCAACTCCACCCTTGCCTCACATTCACAAAAATTGGTAAATTTTTACAGCGTAGTATTAACACCTTCAACTTCCATGTTAAGAACGGCTTTCGGAATAAACACCCCAACCTCAGAAGCCGTTCTTAACATGGGGAGGTTGGGAGGGGGGTTATTCCAAAAGCCATTCTTAACATAGGATGGTTGAGGGTGTTTATACTATACTGGGGCACTGGGCCAGGTCATAAAAAAAAAAAAAAAAAAAAAAAAAAAAAAAAAACCATTTTTTTTTTTTTTTTTTTTTTTAACAGATATGGGAACATTTACACTGAACGCCAGTACATACAGCGTTTTCGGAATTTATCTTGCATGACCCCCTCCCTCCAACGTAAACAAAATGTTGGTGAATGCTTTACCCCTCAAAAAAAAAATTTATATATATATATATATATATATATACACACACACACACACACACGCACACACACTGGTAGTATTGGAGTGTAAAAAAAAAAAATGGAAAAAAAAAAAAACCTTACCAGAGGAAGGACCATGTCGAGTTTTGTCATTCCACGCTTCTATGATTAACGAGAAGGTACCCTACGAAGAGGAGAGCAAAAAAAGAAAAATATGAAACATTTTAATAAAATACATTTCTATTTTATATTGGTAAAAACAATTTTATTTTCCTTGTTTTGAATGAACTTTACAAAAATAAAAAATAAAAAGATACCCCCCTCCCCATTTTCCATACGACTGGCAAAGTGCGTGTGTGGAGCCACCCAGATCCCCGAAAACGATCAGTGGAAAAAAAGGGAGCAATAGAGGGAGGAAGACAAGCTGTTTCCAGTAAAACCTGACTCACATTTATTATTTAGAGGGAGAGCACGAATCGATACAGCCAATGGCTTAATTTTATTTGAGTGTTGGAAAAGGAGGGAAAATAAACAAAACTTAAAAAACAAAACCAAAAAAAAAAAAACTATTAAAAACATATCTACCTACAAAAAAGAAAACTTATTTAATTATACCTTTCGTCTTTTTTTAAAATGTTTACAAAGACAAAGATGTAAAATATCAATTAGCAACAAACATTGAAGGTTTTGCATCGTAAAACAATACGAAAGTCCCGTTTTTATAACATTTCATCCCAGAAACGCCTTTTCTCGCTCAGAATATGAATTATAAATATTTAAAAAACGAAATTATGGTAGAAAAGAAAAACGTGCTCATCAATGTCCATTTATTTAAAAAAGTTTTATAAAAAAAAAAATAAATAAAAGATATTTTACTTATTTACACTAGTTTGTTTTTCCGCAAGGACTCCCCACCCCCAATTGTGATGAAGTGCAATCCATCACTTTCAATAAGGAAAAAAAAAAAAATTCATGGATACATACACATATTTGGTTAATCGGAATCTTAACTCATTGTTCTAAAGAGGGGGGTATTATTTTAGTAAAATAGTTGAAAAATTCTTACAATTCCTCGAATATTGTATAAATTAAAATATTTTTATTTCATTTTATGTTATAAAACATTAAGATTAAATGAAATGATTGAAAAAGTTTCTTAAAATTTAGTAAAATAGAGTTATCTCCCTTAGAACAATGGGTTTAGCTTCCGAATAACCATATGTGTATATATATGCCTATAGTGAAGCAAACGTTACACAATAAACAACCGCGCATTCGAACAGGCATTGGAGTGCAATGGCAAAGGAGATGCCCAGTAAACAATGCCGAGATGAGCAGAAAAAAGACTTCATTTCTATTTATTAGGACTAGTTGCACACTGAAGGCGTGAGAGGCCGGTCTACCCTACTACTTAACTGATGGCTACAAGTGAACGTGAATAAGTATCCCCGACCTTGCATAGTTATAAATTAAGAGATGTCCGATAAAGTAAAAATAACAGGTTAAAAAAATATAAATAAATTGAAAGAATTACTTACCGGCCAGGAGAACTCGAATGGGAGCAACATGGGGTTTGTAAAGTTGTGTATGTTCTTGCTGAAATCAATCGAGTTATTTCCGAGAACGGGTGTATATCGAGTAGCGAAAGAGCACTTTGGGTTTGGCGTGATGTCCGCCATGAAATGCGTAAGACAAATCCTAAAAAAGGTGGTGCAAGGCGACGACGAAGCACACCTGCCATCTCGCAACTGTCCGCAACAGTTGCCGTTTGCTAGTAATCCCTGGGTATTCCGAAAGGATTTCAGTCGTAATTGGAATACTCCTGAACCCGAGACCTGCACACCAACAACGGTGAAAGAAAAATAGAAAAACACGGAGTTTTAAAAACAAATGGGAAAAATTGAGGGTCCGAAGGTAAAAAGAAAAGTGGAGGGGGGGGGGGGGCGATAGGAAAAAAAAATATTTGTACCGTAAACGTAGAGTAGAAAATAAAGGTTTTTTGTTTGTTTGTTTTCTAATAAATAAAGTTAGTTATACAAAAATAAAGTAAAAAATAGGTAAATATTAAGTAATATAAGTTATTTTTCATTCATATTTATTTTTTTTAAAAGTCTAAGTGAAATAAAAACAAAACAACGTATCAAACACATCTACACAAAACGGACACAATCGACTCGAATCAAAACAGGAAAGTTTGATATACATATATATATATATATATATATATATATATATATATATATATATATATCTCAGAATAGTTAAGTTTACATAAACAGAAAATAGAGTAGAAAAAATATTCTTTTTCAATCTAGAATTTTAAACATATATATATATATATATACATATATATATATATACCGCGTCCATCGAAACGAAATCAATCTTAAAGAAAAAAGTACCTAGCATAACATTTTGAATAGAAGAGCCAGCCGAAATGAAAAAAGAAAAAGTCAATATTTTTATTGGAATTTTTGAAAAAGAGGGGAGGGGTGTGGAACTTTATGAAAAGTGGACAAGAGTAGAAAAAAAAAATGGGATAATTTTGGTGCCAAAGAAAGAAAAACTTGTGAAATGGTACTGACCTGCTTGAGAATAATTAACATCCAAAGAATGGGATATACTGCTGCGATACGTAACCGCATCCTCCTTGTGTGCCGTTTTCCCGGTGTACTACACACACTATGGCTGGTCGCCGTCTCTCTCTCTCTCACACTCGCTCGCTCCGTCTCTCTCGCTCGCTCTCTCTCTGTCTCTCCAGCAGCCTCGGTCTGGTGGCGGCTTCACTCACTTAGCTCCGCCTCCATACACACGTGATCGACAGAGCTGTGGAAAGAAGGGGGAAAAAATGATAATTACTTGCATTACACATATGGGACTCATACTCTATTTCTATTTACCCTACCTCTCCCGCTTCCACGCACTCACTCACATTCTATCTATCTCTAATTCTTTATATAAAAAAATAAATAAAATAATAATAATAAAAACACTTTAGTCTGTGAGTGCGCTCACGCACAGGTCTGTTAAACATTATTATTATTAAACTTTCTCCCTCCCCGTATCTCTCTTCACGTTGATATATATGTCTATCTACCCCCCTTTTCCCTCAAATCCAGTCATTTAAGGCTACAATTGAAGAAAAACACGATAGAACAGAAAACATTAATTCAACTTCAAATATATGCCCCCCCCCCCCACAATCGGCATCACTCACCCCAGTTTAAATTTTGGAGGGGAACTCCTTTACCAACACATACAGAGTACTCTCTCTTTCTCTTCTTCACATATACAGACAGGTACTTGTAGTTAAAGCCAGTCGGTATCGGTAAAAAGGGGGTGGTGGTGGCTGGGGGTGGCGCGTGCCTGTATGGGGGGAGGGGGTATTCATTTTCAGAACGTGCGCTTTTTCTCTCTACAAGAACCAGATTTTTAATCCAGCACGCGAGCAGAGCCAAGACAGTAGTTGCCGGCTCTTTTTAATGATATTCCAACAGTGCAGTGGAGTTGTTGGACTACTCTTTACTCTTCTGCGATGCCTTTTTTTTTTTCTTTTTACCAAAACTCTTTGAATACCATGAGGAAAACTATTTGCTTACGACAAGAAAAAATAATCATAAACAATTGGAACCTTTTGAATCGGTTTTTTCAAAATGCATTCTGCAAGAACTTTTTAAAATGCAATAAAAAAAAAATGTAATTGCTGTATGCGTCTGAATTTTAGACACTGAAACCAAAATGACAAACGGAATGGACAATTACTTTTAAAGAATGGAATTATTTATGCTACGTCGCGAAAGTGTAAAAGTATTCCGAGACTTAAAACACGTCGGCAAATGCGTTAACAATTGCACTTTAGCGGTACATGTTTCCACACACACACACACACACACACACACACAGTGTACAAACATACAAAAAAAAAAAATAGGGTGGTGGAAAAAAAATAGACTAAGCGAATGGACTGTTCAAGTTTAAACTATGAAACTCAAAAATATCAAAGTGGATTAAAAAAAACAAAACTGAATTCAGAGAGAAAAGTGGATATATTTCAAGTTGAACTAATTTCAAATCTTCAATACGTGCGATTATTATTTAAAAATTTTTAAATTCCAAAGTTATGGTCCGGATTTTTGATGCGTATTGATCATTTGGATTATTCGGTCGTCTATTTTCAGTTTCGGCCGTTGTAGCCTCCGACCTTCTTTTCGAATTAAAGAATATAAACAAATTTTCTAACTGGATACTCATGCAGAATACGGACTATGGCTTTAGGTTGTTTTTTTTTTTTTTTTTTTTTGTTTTTTTTTAAGTTAAATTCAGGATACCTTTCATTAATTTGTTAGGTGAAAGTACAGAATATTCACACAACACCCTCCCATCCGCATGTTAAGAATTGGTTTCAACATGTTATAGTACGGTCCGTATTCTGCATGAGTACATGGAACCGGGACACCTCACCTACGAGGATTGTTCTAGTTAAAATTTTATCAACCACTATTTTACGAGTATTGCATTTTTCTTTTAAGATATTTAACTGCTTTAGCCTGTCGTAAAAATTGTCAACTTCAAGAAGAGTGCCACTTAAAACATTGTTTGCAACCGTTAAGTTATGAAGTTTGAATCTTTAACCCAATCTTGGGTGCTAATTCAATGCACTTACTGATCCGCGCTATTTTTTTAAATCGTATTTCCAAGTTTGATTAAAGTTTTTTTATTAAATTGTACAGAATAGGTACAAAACACCCTCATGTTAAGAATGGCTTTTTAAATAACATTATTTCAGCACGGATCAATAAGTACATGAGTACCCAATCTTGCCTAGATTTGTAATATTATGAAATTATTTAAAAGGTTCCTAAGTTCAAGACTCACTTGGAGCTTGCATCGACCGATAGACATAAAAAAGAAAACTAAATGTTTCAAAGAGAATAACTTGATCACTTACTCAACTAAACATCGGGATGTCTTCACAATTAATCCGTGGAAAGAGATGCGTGAGCATGTTAGTGATGCAGTGATGCACTGATGCAGATGCACCGTTATAACGTTGACCACGGATTGATTACACGCACCAGCAATATTAAGTTTTCCGATGAGATTTTAAAAGGAATCTCAACTGACAGGAAATTATACCGATCTGTGAGAGAAAGTTCGGATAAATGAAAAAAAAAAGCAACCAATATTTTACGGTTATTGGATTTTTCTTTTAATATATTTATCTAGGTTTTTATGAGATTCTGTTCAGTTCCAAAAGACCATTCTCCTAGGCTTCTCATTGGGAAGGGGGGGGTGCGGTTATTGTGTGGAGGAGCAAATCTCTGTAAATATTGCACCCATCGAAGATGCCTCACACACTAAACCCCTTTTAATCGATGTTACACCGGTTAAGTAATTTAAACTTTTAGAGACCAGGAATTTGAGGCCCCTTTGGTATACACTGACCTGGCTGCAAACGCAGGGTCCTAATTTGTTCCAGTGAGGGAAGGGGCTGATGTTAACTTTCCTGCATACAAGCGAACAATCTCTAAAAACTGTACTTGCAGGACTGAAGAAAGAATCTGGTCTTCAAAAAACTGAATGGAAAACAACAAAAAGTGTTAACTACTCTCTGTAGAACAATACATGCAGCTGGAAATATTCTCATCATTAAGGTGGAAAGTTTGAAAAAAAAAAAAAATACGCAAGCGCGCGAATTAGTGATTACTTCAAAGTTAACAAATACAAAAGTTTATTAATAAGTTGAAAACATGTAAGGAATGGATATGCATAGGATATTGTACACTTAGTCATGATTATCGACGGATAATCTTGAATTTTACGATTTAAAATGTAAAAGATCAAACAACACTAAGCATGCGAGGGGTTGGGTTACTATTTTAAAATTTTTAGTCCATTTAAAGAAAAAAAAAAGTTGGTTTTCAAATAATTGTAAACTGCTTCGGTGATTTCCGGGACTGGCTTTGAATTCTCCGTTCATGCTCTCCCCTCTCCACTGACTAAAAATACCGGTATTTTACATTTACACCTGTAATATGTTTATAAAGCGAAAGGGGGGGGGGCATCTTATTGCCAAGTTTCGAACGCTAGGAAACATTCAACTTAATCGAGCAAACCGTTGCCCGATGAAGTTTAAGGATTTTGATTTTAATAGTATTTTAAATATATTTATATTTTGATTTTAATAGTATTTTAAATGTATGGTTAAAATCGTCTCCAGGTAAAAATACCTTTTTATTCGACTTTTCAATTAAGGTTAAAATGTAGCGTCAGTGTAGTATAACGAGGTCATCTTCCCAGGCATTACCTTCGTGATTTCATTGCCTAAGACGCCCTCGTTCATAAAGGGGTGCCGATGGGACTACATACATATTTTTGTTCTTATCCAGTTTTCCTTTTGGGGAAGGGGGATAGAATTTTCCCTTCATTGAAACCCGATCACGGGAAAGCATAGAACAAGGGATCCGACACCAAAATACCTCAAGACGATAAAATAAAACTTTTATGGAGTATTTGAAAATATAAATTTCACGACAGATATAAAAAAAAAAAAAGAAAAGTTTTTAAGCACCCCCCCCCCTTCATTCTCTATCAGATGTTAAAAAAATAGCAAAGTTTGCTCATGTACCAAGAATCTGCATAATTTTGTTTCATGGTAAATGTGATGAAGAGAGGGTCTCATACTTCCTAATCTTGAATATACTTGCCTTACAATATACACCATGAAGGATTCCAGAAATCCTTTATTTGTAGAAAATACCACAGCCCTCTTGTCCCCCTCCCATGGCATATTAGATACACAACCGATTTTTTTTTTTTAATGTGAAAAACCCAGTTCCTCAACAGTGGGCACGGGATTGGAGGGAAAAGTTAATTGTCTCCGTCTAAAAGGATTTCTCATTTTCTGAGAGAACAATAGACTATGATACAAGCCCCAAAGGACAAGTAGATGTTTAATAATGTGTGTGTATGTACAAATGTATTTATTCAAATAGTTAACCGACACACAAACACAGCCGTTTTTATATAGATCCTCTTCTCAAACAAATCAAACCCGAAACGTTATTTAAAAAAAAAGATGAATTGTTTTGTGTGAATTCAGCTGTCAAAAGCGACATTTTCCATCCAGATGCACCTGCCGTCAAATTATATATATATATATATATATAGAGAGAGAGAGAGAGAGAGAAATAGAGGTTATCGAAAAAAGAAAAAAAAGCAGTAGTCCATATAAGGCCGTAGTTTAGCCCGGGGGCTACGGATGAATGGCCAGCATGTAGGGGCAAGTGAAGCATAGTCAATGAGAAGGAGGGAAAAAGAAAGGTGTGTATGTAGGGGGGGGGGAAGCTTAACTGACAGGGCGAACACACGGACACAAAACAAGATATGCCATGGAAAATCGAAATCTCAAAACTAAAATATACGAAAGTTTTCAACGGTATTTTTACTAGACCATCTATATATATATATATATATATATATATATATACACACACACACACACTATAGCAAGGCGCCCGGTATTGCCCAGTAGTAAAATATGCTTAAATATGATATTTTGATTGATGCAAATTTCGTATTTATAATTGTATTATATTGCACCCATATATACTAATGATGGTACTCATGCAGAGAGTGATCCGTGCTGAAATAATAACGTTATTTTAAAGGCCATTCTTAACATGGGGAGGGAAGTGTGTTTTGTATCTATTTTGTACTTTAACCTTACAATTGAATAAAAAAAAACATCTTAAAACTTTAATTAAACTTGGAAATACGATTTAAAAAAAATAGCGGGGATCACTCTCTGCATTAGCACCGTAATGATATAAAAAACAAAACACGTACGTTACCACCGAGAATCGAAACCAAAACGTTTAGTTTACGATTTATTTTTTCTCTGCCGTTATTAACTGAGTTATGAAGACGTGTTTGCTGCAAGGCTAAAAATTAAAACATGAATTACGTTATGCATGCATATTCGTAATGTCTGAGTTCGACCGTCATCTGGCAAACTTTTCCTCTTTTTTATTTTCACACTTTTGTATCGATTTTCTCGGGCTAAAAACCAAATATAAAGTTTCGCATGGGTTCAAATACCTTATATATGAAGTTTCAAATCTGTAGACCAAAAACTGACAGGAGTTTGGTAGGTAAAATTTTTAAACGAATATATATATATATATATATATATATATATATATATATATACACGCATACTGTGGAAAGAGTTTTGTGTTTACTGTAAACCATTTACGAATATTACGCAAGAATAAATCATGTAAAATACCTGCATGAATATAATTACACGTACTCGTTAACTAAAGATGATCATCCCATAAGGAAACCGGAAAGAAAAGAAAAGAAATTAAAATGAACGTTTAAAAAGAATATGCAAATTGGCTAGATTGTTTTTGTTAGTGAATACCATTCCACGACCAATACATAAGTTGTATTTTCTTTTTAAATAAATAGAAAAAGAAAGTTTTTTTAAATACGAATAGCAATACAAAAAGAACACACACACACATACATACATATATTAAAACGAAGTTACGTCCGTCTTTGTTTACATTCTTCATCAGCTGATGGTGAATTCCATGGAAAAGTCACTTCTGATTAATGTTTTAAAAATATGCAAATGAACTTGACTGTTTTTTTCAGAATAACAGAATATTTTAAAACTTGTAAACATTAATCAGAAGTAACTTTTTTTCCGGGAATTCACCGTGAAGCACAAATATCAGCTGACGAAGAATATAAACAAAGACGGACGGAACTTGATTTTTAACACATTACATATATGTGTGTGTGTGTGTGTTTAATAAAACCTGTTTTAAAATGCGTTAACAACCAATGTTTAAAGTATTATATTTTTAGGATAAATAGCGCTATTATTCACCTCTTGGTTATAATAATCACAACGTTTCGGCTGATGTAACCTCCGATCTTCTTTGGTACATCTGATGACGACGCAGAATAGTTAAAAGAATCCCCCTCAACCCCGCCTTTCTCGTGTTAAAAATGGGTTTGTAAATAATTACATTATTTACAAACTTAGTTAACTATCTTTACCGGGCATCTTTCCAAACTCGAAGCTTTGAGTCAAATTTCGAAACCTCGACGGAGTTTGAAACTAAATCCTTTATTTTATCTACGACGGTAGATTGTTCTCGTTCCGTCAAACAGTCGGTTAGAGTGCTAATTAATGTAAAAGTTTTACATTAAAAATATACATCCGATGAAGGTCAAAGGGTGGAGGGAGCTTACACCGGTCGAAATAAGAAGTCCTAAAATTTCCAAAACCTATTCCAACTTGTAAGGAAATTTATACATCAATATTTTTTTAATTGTACTAAGAATAACAAGCTTTCGTGAAAAGCAACGTCGCGAAATGGAACATTTTCGAAGGAGTCAGGTTATTTAACATTCGCTGAATCAACAGTTTGAATATTTTTAAGATTTAAAAAAAAAAAAAAAAAAAAGAGGGGGAAGGTCAAAATCGACCCTTATATCTTCTGACTCCGCTGGTTAAAAGATATAAAAGAAAAATCAATGGTGTGTATGGGGGGGGGGAGTAATCAAACTTGTTTGGAATATATAATCTACAGACGGTTGTTTCGCCGTGCAGAGCTCCTCAGCGTGGCGTGACATGTGTATCTAACTGAGAATTGAAACCCTACTAAGTTAATGAATTGAATGATTCAACTTTTGGCGAATGTTTTGCGTTTCATGTTGGACACGTAATATCGCTCCCACCCCCTAAATCTTATCAGTTCCTTCGTTCATGATGCCATCTTTTCAGGCATTGCCTCCTTCTTTGAGGAGCGAGTATTATAAAATACTATTTTGTTATGGGGCCATCTTCCCAGGCATTACTTTCTCTATGGGGGTAGCGGCGATTTAGGGGGGGGGGGAGTATAGTAACAACTTTTTATATTAATAGCGGGCATTAAACGGGAAAAAGATAATGCTTGTAAGAAATGAACATCCAGAGGAATTTAGTAGTCAGTCCCGGAAATGGTTGAAACAGTTTACGATTTGAAAGCAGCGTAAACGCAAATTGTAAACACAGACGATATTAAACACGTGAAAGATTTTGGGGGCTTTTTTTTTTTTGTAAATTTACTTAAAAAAATCTTCCATTTTCAGGACAATTCTGCATAGATACCCATAAGAATCTTTTGACAACAGGTATTCGAGCAAAGTCAATTTCAAATCATTAAATGTTTATTTTAATGCGACTAAAAAGTTAAACTGTTGTCAAGTTACGATAGATTGAAAAGTGGGGGCGCAGAATAAATGACAGTTACTAAGTTTATCTTCCTGAAAGGCTCAAAACTGGCAGTCACCGCGTGCCATTAATTCTCTATACCAGGAGTCTCCAAACTACGGCCCGCCAAAATCTTTAATCTGGCCCGCAGAGTTTTTATGAAAAACGTTAAAAAAATATTCAGGAAATTTTTTGATATGGAAATGTGTGGTGGTGTGGTGTGTGTGGTTTTTTTTTTTTTTTTTTTGGTGCTTATACACTTATGTTACCGTACTATTTTTTAAATAGCATTTTCAAGTTAAATTCAAGTGTCACGATACCTTTTTATTAAATCGTTAGGTACAAAATAGTTACAAGATTCCCCTCCCCATGTTAAGAATGGCTTTCTAAATAACGTTATTATTTCAGCACGGTAACATAAGTGCACTGCATAAGTACCGACTCCTGTTCTCAATGTTTTATCGAAGACACTGAGCGCTAGAAATATATTAACGTAGTCATTATTACAAATTTAAACGCTGAAAATGCCCTTAAAATGTGGACGTGTGACATTAATTAGCTGAAATGCTGGCATTCCTATGGAGTGTATTAAGTTTCCATCGCGGCAAGAGATTTTTTTTTTTTTTTTGAAATCTGTAAATAAAAAAGACATACTTAAAAGATTAAGTTTCTAAGAGTCTCTTACATGGAACTGATCCTGCCGCTAAGGTCCGTTGGTCCACACCCACAAACGAATTTGGCATGGGCGCACCATCTTGAAGGAGAAGAAGAAGAAATTACAATAATAAGGATGGAGAGGTGAGGCCTCTTTCGAGTAGGCAAAGACGTATGACAAGGGGATGGTGTATCGGACAAGCCAAAAAGGGGCGGGATTTGCGAAACTGACCATTGAAAGATTAGTTTTGTTTTCGTGTGTGAGTTCTCACTCTCTCTCTCTCTCTCTCTCTCTCGTCCTTTACTTTTCAGTCGGTGGGTGAGGCAGAAGATTGACAGATTTAATCATCTGGACAGAGGAATGGTGCCTAAGCAACGCACGTGTCAAAGAAAGCTAAAAATACAACAGCAATAGCGACAAGCGGGGGCGGTCTTGCGAAGGGTAAGGGAAGGGATGGGTTACTAAAAAGTAAAAACAAATGAAGAAGAGGGTGGTAAAGGTAAGTTGATTGTTGTTTCTAGTATACACAACCCTTGAATACCGCTACAATAAAAACCGCCTCCTTTCATCCTAAAGCACCGATTTCTTTCCTTTATCTTAATAATTATAAAACTTTGTGGGCCGTCCTAGTTTGATATATATATATATATAATTCCAGGTTCATATTTTCCAGAGGTAAAATAACCAATGAAGTTTTAACGATATCAATACAAGAGTGTTCAATACCAAAGTAGGGCAAGAAATAGCTTTCATTTGTTTTACATAAGCATTAATATGTCGCTGAACATTCATGAGCATGTTTCGGTCACGTAGTTACTAGAAACCTCTTCAGGCGATATTGTTTAAAAAACACCGCCTGAAGAGGTATCTCGTACTTGACTAACTGAAACATGCTCATGAATGTGTAGTGAAATATTATGCTTATGTAAAACAAATAAAAGTATACAACACATTTAAATCTTGATAAGATTTTACCGTGAAGAATCGTCGGAGTCAATGTCGTAACTAACACAGAAGTGTTTAAATATATTATTTATGATAGCTACATGTTTTGGTTTCGATTCTAGCTGATGGCACCCAAGTCATTTTTTTTTAAACTTATAAAATCAAAACTATTTATTGGGTACAATATACTAATCGAAAGCGAATTGGCTATATAATAATGAATACGAAATTTGCATAAATATAAATATATTTAAGCATATTTTATGACCGGGCAACGCCAGGCTGCGTGCAACACGCAGCCTGGCGTTGCCCGGTCATAATATATATATATATATATATATATATATATATGTGGGGTGGGGGGTGGGCTGTTCGAAATACACTGCCCGCTAAACACATTTGTACTCAATGTTTCTTTTTTCGCTAAATTTAAAAGAAAAAAGGCATAACTTTATTTAGGTAAAGCTACAGAATAATTAACAATGTCCGCCCACATGTTAAAAATAAGTTTCTAAATAAGAAAGTATTTAAGAAATCTCTTCTTAACATGAGGACGGCGAGAATCTTCGTTAACTATTGTTCCTATACCTTTTTATTATATCATTTAAGTCACACGCTTAAAAAAAAAAAAAAAAAAAAAAAAAAAAAAAGTGTACTTTTAGTTTAAGAAAACTGAATTCGTGGAGTGCACTTAGTTACCCCGGCTAATCAATTGAGATAAAACAGGCCTTCTGACATGTCATAGTGGAGCATGGTTCTGCTCGATTTCATACCTTACCCCTTACTCCTTTGGTAAAGAGGGTTAGTTTGTAATCAGTGATCAGAGTCTTCCCTTTCCTCAACCGGGAGAATGTCGACAAATACCTACATTAAAAACTGACCTTGTGCCTACCCTTATTCTCTTGGCGAGGCAAGTCAATAGAGGCTGGGTTACTGAATAATACTTTTGCAATAAAAAGAGAATTTCCTTACGTTTTGTTTGTTTCTTTTTTTTTTTATCTGGAACCTTTCAGCTTTAAGATGGCTGCCATTAAAACAGCATTATATCTTACAAAAAATAAATGCTACAACAATCGGGCGTATTTTAATATTTTCATATTAAAAGTGGAGATACCAACTTTCTTAGTTCATAAGTCAATTACAAAAAAAAGTGTAAAAACTACAATTACCTTTAGCCCTCCCCCTTCTTAGGTAGAGCACTCAGCAGTGCTAGTGCTCTACTAGAGCACTGTCACAAGCGACTTCATTCGCTGCTTGCCTGGTGTAACGCAAAGTTCTTTGTAAATAATAATAATAATAATAAAAACAAATCGAGCACTGTAAATAACAACGGTCAAATGTTTAAATAAATAGAAATTTGAGGAGGTCGTTTACGGGCACCGATCCCATGAGCTAGAGGGTAGAACTGTCTACTATCAACTTGATGATTGTAGGTTCGAACTCTAGTTCGGGTTTGGTGCTAGTAGCCGCACTGAAGAGCTGTGATATACAGTGAAACTATCTGTCTGAATGACTACTAATATATATATATACATACATACACACTTTTTATTTGTTTTACATTAGCATTGATATGTCGCTGCACATTCACGGGCATGTTTCAGTCAGTAATTGATTCATGACTGAACTTTAGTATAAGCAATATCACCTGAAGAGGTCTCTAGTTACTTCTAACTGACTGCCAGAAACATGCTCATGAATATGTAGCGACATATTAATTAATGCTTATGTAAAACAAATAAAAGGCATGTCTTGTTATACTTTAATATTGAGCACTCTTGTATTAACCTCATTAAAACTTTATTGGTTGCTTAATGCTTCCATTGCTTAATGCTTCACCTCTGGAAAATATTAACTTGGAATTGTGTGTGTGTGCGTGTTTATATCTGTGCATGCATAGGTATGTTTGTAGAAAAAAATGATATTAAAATGTTTTTTTAAAAAAGAAGAAAAAAATCACACCAGTTGCAAAGCTATTTGAATATTTAAGTAACTAGCTTATTTATTAAAAGGACAAAAGAGAAACTAAGGCTTGCAGGTGTTGTCAAAAGGAGTTTCGCAGTAAACGGGCCGCTGGAAAAGCGTCGTTCTACTACTACTACTACTACTACTACTACAGCAAGTCACGTTAAGAGGATTTGCTTAATATACAGCTGGGTTTAGGGCACACATTATTGAAACAGACTCTACATCTAGTAACCCGATAGCAAAACGACAGCGAACCTTATCAAACAGGTGTCTAAAAGAACATTTAAGTCAGTTATTTAATGAGGCCCTTTCTTCTAGTTGTTCTTAAACACCAAAGCGCACTGTCTTACTCTTGCTATCCTTCTTCTCCCCCCTCCTCCTCATGCCACGTGGAGAGAACAACGGACCTCAAGTCAGCCAGACTGAATGAAAAGGAACAACACGGGCACCCGTAATACACGTGGGAGGAAGGGGGCGTCGACGACAATAGCAACGGCTAATAAATTACTTCGAAATAAGCAACAGTAAACGGACATACTCAAAACAGTAATAAGTATGTTTCAAAGAGAGAGGGAAGAAAAGAGTAGAGGAGAGAGAAAAGTGCTTGCATTCAAAACAAGGGGAAGAGTACGTCATTTTAAATAAATTTAAAAAGTTGGGTATTTTCATAAAGTTTTAAACGAATATCAAAATCAAACCAGTCAAGAAGACAATGTTTTTAAGTTTTTTCCTTTTTTTTTTTTTTTTTTTTTTTTTAAATAAGTTTTCAAACAATTAAAAGAATCCGTTTATTCACTCCCCTCTCCCCAATACACTCCGACAAAGTTAGACATAATGCTCCCTCATTTCCCCCAGATGGGGATAAAAATTTGTGAACGAACTAGTCTGGATTCTACCAGACGACCGACACCCCCCCCCCCATATAGAAAAGAAGGATTGTATTCTGGGACTTAACAGTTATTTTTAAAATAATTGGAAATTATCACAAAATGCGAATAAAAATATCAAAGTCCCCATTTACTCCCCTCCGACGAGGGCAGAGTTTTATGGTCGTTTTTTTAATGTGAGAGGGGGGGGACTCCAGCATTCACCCTAAAAGGAGAGGGGTATTTAGCTCTCTGCCACTGTGAAACGAATGTCCGAAAGTGGGATGTAGAAGTTAGCATCCCCCCCCGGGAGGGTCACTCTGACTTGTAAAAGTGCCTGGGCAGCCCCTTCGGCATTCCTCGGTAAGTGCACCTTAGGCGATTAGCAATAAACTACCCCCCCCTTCTCAAAGAGAGAAGGCAAAGCTTGGGAGGGTGGGCCTCCTAGAACTGCACAGAACTAGTATTACATCGCAATCAACAAGAACCAGATCATTACAGGAATGGTCTAATCACTGTTGATTTGGGGAGGGGGAGGAGAGCGATGAAGAGACACAACTACTACACTTTGCTCCTGGCCAAAATAGAAGTCTATGTTCGCTTCCATTTCGAACTGTCGAAAGAAAATATATTTCCATACTGGTCGAGGTCTGTCTCTGTCAATTATATATATATATATATATATATATATATATATATATATATATATATATATATTAAAAAAGGACATTTATACGAGTCGTTTTGAAATTTTCAAATGACTATCCTGATTGACCTTTAACTTCTACGACATACCCTAATTAAATTAGGTCGCCTTCTCCGTGAAAGAGCGTCCGTACATCTGGATCGATGATCACCGAACACAGAAACAGTTACCATAACAAATCTAATCCTTTGTCTACGTCGCTTATTAGCCACAAGCGCGCACACACAGACACAAATGCACACACACACTTGTATTTCAATATTTACTTTAACAGTGCTCAATATATGAGTGTTATATAAATATAGAATTGCAAAAAGTAGGCTACACAGAAACGCTTGTATTTCATTCCACCGAAGAAATTCGTCAGGTTAACTTAATTTTGAAAATTTCTATCCTTTCATAAGTAAATAGTTGTTTTTTTTTTTTTTTTTAATCTATATTAAAAAAAAAAAATCACCGCATTCAGTTAAAGGTAATGTTATTATTGCTTACACGTAAACGTTTCTTGCCATGATTATATTTGTATACAATATATTTGTAATGTTGGAAATTTATTTCCCAAGAATGCATTTGAAGCGGTTTCTATTTTTTAGTGATGCATGCTGTTTTTAGGCAAGTAATGGTGCTTATGCATCTATGTTACCGTACTATTTAAAAAAAATTTTTTTATTTATTTATTATTTTTTTTTTTTTGGTAAAAATAGTATTTTCAAGTTAAATTCAAGATTTACAATGTTTTTGTTTTTTAAATTGTTAGGTGGAAGTACAGAATAATTACAAAAAACCTTCCCTTCCCCATGTTAGGAATGGCTTTCTAAATAATAACATTATTATTTCAGCGCGATAACATAGATGCATATTGCATAAGTACCCAAGTAATATTATTAACCTAACTGTTATTTAATTCGCGGAGTGGGAAATTATTATACTTTCTTATTTCCAGTTCCGCGGACTAAGTAATCGCTTGTTTAGTAATAATATTGGTACTAGTGCAAGTGCACTTACTAATCCGTGCTTAAATAATAACGTTATTATTTAAAAAGTCATTCTTAACATGGGGAGTGTGTTTTGAACCTATTCTATACTTTAACCTTACAATTGAATAAAAAAAAAACATAACAATTTAAACTTGGAAATACAATTTAAAAAAGCGCGGATCAGTGTGCATTTAGCACCATATATATATATATATATATATATATATATATATATATATATATATATATATATATATATATATAGCATAAAATAATAATATAAAGCAATTTAATAAATAGCATCCTGTGTGTATATAAATTACAGTAATGTGTGTGAGAAAAAGTTGTGACAGTGTTTCTAATTGAAACAAGTTGGAAAATCTAGCCCATGTTTATGTAGTGCTTACAAGGATAAAAATAGTTGATTGTTTACCATTTGTGAAATTAAAGTTGAGACAGGAAAATTATTTTAATTAAGCAAACACAAGTAGGGCTAACTTGATATACCTGTCTAAGCAGTGGTGATACTACTATCACCACCACTCCTCCTCCTAGTACCAATATCGAGGGGGGGGGAAGTGAGGGAGTACTGGTTGGGGTAGAGGGTACCTTGCACACTTCAGGCGTGTGGAGCTGACAGGCTGTAAGATCTAATTGATCACTTCTTAGTACCCCCGGTTTCTCTAGCTTCGCAACTCCTACCCCCACGCTTTGGTTTTAATTCAAAGGAGAAAAAAAACCTGAGTGACTCTCTTTGTGTGTGTGTGTGTGTGTGTGTGTGTGTGTGTGTGTGTGTGTGTGCGTGCGTGCGCGCGCATATCACTCTTTACCATCCTCTCTCTCTTTTTTGACAATTTATTTTTCTCTTCTCTCTCTCTCTCTTTCTCTCTCTTTACTCTTGTCTTTCTGTTGTCACTCTTTCGTCTTTCAGTTACTTTGTTTTACTGTATTTACTGTTCCACTTTCTTTCTCTTTCTTATACACACACACATTCTGTTTCCCTCCTTCCCCACTTGTCAGTCACAAATTAAGGACCCAGAACAGGTGAAAGCAGTGTTCTTATCAAAGGCTATTTGCAGCCTCAAGCACCTTTGGAGGTGCCATTGGACATCTGCTCTGGGGACAGGTAGGGAAAAAGAGATGAACTAAGAAAAGTATACCGTCGTATACAATAGATTTTCAAATAAGCAACCGGCGGTGGTGACGATGGTGGTTAAGGAGAGGGGGAGAGGCGTCCCCCTTTTTTATTGGGGACAAGGGGGGACAGATGAAGGGGGGGCTACAGCAACAGTGAACAAAGGAAGCTTGATAAGAACAAGCAGCTTGGTTGGGCACACGTGGGACAAGTGTGCCTGTGGATGACCTGTTGGCCAACCTCAGCTGATAACAATGAGGAGGAGGAGGAGGAGGGGGGGAGAAAATTAAGATGGGGATAAAGAAGACAATGAAACGAGAAGAAAACAAAAAAACTATAAAGATGCCGGTCCACACAAAGCAAATTCTAACACAGCCTTGTAAATAAAGGAAAGGTAACCTCTACAGGTGGTAAATAGAAAACACACACACACACACACACACACACACACACACACACACACATAGATATCTATTTTTCTTGCAGCTTTTAAATATTTCCACTTTTTTTAGCTATATTTTTTCTCCACCAAACCATTTTTTTTTATTCAATACAAACAAAACGTTCCAACTGTTATGTTTTTTGTCTCTGATGAATTATTTAGTGAGTTTCAGTTATTCAACGAAACACGTGTAAGAAGAAAGAGTGTACTTCATAAAAAATTAATAAAATATTATGAATGTGAATTAAATACACTTGGTTTTGGAATGATAATTAGTGAGAATGTGTGAAGTCACCTCTCAACTTACATACTCGACGATTTTTTTATCTACAAACTTGAAATTTGGTATATAGAGTATTCAGACACGTGAAAAACTAATCGGTTATCACCCGGAAAATAGGGGCTAAAGGGTCAAAATTGAGAAATTGGTACCTGGAGGGGGGGTCATCGGATTTTTATCTGTTTATTGTTTCACGAATACGCATACGTGAATCGTTCACATGACATATTCCTTATGTTATAAATAAGTAGGTTTGAAAACACTTTTTAAAGATCATATCAGGCTGGCCTAATGATTATTGTACTCGATTCACTTGACGCTTTAGGTTTTGGTTTCGACTTCAGCTAGAGTATTTTTTTTCTCTTACGAGAAGTGAACTGTTTAGTAAAAACAATACTCGCATGCACAGGCCTCAGTTTCTTTTCATTTTTTTTTTTTTTTTATGGAATCTAATGTTACATTTAATACCTACGGTATTTCTGTTTATAATAAATAAGAATTCAGCATTAATTAAAATATAATATTTATACCTATTTTAGGACCGGGCGGCCTGATATGACTCGCGTACGAACACCAAATAACTCATCAGGGAAAGAAAAGAAAAAACAAATAGTTTCCGAGGTTTTTTTGTTTATTTTTTATTTATTTATTGGGGGTTAAAGAGGATAAAAGTTGGTAAAAATAAATGAAAAATGTTAGGAGTCATATGATTCACAAAAAAAAAAAAAAAAAAAAAAAAAAAAAACTTATTTATTCAAGATATAATTGTGATGTTTCTGGAGAGAAGGCCGAAGTATTTCTTAGGCTCAATCGTGCCAATTGGATTTTTTTATTATTAGTATGTATTTTATAATTAAAAGTATATATAAGTATAATTACTATAAGTAGAACAATGCTAATTTATATATGGATTATTAAGACTGACAAAAATGCTAACATCTAAGACGGGTGTCTTTGATCAAAGTTGGACTTTACCTAATAAATTATGACAAACGTGTGGAGAAAGAGGGGAATATAAAGGGAAGACATAAAGGGGCGATAAAAAAAAAGAAGTGAGTAGATGAAAAGATAAAGAAAATCTCACACACCACACACTAGCAGGGAGACCCGACGTTGTCCAGGATTGAATGAGGATCAACAAATATTCTACCTTCCCATACTTTTATTGTCATCAAAATCGGTGAAATCGTCCATTTTTTTTATTTTTAAATCAAATCGATTGATTGCCTGAGCCTGCTCTAGTTAGGAACACCCATTGTAGTCTACCGATAGGAAGCTCCACGTGCCCCCCCCGCAGTGACTTAGTCCACAATGCATTATAGTCTACATTGCACTGTAGAAAATCTATTGATTTCATAAAAGTATCTGTATAGTGGCTTCATTTTTAAAAGTCTAAAACGCAAAAAGTCAAGTATCGTGATTCAATTGTACTCGAAACAGAAACATATTTCGAACGCGCCCTTGAATCTACGGTTGATTTTATAGGTTGGATCTTTCTTCTGCTTATGCGATGATAAAACTTCTCAAATTCACTTGTGATGTTAGGTTATATAAAAATGTTAACTTTCGTCAAAATCGGACTTCCTTCTTTAATCAAATTGCTTCGATTATCGATTTTCGATATTTAGGTGCATACCGATACAAAGCCGACGTAAGAACACTCCTAGACACACATAGTGTGACATTTTTTAAAACATCGGCCTACTCGTTTCCGAATCCATAGGGAACGGTCACACGCGCGCGCACACACGCATTGGTGCTTATTCAAATTGGCACTTATGGCATCAATTAAAAGTAAAGAAAATACAGAAAAGCCTATATGATGTACGTACTCGTTACAGAACGAATATGTCATATTCCAAAAATTACGTTATTTGATCAAATAGATTTTTAAAGATTTTATTCAAGAAAATCAAATTCTACGAGTCGTAGTGTTTTCCTCGGGAATAATGAAATCCGATAAAATAAATAAGAGGGAGAAAACTCAAATCGAAGTGTCGAAGTCAACAATCAGTCTTATGTTCAATACAGTTTAGTAGTAAAATCGCTAAAATTCGTAAATTTTTATTTTCATAGTTTAAAAAAAATATTTGATTGATTTACGTAATTTTGCGAATAAGACAGCTCCGTTCTGTAGCAAGTACGTTGTTGCCATAAGTGCCAATTTGAATAAGCACCAATCTTTTAATAAATGAGGATTTACTAAGAATTCTTAATGACTTCAAATTACTTTGTGATTCTACGAAATTTTATTTCAGTCCACTATTAACAAAATTGATAAAACGGCTGATTTGTTTCAGAACGGAAATTCATTATAATAGATTTTTATATATATATATATATATATATATATATATATATATATATATATATATATATATATATATATAGCTGTGTGTGTGTGTGGTCACGAATAGGCTCCTATATGGTTAACTATTTTAAAAAACCGATCACATATAATGATAGAAGATGTATCGAGACACAGGAATGGCTAGGTTTGATCTGGCAGAATGGTGGGTCATTAAAATTGTGGGGTCTGCTTTCGCGCCTGGTTCACAAAGTATGGAAATAAAAAAAAAAAAAAAACGTTTACAAGTGTTTTTGATATAGATGTACATAAGAATACTTTGATAAGTATGTTTTAACTTAAATAGGGATGGTATAATAAAATTGTGGGGTCTGCATTCGCGCCTGGCCTCCATAGAATGGAAATGGGCACAAACTTTAATAAAGATTTTTCATGTCTATCTGCGTAAGTATACTTTGATAATTATGTTTCAGTTTGAAGAAATATGGTATAATAAAATTATGGGGTGTTCGTTCGCGCCTGACCTCCATAAAATGGAAATATGTCGCAAAGTTTAACAAGGTTTTTTAATATAGATCCATAGAATATTGTGATAAGTGTTTCAGTGTGAACAGGTATGGTATAATAAATTATGGGGTTTATCTATTTTATTTTTACTTTCATCATATTTTGCTTTGGTTTTGATACCCCCAAATTCGAAGCTATCTCTTTACAACCCTTCCTTTTCATAACCTATCATACTTTCATAAATCAGAGCCCATTTTCTGTAGGCTGTTTTTGAACCCAGTCAACGACGGGTACTTTTGCTAATATATATATATATATATATATATATATATATATATATATATATATATATATATATATATATATATGATTTTTAATTTTAATATTTCGTTTCATTTTACTCAGTTGCATTCTTTATCTAGTTATCTGGGCGCGGGAAATACAGTTAGACACGTGAACTTGTCAATAAAGACGAAATGAACACAAACTGTCTATAAATCTAAATATTGAAATTAAATGAAATGCATTTTTTTTTTCTTAATTGTCAAAATAATTTTAGAATGTGGACAAATTATATTCTTAAAAAAAAATATTTTTAAGTTTATTAAATGTGTACAAATACACTGTTTTTGTTTTTTTAATCAATTTTCATAGCAATGTTTAAAACGTCGCACACGCAAATCTAAACAGAGGCAAACACACGCACACAACAAAGAGAAAGAAACGAAACTTTTCATAAACAAATCGGAGAAAAAAAACATCGGAGTTTAAATAAGTTAGTTCATGGATAGATTTCTATTTTGATCTTGTGGTTTTTAATATTTAAAAGACTTATATTTCTCTTTTTTAATTTATTTATTCTGAACTTTTTTAACTACCCTGTTCTTACGCAAAACTAGGTCAACTTTTAAAATAGGAAGTAAAAATGGTGCTGAAAGTGTCATTATTGATTTGTGGAAAAGAGAAAATTATGTCAGACCTGTAATAAAAACAATTTCACTCTTTATTTTACTTTCTCCCCTTCGCAGAAAAAAAAGAAAAAAAACGACGAGAAAAAAATCGTGGGTTGACTTTTAGTAAAAGTCGACATGTTTAAAAACTTTTGATCAAAGGGAAGTAACTGGAATTGGCAAATAGATTATTACTTTAATTTTAGGTTCTTCTGTGTTATTTTGTAGCGAAATTCGAACACTGGATTTCAAGTGCAACCAATGGTATCTATTGTCGTATCATGTCACAGTAATGAACATATCCAAAAATTACGAAAAAACAATGAGGTAGAAAATTAGTTATTAAATGAAAACTTGTTTTCAAAGGCAATTAGTGAAAATTAAGTTTTGCTAAAATTGGCCAAAGTTTTTCAGTTTTCAGAAAGTATTTACCTCCCTTTTGAACTCACCGATTATTATTATTATTATTATTATTATTATTATTATTATTATTATTATAACTCACCGATTTCTTTTATTTCTTTATTTTATTTTGTTATTTTCTTTGAAAAACTTATATTTTGCTAATTGTCTTCGATAACTATTTTCATTAATAATTAATTTTCTACCAATAGTTCTTTTTGTTTGTTTGTTTTTTTTTTGTTTTTTGTTTTTTTGTAATTTTGGGATATATTCATTACTGTGAAATGAAATTTAAGTAGATATAATTGGCTTCACTTGAAAATCAATATTTCGATTTCCGAATTTCGCTACAATAACACAGAAACTCCCAATTTTCATTCACAGCATTTAAGGGTAAAATATCACGGTAAAAATAGCACTGGTAAAAATTGACAAAGTGTACAAATAGGAAAAAAAAAAAAAAAAAAAATGGGACAAGTAAAATATCTGGGTAAAAATCTCACAAGTTTATCAAAATCTATATATCTATAAAAGCGAAGGTGTTTGTATGTGTATGTGTACATTTCCCTACACAATAAATCTGTCAATTTTAAGTCTACAGACTCGAAATTTGATATACAGGGTAGTGAGATTTGAGAAAATCTTTGTAATCGGTTTTTGGCCAGAAATTTGGCTGTTAAGGGGTCAAAGTTAAACGATTTGACCTTTGAGAACTCTACCAAACTCCTCCGACAATTTTGGGTCTAAACACTTGAAATTTTAGATATCGGTTCCTTGGACATGGATCGAACTTAATAACTTGATTTGAGCCCAAAACAATATTAAGGGGTCATAATAGAGGTCAAGGTAAAAAAAAAAAAGATCTTTGCAGTCTCTACTAAATTACTCAGGCAATTTCTGGTCTAAACATTTGAAATTTTACATAAAGGGTATTCAGAGATAGAGCAAGCTTTTTAATCGGTTTGTGTCGAAACTTTGAGTTACCAATATATAAATGTATGCATGTCTGCCTAAAACTTTCGACAGAGGCGACGGATTTTCACAAGATCAGTATCGTTTTGAAGTTCGACCTTTCAGACAACAAATATCGAAAAATTGGCTAAAAACATTAACATCTTCACCTTCAACTGGACACTTTTCTACGGGGGGGGGGGCTTTTTTCGCCGATATTTTCGAAAGTCATCCTCTCCTTTCGATTGTCTAGCCTTAATTAAAACCTACGTCACTTCCGGTTTCGCGGTGGCCGTAACAGCAAAGACGTCAGTTTCCCCACCCCCCCGTTCTTTTCCTCTTTTGCGGTACGGGTTCGAGCCTGCCTTCCTACTACCATTTTTTTTTGTTTTGTTTTGTTTTGCTCAACATACACCTCCAAGCACCCGGGCATATTACTACATAAAGGGAAAACATTAAATTCTTCAAAAAATAAAAATATTTATTAAAAAGTAAATGATGACCCTCAACTATTGCCTTCCTCCTTTCTAAAAAATGAGATTCTATTTTTAAAGACGATTACGTGTGAGCATCCTGAAAAAAATATTTTAAAATTTAAAGTGAGGGCTTAGTTTCGCATATAAATTTAATGTAAAATGATCCCTCACTCTCTGAACATTCTAACTTCTTAGGGCAGTTAACTCTTTTTTTTTTGAATTTTTTTTTTTTATCTCTAACCCGAAGTTGAACACACGAAATCGTCCAAAAAAGTAAGACGCATGGGATGTATTTTCTATAGAAAAAAAAAAAAATGGTTAACAGTGCAGTTCTAAAAAGTTACAATGGTCTGGAAGTTGGGATCGTTTTATGTTAAATTTGGCCGCATTTTTATACTCGTCACTAATCACAATTCATGACATTTTGTCTGCTCTGAATGAAAACCCCTTCTTTATCAGGTAAAATCCCTTCAAAGCGTATTGAGGTTATATGAGAAAATAAAGCTGTGTACGCATTACAAATGTTTCTTTTCTGTTTCTTAAGTTATGCATTAGTACATTAGGGGTCATTTCGAGTTAAAAGTTTATTTACTGTAAAAAGAAAAATCATGATTAAAATGTGTGTCTCGTGTAAAATAGCTAATGAAGAATATGAAATATGGTCGACGTTCAGTAAATCAAAAAGTCAGATCGAGCGTACCGGAAAACGAAATGAGACCAAATTGACAACTCCAAAATTTTAAAAGAAACAATTTAAACAAATATTTCATATTTATGTAGAATAAATGCAACAGCAACAAACATGAAAAATAATTTAAACAATTAAATGTTGGGGGGGGGGGTCCAAATATTCTAAATTATTTTTTTTAAATATTTTAAAAAAAAATTATTTTTCATTTTAAATTAAAAATACATTTTACTTAAAAATTTAAGTTAATTTTTCTTATTTATTCTACATAAGTAAAAATAAGTTGTTTTAATTATTTTGCATCTCACAACCGCAAAAAAAAAAAGAAAAAAAAAAGATTGTTAAAATTATTTATTTTAAAAATATTAACCATTAGGTTTTTCATTTTAAATTTCCAAGTTGTCAATTTGGTCTCATTTCGTTTTCCGGTACGCTTGATCTAACTTTTTGATCACCTGTAAGTCTGAACGTCGACCATATTTCATATTCTTTATTAGGTGAAACACACGCATTTTAATCATGATTTTCTCTAGTTCAGATGGGCGCAGTAAATAAACTTTTAACTCGAAATGACTCCTAATGTACTGATGCATAATATGAGACAGAAAAGAAACATTTGTAATGCGTAAACAGCTTTATTTTCTCATATAACCTCAATACGCTTTGAAGGGATTTTACCCATTATTATTAAAATATATGCCGATTTTATATATTCCTTTTTTTTCTTTTTTAAAGATATATTACTTTTCAAAATAGAATTTAAGTTCAGTATTTGTTCTTTCCTCGGTCAGTGAACTTAAGTGATTTCAATTTTTGTACCAATTCAGAGTGCACATTTTGGGGGAGCTGGATTTTCCCTACATTAAAAACCGACCTCTAAGGAGGCAAGTAAATATTACAATGTTACGAATTTTAAGTTAGTTCAGAAATAAATCTTTAAAAAAAAATAGTATGTTTCAGTTAAATAAAATTCATGTAGCAACATGAACCGTAGCTTCTCTAACGTGTTGACATTTGTTGCGTCTTAGAAAAGGTGTTAAGATTTACACTGAAAATTACATGTAACTAGCTGTACCCTGCTACGCGTTGCTATCGTTTAGTTTGTTTTAACGGAAAATAAACAAAACATAAAAATAATATAAAAAATGGACTGTAAAATTACTGAATATTTATTTTTCTCACGCAAAGTTGCATTCTATAATGTTTATTTACATTTAACATTTTTTGTGCCAGATTAATATGCTGTGCATCGTTCCCAGGTTACAACCAACAAGCATTCTCCACCACAGTCCCATGTCTTTCCGTTTTACTGCGTCTACCATCTCACACATCATATGCCAGAATAGGAAGTCTGTCACCTTGTCGTCCCAGCCGTTTCTTATTCTCTTTATTACTCCACATGCCACACGCAGCAATGCAGACTCGGAGGTATCCCACAAGCTTTCCACAAGGAAAATACATTCATGATATTGTGATTTTCTGGGATAGTGTTCTCTTGTTTCCAGCGCAGGACACCGTGCTCTCTTAAGACTGTCAGTCACAGTACATGTATGCTGTCTCCAAGTCGTTCCAGGTTCTTGCACTCTAGTCCAAATCGAGCTAAATGTTCTCGGACTCTAGAAATGGGTACAACATCGATGTAAGCCAACATTACACGGTCCACAACTAACTCCTGTTATAGCACCCTGCTAACGATAGCCTTCATTATAAGAGGAGCCACATTCAAGCCAAACCCTAAACATGTCAGACAGTATCTATTTCCATCGACCTCTACGGTCTTGTATGGCAGTGTCCTGTGGACTCATACTTGAATATATGCTCTCCAGAGGTCAAGCAGTGATACGTTTGGCCCTTTTTGGCGCCATTCGTGCATCTTGGCAGTGCAAACATCTGCATTCGCCCTGAATACATCTAATGATTTAGTTCGCGTCCATCACCAGTTACACTTTTGCCTTATTCCGCTGCATCACAGCCATCAATGGAACTGATCCCTTCAGAGGTCTGAGTTTATCTTCTGGATATGGCACAAGCAAAACCTTGTCCATCCATGCCCGAAGTTCTTGATCATACTCTGATCGAAGCTCCGCAGCCACTTGATATTCTAGCACTCCATTACACAGTCCATCAGGTGCACAGTTATCTGTCCATTTCTATGCCACTATCTATTACACAGTCCTTCAGGTGTGCAGTTATCTTCCCATTTCTATGCCACTATCCATTACGCAGTCCTTCAGGTGGGCAGATAACTGCACATTTCTATGCCACAATCCATTACGCAGTCCTTCAGGTGGGCAGATAACTGCACATTTCTATGCCACTATCCATTACACAGTCCTTCAGGTGGGCAGATAACTGCACATTTCTATGCCACTATCCATTACGCAGTCCTTCAGGTGGGCAGATAACTGCACATTTCTATGCCACTATCCATTACGCAGTCCTTCAGGTGGGCAGATAACTGCACATTTCTATGCCACTATCTATTACGCAGTCCTTCAGGTGGGCAGATAACTGCACATTTCTATGCCACTATCCATTACGCAGTCCTTCAGGTGGGCAGATAACTGCACATTTCTATGCCACTATCCATTACGCAGTCCTTCAGGTGGGCAGATAACTGCACATTTCTATGCCACTATCCATTACGCAGTCCTTCAGGTGGGCAGATAACTGCACATTTCTATGCCACTATCCATTACGCAGTCCTTCAGGTGGGCAGATAACTGCACATTTCTATGCCACTATCCATTACGCAGTCCTTCAGGTGGGCAGATAACTGCACATTTCTATGCCACTATGCATTACGCAGTCCTTCAGGTGGGCAGATAACTGCACATTTCTATGCCACTATGCATTACGCAGTCCTTCAGGTGGGCAGATAACTGCACATTTCTATGCCACTATCTATTACGCAGTCCTTCAGGTGGGCAGATAACTGCACATTTCTATGCCACTATCCATTACGCAGTCCTTCAGGTGGGCAGATAACTGCACATTTCTATGCCACTATCCATTACGCAGTCCTTCAGGTGGGCAGATAACTGCACATTTCTATGCCACTATCTATTACGC
The DNA here is from genome assembly GCF_053919585.1 of Euprymna scolopes. Taxonomy (NCBI): domain Eukaryota; kingdom Metazoa; phylum Mollusca; class Cephalopoda; order Sepiida; family Sepiolidae; genus Euprymna; species Euprymna scolopes. The sequence goes on from NC_136512.1 coordinate 18,493,987, forward strand.
AGTCCTTCAGGTGGGCAGATAACTGCACATTTCTATGCCACTATCCATTACGCAGTCCTTCAGGTGGGCAGATAACTGCACATTTCTATGCCACTATCCATTACGCAGTCCTTCAGGTGGGCAGATAACTGCACATTTCTATGCCACTATCTATTACGCAGTCCTTCAGGTGGGCAGATAACTGCACATTTCTATGCCACTATCTATTACGCAGTCCTTCAGGTGGGCAGATAACTGCACATTTCTATTCCACTATGCATTACGCAGTCCTTCAGGTGGGCAGATAACTGCACATTTCTATGCCACTATCCATTACGCAGTCCTTCAGGTGGGCAGATAACTGCACATTTCTATGCCACTATCCATTACGCAGTCCTTCAGGTGGGCAGATAACTGCACATTTCTATGCCACTATGTATTACGCAGTCCTTCAGGTGGGCAGATAACTGCACATTTCTATGCCACTATCCATTACGCAGTATTTCAGGTGGGCAGATAACTGCACATTTCTATGCCACTATGCATTACGCAGTCCTTCAGGTGGGCAGATAACTGCACATTTCTATGCCACTATCTATTACACAGTCCTTCAGGTGGGCAGATAACTGCACATTTCTATGCCACTATCCATTACGCAGTCCTTCAGGTGGGCAGATAACTGCACATTTCTATGCCACTATGTATTACGCAGTCCTTCAGGTGGGCAGATAACTGCACATTTCTATGCCACTATCCATTACGCAGTATTTCAGGTGGGCAGATAACTGCACATTTCTATGCCACTATGCATTACGCAGTCCTTCAGGTGGGCAGATAACTGCACATTTCTATGCCACTATCTATTACACAGTCCTTCAGGTGGCCAGATAACTGCACATTTCTATGCCACTATCCATTACGCAGTCCTTCAGGTGGGCAGATAACTGCACATTTCTATGCCACTATCCATTACGCAGTCCTTCAGGTGGGCAGATAACTGCACATTTCTATGCCACTATCCATTACGCAGTCCTTCAGGTGGGCAGATAACTGCACATTTCTATGCCACTATCCATTACGCAGTCCTGATGGCTAAACGTAGCAGTAAAATCCGGTTAAGCTGCACATGTGGAAAATTTCCCAATGCCAATCCGGACTGCACACGTAGGTCCAACAGAGATGACCCGCAATATTTTTATTACATCGATCCCTAACAACAGATCAAAGCCCAGTGGTTTACCATGCACCACCAAAGCATTGATTCTAACATAGTCACTATTGCTTGTCGAAATAGTGACTTCTCTTCAACAGCACAGGCGGGACAAGCCTCCAATATTCAGGGCATCCACTTTTGCTGTATTCCAGGATCGATATTGATTCGCATCTTTTATTGTATGTGAGCATCCTGTGGCAATGCCAAACACCACATTCCATCAATATAGATGACAATCTCCGAGAGCGGAGTAGGCAGGCGCTTATACCTCATCCCCTTGTTCGTTTCCTGAACAGTCCTAGGCCCAGTGTCTAACCTTGCTGCATTAGTAGCAATGGGTTCTACGTCTTTGGCAATTTCTTGCTGTGTGACCCTTGCAGCCGCATTTGAAGCAATTTACTCCTATGCTAGGGCTATCCCTGGTAAGAATAGCAGATTTACATTCTGATAGACTCACGGCTGCAACCACGTGAAGGCTTTGGTCCCTTGTTGACATCAACACCCTTGCAATTGCTATTAATTTAGGGTTGGTAACGACTTGGGGACAGCACACGTGCTGGGACTGACAGTCTTAAGAGAGCATGGTGTCCTGCGCTGGAAATGAGGGAACGCAATCCCAGAAAATCACAATATCATAAAACAACAGACTGTATTTTCCTTGTGTGGAAAGCTTATGGGACACCTCCAAGTCTGCGTTGCTGCATGTGGCATGTGGAGTAATAAAGAGAAGAGCTTGTTCAATAACAAACGGCTGGGTGTCAATTTTTGTTGCCTGCTGAAGTTCGATGGAAATTGCATGAGGGAATCCTGTGACAAACGCCAGTTTGACAAGTTGTTCTAGTCCGACTCCCTCAAAACTAGCCAGTCCAACCAACCGTCTGATATTGCTCGCATACATGTCTACCTGCTCGTCAACCCATTTCACTATGGTTAACTTCCTGTAGGCTGTGAATGCACTATCTGTGAATGCCTCCTTTAATAGAGTCTTTATCCGCTCAACATCCAGTTGGTCAATCTCACTCATTTCTAATTAGAGGGCCAATGCATCCCCCCTCCAGATGCAATGGCAACAGGCTTGCCACATCATCTATCTTTTGGAGTTTCGCTATCAACCTTAACTTCTTTAGCCATGCTACTATGTCTCCCTTGCCAGTAAATGGCTTCACCATCTCGCTGCTTAGTCATATTTTCGCTATGATAACGGCTGGAATAGCTTGAAGAATTGAAATTGAGGTTTTAAACTGGCAAATACCGTTTTGCACACACAAAAAAATCTGTCATTCTTTTTCTTCCTACCGACACGTACAAAAAATAACTTTGAGTGAGCAAAACAATCTTTTCCCTTCTTCACAAAATCAGAATTACGTCCCGTCCCTCTCACAAAAAAAAAAAATCACGACAGTACCACAATTTGCATATCTGTCTTTTCTTTGTACTGAACAGATGCGGGTTCGCATGACGGTGGTTCTTATGCACATCCTATTTTGTAACCTCAGTTGAACCGAGTGCTGTTGTTCAGTTCTGCTACAGTAGTTAACAATGGAGAAATCGTAAACAAAAAAAAAAACCAACAAATGTTTTATACCAAACGTAATAGATCTTTAGTCGCGTGCAAGCGACTCTATAAGTCACTCTGTCGGTCGGTCTGTCCGTAACACTTTTGTGCTTGACCTTTTTGGTTAAGATCAAAGGTCTGTTGTTAATAGATGCTGTTCTTAGCTTTTTAAGCTTTTCTTGGCCTTTTGGCCAAGATCAAGGTGTGAATTGTAAAATTTTTTCATTACGGAAATAAACTATATAAACAAGATCAAAGTGTAGTATTTGTTCCGGCAGATACTGCAAGCAAAGATCATATGTGGGAGCAACTCCACATATAAGACATTGGTCAATGTAGGGGAACCCCTTCATACCAATTGTCAATATCCAGCTTCCCTACTCCCCCGGGGAGTTGGTCCCCATTTTCCCTTCACTCCTCACATTAAAAATCGGCCTTGTGCCTAATTTGCTCGGTGGGGGAGCAAATAAATACAGCTTTTCTTGGCCTTTTAGCCAAGATCAAGGTGTAGTATCTGTTCTTACTACATGCTGCATTTATGTTTGTAACTTTGCGATATAAAGTGGGGGATCACTTTTCTGTATTAATTTAATGTAAAACGATCACCCACTTTACAACCAGTCAGTCTCAAAGCCATTCAAGTCATTCTCCAGATCATTCAAGTTGTTTTTTAAGGATTCCAGTTATTTTTTAAGCATTCAAGTTATTCTTAAGGTCATTCAATTCATCCTTAAGTTCATTAAAGTCATTCTAAGTCATTTACTTTTTATTTATTTAAGTCATTTCATCCCATTTTTCGGTCATTTTAGTCTATCTTTAAGAATTTCATGTCAATCCTACATTCATGCATTCATTCATTACACGAGAGCACGCGACTAATGGCTATCGGCCTTGTTCATTATCTACTGACCTGTATACTTTTAATATACTAAACTGTTAAATTTATTTTAAAATATTTCAGCTTTTTTTTATGATACACAAGAAATATTTTAAAAAAACAAAAAACAAACAAAACTGTTTCAACACGTTAATTGTATACAAGTCGGTAGATTAAAAAAATCGGACGCCATAAACTAAACGAGAAGGACCTTTGACCCCCACATCAAACTTGCACCTCCTGAAAGATCCTAATTTTCCGTTAACAAATTGTTCTTGTTTTGTGCCAAGTGTTCATATTTATTCAATTGTGTCATTTTTTACCAAGAATCACTTTCACTATTGATGTCGGCAACCTTCACATGGTTCCTTCTGTGAGTATTTGATTCTAACAAAAAATTGAGAAACAAATGCTAAACAGAATCAAACAGGTTTTTTTTATAAGACGAAGCAACTCAAAGTACTAATCAAGTCATACCCTTTGATTAACAATCAACTTCATGACCATGTCATTATATTAATGAAATTATGAGACGACTCCTAGTGTTGACCTTTCGGCTGTGAGCAAAGTGTAGTATATGTTGTGATCAAATTTTCAGTTTTCTGAGTGAAAGAAAACACCTTGTATACTGAGGGAATCTAAATATTCATCCTAATCCAGAATGGTACTTTTCAGGGGGCTGGATTTTTCCCACATTAAAAACCAACTTTGTGTCTAAATTTATCCTAGGATGGAGGAAACTATTTACTTTCTTTCCACCATATGAAGATGTGAGACAAGGTCAGGAAAATGGGGAAAGTCAAGCCAGCACCAATAAAGGGGGGATCATTCTGGACTTTTAAAATTTGCCTAGCCAGCCTCGTAGGTAGGAGCGAGTCAGGCAATAAGCAATAAACTTACTCCACTCAAAAGACCTGGAAGGCAAAATTCTGGGAGAATGTACTTTCTAGGACTACTCAGAACCACACTTCATGTGTGTGTGTGCTCGTGATATGTTATCTATCCATGAAACATGGACTATATACTGGAAAAAGTGCAATGTCTTTTACAGAAGAACCATCCTTGAAGCAACTTTTCGAGATAGACAAAGAAATGCAGATATCAAAAAAAAAAAAAAAAAAAAAAAGGTTTAATATTAACAGATTCGTCAACAACATTATTCAAAAAAGGAGACTAACATGGTTTTAACATAATTTCCAACTACCCAACTCCACCTATGTAAAGAAATCATATAAAGATTTAATTTCAGAAAAATCAAGAGGATGACCACCAAAGAAAGGAGCTGACTAGTTGAAAGACTGACCCACGACCATGATAAGTAGCAAAACTTTGTTTTCAAGCATATGGTGAAGCTCTCCTGGATATGCACACAAGTCAAGCAAATCAAGAAGTAATAAATCAAAGTAGTTCCTGTAAATTTCAGCAAATTCTACTGAACACATTTCTGATCTTACCAGGAAAAATAATTTTAGCCATGTTGGTTTTCTCTTAAAAAAATGAAAACTCAAATAATCTCACAATGCAATTTGGCACATGCACATATAAAAAGTTTGCAGTCAGAAAATTTTACCCCCCCCCCCAACACATAATTATTGGGAATATTTTACTGTAGACAACGAATCAAAAAAAGTGCTAAAGAAACAATTATATAGCATACAATTGTTACCAAAAGTAACATAAGTTACTCTTCTGAATAAGTTTTTGGTGTTTGAACTTATCTTAAGGCATTTATTTAATTTAAAACAAGTAGTGCCGTCACTGACATTTATTAGGTGAATTTCTATAAGTATTTGTTTTATTTTTGAGTGATTATCAGAACTCTAAACACAACAGCCTTATGTCTGCCATTTGGTCGTTGCTGTAACTTAGCCACAGGCCACTACTTGTGTTTTAAATTAAATAAACGCTTTAAAATAAGTTATCCAGGTAACTTACCTTGCCTTTGGTAACATTTATTTGTTACATAGTTGTTTCTTCACCATTTTCGGTTTGTTGTCTATAGTAATGTAGCAATGCCCATCAACCATAAAACACTTTAGATAATTACAGATTTCAAGGTGGTTCCATTAAAATAGTCATATTTTAAAAACCAAAACACTTCAAGTCGTCAACATATCATCATTTTGTTCAGAAATGAATATCTTTTCACATAAATAATCTACATGATATACAGGGTGAACAGAAAGTCCTTTGACCATTTTTAGTTTTAAAATTAAATATTGTTAAAATCACTTTTTCTCTTTTCGAATAAAGTAAGTATTTAGTCTAACTATTGATCTAATTATTTTCAACAAAAATATTAAAATAATTTTGTTTAAACTTTCAGAAAAATGAGCAAACGAGAGGCCATAATTCAGCTTCATTGAGCGGGAAGGACAAACTCAGATTATTAAGCTCTTGAAAGTGGCTAAATCCACCGTGTACCATGTTGTGAACAGATTTAAGGAACTTGGTACATCTGAAGACCGTCCTAGGAGTGGAAGACCTCACACTGCTCGAACAAAGAAGGTGATTAAAGCTGTCCGAGAGAGGGTAAGGAGGAACCCGAAGAGATCTGCAAGACAAATGGCTAAAGACATGAATGTGAGCGTGACCTCAATGAGAACCATCGTAAAAAACGATCTCCAGTTGTCCCCCTACAAGATGAGAAAGAGACAGTACCTCACATCTGCCCAAAAGCACAAGAGACTTGAAAGAGCAAAGCTTCTTCTTGGAGAACTGAAGGCTGGCACGGCAGAGCGAGAGATCGTTTTTTCTGATGAAAAACTCTTCACAATTGAAGCGACTGTTAACAATCAGAATGACAGAGTTTACGCAAAATCTTCAGCAGACATTGATGACTCCGTGAGAATAGTTTTCCGCCGACAAAAGCTGTCTTCCCTCATGGTGTGGGCTGCAGTCTCCAAATCTTGGAAGTCGCCTCTGATTTTCGTGGAGCAGGGGGTTAAGATCAACACAGATCGCTACATTAACGATATTTTGGTTCCAGCATTTGAAGAGATGAAGAAACACTTCAAAGATCAACCTTTCACCTTCCAACAAGATGGAGCATCATCCCACACCTCCAGAAAAACTCAGGACTGGTGCCAACGTCATTTTCCAAGATTCTGGAGTAAGGAGATGTGGTCTCCTGCATCGCCTGATTTAAATCCCATGGATTTTTCGGTGTGGTCTTTGTTGAAGGCAAAGGTCTATTCTGTTGCTCATCCAAGTGTTGATGCTTTGAAGACATCTCTTCTGAGTGAATGGGCTAAAATACCTCAGGAAACGCTGCGTGCCTCGGTTGGTAACTTCAGACAGAGAATTGAACGTCTAATCGAAAGGAAGGGACATCACATTCAAAATAAATAATTTGAATTTATTCTTGGTTTCCTAACTTATAATTTTCATTCATGTTTAATTTATATTTTTGTAATTTTCTATTAATAAACCACTTTTGAATTGGTCTAAGGACTTTCTGTTCACCCTATATTTGAAGAGTTTTTAGGAAAGTAATGAAAATGTTAACGCTATGAAACAACCATTTAGCATTAGATTTTTTTTAACCCTCCCAATGCCTGAAAGCTTGGTATGAGGAATTTCATGAAATCTGGAAAATAATCGGGGAAAAAACCCCATCAATCTCACTTCTTGTCAGAGTACAAAATAAACAGGTCCATTCATTTTTTTGTCTTTAAAATAAGACCTCAACATGACGTGTTTCGAACATATTTTTTCTAAATTTTTTGTACCACAAGGAATTAGTAAATTAATGATTTTATTATTTTTATACGTTAAAATTGCCTGTCCTGATTTCTCTTTTGGTACCAACTGTTTTCAATTAGCTTTTACCCTACAATTTCAAACACTTTTCAGCAAAAGTAAACAATTTGAAAGTCGCGTTAATAATGATAAGTCAAGCAGCAGCAGCAGCAGCTCTCATCTCTTTAGTTTGAAATCAACAAGTTTTGTAAACCACGTTTACAAGTTTATTTTGAAAAGCAAAAAAAACTTTTTATTTAAAATTAATGCGGATTCTGGTTGTTTTATATACTAGTAGTTCCTTACAGAAATATTGGTTTTCAAATATACTTAATTTTCAACGTTTAATTATAATAAATGATTTTCTAGCTGACAGTTAAAAAGAAATGTTTACTTTTTTGGTGCTTATGCATAACTAGCGAGGGGTACCCGGCGTTGCCCGGGTGTTTTTCGGGGCATGTGAAAAAACCCCGAAAATGTGAAAAAAAAACAAAAAAAACAGGTGCCCGTGAAAAAAAAACAAAGCCTTCACGACGCGCAGTTGGAAAATAGTAAAATGTTAAAAAAAAAACACAGGTGCACGTTTTTGATTGACGTGACGGCGATAGGTATTCAGCAGTAAGCATTTTGTGCGGGACAGTTTTAAATGAGGTGAATAAATCGGTTTGTTTGTTTTTGTTTTTAAAAACCCGCTCCCTGTTTATTAGGAGCGAAATGAAAGCTACAGTCTGATATGACGAAGTCGACATTGAACAAACGTTACTTAGCTCTCTTCAGACAACTGGCTTTCGGCCTATGATTAAAGTCGAGTTTCGCTTTTTTTTATACCGAAAACCGAATGTAACGTGCCGATGCGGGAAATGTCTAATAATTAACGTTTGAAAGTCAATAAAATTAAATAGACAGGCGAGCTCCATGGGTAACTCTGAGATATTACAATTTATAGATGATATAAAAAGTTTTAAGAAGTTGTGAGCCAAGCAAGCGCTTCTTTGAAAGAAGCCTTTTGTGGACATCGAGGAAAAGCGTACATACATACATTATCACTTTTATATATATATATTACTTTAAAAAGAAAAAAATAGACAACAAAATAATTTAGAATTTAAACTAGAGGATGATCAGTTTTGCATATAAATTTAATGTATAATGATCCCCCATTTCCCGACCATTATTGCCTTAAATTTATATGTAAAACTAATTCCCCAATCTAAAATAATTGGCGGGGTTTTCTTTCTGCTAAATTTTCAGTATGTTCATACATAATTGCGCATAGTTCTAAGACTAACCTGAAGTTAGAGTGGGAAACCTGCTTTTCTGACAAAGATCCTCTTACAACCACACATAATTCTTTTTTAATGCACAGGATTTATTGTCACATAAAAAATTGGTTAACTGCCCTAAAACGTTAAAATGTCCCTAAAATCTAAGATTATTTTACATTAAATTTTTATATTAAATCTATATGTATAAATCGGTTTGTACCGATTAATCAACAGGTAATAGGTGTGTACCGATTAATCAACAGGTAATCGGCCTAATCAACCACTTTGCCGATTAATCAGTAATTGGCTGATTTGCTGATTAATTACTTTTCTCTTTCCTATCAAATTTAAACCATTTCATCACTGCCAAATGACACATCAGAAAGCTTTAGCACATTAACATATGTGATCAAAAACAAGTACAAACCTGACCTCGTACAACATGCTGTACGTTTCTGATAAAAGATTAAAAAAAATGGCTGCTCTTGCTATTTATGCACTGGTGGTCAGGTGAGGTAACGAGAGTTGGGGGAAATATGCAAATAAGATGTAGTCGGTTTTTCAAATAAAAAGCCTGTGTGTCAGAGAGTGAGTGGTGTGTTCCTTTGGCAGAAGTAAGTTTCTGACAGATGTCTGCTGAGCTTTGATACTGAGAATTGCGACAAAGAAAACATAATAGTTAGAAATTCTTTCTTTGGATTTTACTTTCTAATATTACCAACATATTTAACTGCAAGTTAGTTCAGCACAACAACGAAAATAGGCGAACAAGTAAAGTTAAGCACTGACATTCTGAGATCATTTACTGGAGAAGGTCATGTGGCCGCGTGGCTTAACAAGCTGAAGTTGGTGGCAAAGCTGCAGAAGATTTAAGACATAGCCACATTGATCTCAATGTATTTAGAAGGGAACGTTATAGCAATCTATCTAGAAATTGGAGAGACAGACCAGATCATTGATGAGAGTATTGAAAACCGATTAAAAGACCGCATTTTCAGAGAGTGCGTTTAAGGCTTATAAGCTCAGAAGAGTTACCTGAACTGGAGAATCAGTTGATGTATATGTGGCAGAGATAAGACAACTAGCAGGATTGGCTTGATATGCAGGACGCAGCCTTGAGGAGACTGTTAAACTGGCTTTTGTAAGTGGTTTTTCTGATTGTATCTCTATGGAACTGCAATGACTTACTGAAATTGAAACCATGGAGGTGAAGGAGATTTTGAGTTATACTAGAGTGCTGGAAAAACAGCCTGGTGAACTAAGAGTAGTTGCAACCTCTGCAGCAAACAAAGCAGATGCGCTGACCAGAGTGAAGAAAGCCTAGCTGAGGAAAGAGAAAGTTATGGCTCCATTGTATTGTGCAATAGAGCATCTAAAAGACCTGCATAAGTGGAACGTTAGGCTATATTTTAGAGCTGCATACTGCCCAAGTGGTAATGGAATTATAGAGAGGCACCATAGTACTATAAAATCTGTGGCAATGAGAAGCCAAATTTCACCCCAAGAAGCTGTATTTTGGTATAATATGGCACCGAAGACTGGCCAAGATGAAAAGTTAGTGTCACACCCATCTATTTTTATATACGAATGGCGACATCCATTAGTTGTAACAGAGAAAGTGAAACAGGCATAAGCGGAAATCATGGTTGATGAAGAGGTGTAGGTGACACCACCACATTCTCATTGCACAACCCGCTGGGGAAAGGTATTGTAACTGAAGTACTCTCCAAAAACAAAATGGCAGTTAATGGAATGCCACATTACATCTTGGTCATATGGAGAGTTTCCTTGCCAGCAGAGGAAGAGGAGGTTGATGAAGTTCCTGAAGAAGAACATATACGATGGTTGCACTGCGAACGAAGATGCCTGGCATAGACGGCGGATTATGAGAACAATTATTGATCTTAAAGATAAAGTGACTAAGAAGTAGTACAAACCTAACCTCATACAATGTGCCATCCGTTCCAGGGGAGGGATAAATAAAAAAAAAATTTTTAAATGGCCGCCCTTGCTATTTATGAACTGGTGGTAAGAAGAGTTGGGGGAAATATGCAAATGAGATGTAGTCGGTTTTTCAAATAAAAAGCCTGTGTGTTAGAGAGTGGTGTATCTCTTTGGAAGAAGTAAGTTTCTGACAGATGTGTGCTGGGATTTGAGACCGATAATTGCGAGGAGAGCATAACAGTTGGAAATTCTTTATTTGAACTTTACTTTCTAATATTACCAACATATTTAACTGCAATATACTAACTGCTAATTTAACTTACATTTGTTAAGTATCTTGTCACTATTATGGCTTTTTGTCTTTGTTAAATAAAATTACAAAATACAAAGTACAATTGCCAATTTTAAATGAATATAATTAAACAATTAGAAAAAAAGAAATTACAAACCAACTACAAAGTACAAATTGTAATTCTTTAAATGAATAACTATAAGCTAAAGTTCTGCACCTGCTGCTGCTTTACTTCCTTTTCTATTCTTACAGATTGCTTCTTCTACTCTTAGTCTTCTCAGTATTTAAAGTTTTAAGCTGTAATGCAGAAATATTAGAGTTTCCCCATTCTCAGGACAAGCTGTTCCTCGTAGGTTCATACACATTACCACCTGTATTAAAGAGCCTCTCACTCTCCATAGATAAAGGTGGTATGTTTAAATATTTTGAAGCCAGTTTACTCAGCAGTGGTAAGGTCTCCACTACTGAAATGGATCATCACCTCTTGCAACTAATGGTAAAGTTAGATAATGATCAAGTTCTTTTGTGCACTTAAGCATAACGGATTTACTTCTTTTTAGTTTAGATTGTGATTCTTATATTTCTGTTGTAGTTGGAGTCTCCAGGTTTAAATCAGCTTCTACCTGCTCCAAGTTTTCATTTGTTACTGTAGACTTATTTGAAGCTAATTCATCAAACAGGCTTGCAAGAGATACACTTTTAATTTCACTTTGATCTTCTTGACCTTCAATAGAGCTTGAAGTGTAACCTGCTAATTCTGCTCCACTATCATCAGTAAAAAGTAGATGTAGAATCCTATTCTTAATAGTGTTTTCCATGTTATTATTTGAATTTTAAATTTAAATCTTGGCTCTAGGAAAGTAGACACACACACACACAAGTTTTTAGATAGGATGAAAATCTTATTTCCATTGTTTCACTGAACTGTTCAACAGTGGTAAGGATTCCACTGAAGGCAGAAATATCATGATCAGATTGGACAGCTTTTGAAAGAAATAACTTCAACGCTAAAATTGTAGGTATTATCATCGATATGGTTGAAGTTCTGTGACTTGCTTTAGTGAGTTCTTCAAATGGACTCAGTAACTGGACAATTTTTTGAACAAGTCTCCATTGGTAAATTGTTAAGGTAGGAATCTCATCAACAGCATATATTACAAGAGCTTTTCATTGTTCTAAATTTCTTTTTAGCATAGCTCGTGTGGTCACATTTTGAATGAGTTTATGTTTTCCAAAATTAAGCTGATCCTGTGTTTCAGTTAATTTGCTAATTGTTAATGGAGAGTGATTAAAGTGAGATAGTATATTTCTGTCAGTTGTAATGATCGTCTTAACAGCCTGTTGGGAAAATAATGAGTCATTTATTGAAAGTTGCAATGTATGTATGAAGTATGATAGCGATTCTAAATCACATTCGCTGACAACAGCAACCATATCTGTTGAATTCTGCTGCTAATTTTATTAAGAGATGAATTTTTGCTTTTTGGGAATTATTTTTCAGTGAAGTACTTTTTTTTGATGGAATATAGTAATTTGGACAAATTTTTGCAATAAGCCATTTAAATCCAATGTCAGATGTTACAGAATATGATTGAATATCAACAGCAATCATTTCTCCTATCAGATAACAAATATCTTGTCATATATGGTCATTACTATCACAAATTTTCTTCTTGGCAAATATTGATTCTATAGTAGTTTGGTGTTTTGCTGGAGGCCCATAGTTGCTACCATTTGTTCCTGAAATGCCTGTCTCTGAAAATTCATTGTGTTTCCTTTTTTTATTTGCAACTTTTGCTTCTTCTGGATGAACTTTTCTAAGATGGTTTGACATATTAGTCAAGTTTTGCTGATTTACCACCCTTGATATCATGGTTTGACATAATTTGCAAACAGCTGTATCATTATTCTTGGGATTGACATCAAAATACTTCTAGCAGAAACTGGTTGCCATAATAGGTTAAAGGTTGTTGTCAATATTTATTTTTTTACATATTTAAATTACTTACGTCTGATATCTAATTAGTAATTCATCAATAAAATATTATCTAAACCAGAAAAATAAAAATATGCAATGGTAGCAAGAGTCCAAAAATGAGGAACAAGAGTATGACTGATGAAGAATGCGTTATTTTCAGTTCGCACATCGTCACAATTTATACTGTGCAATTCCTTAACAGGAAAACTGAAAGATGAAGTAATAATAGTCTTTGACAAATGATTTAAAGTAGAAAATGATAATGTTAATGCGATAGGAAGAGAAAGGAGGGATTTTTTTTTTTTTTTTTGCCTCAAATTCAGTGCAATTGTAAATGTCTACATGTTAACATTGCGTCATGTCTGTTATTTGATTATATTGTATACAGGATGCATGTCTTTTCGATAGATTTTCATTGGCAAGTAAAAAAGGGAATTAACTTGTCTTCATTTACAATATAATTTGATTAATACAACAAAATTTGCTGATAAATCAGCATTAGAAAAGCTATTAATCGGTAATCAACCAATTTGCTAATCGGTACATCCCTAATATATTTCATTTCTGCTAAGTTTTTCACTATGTTCACATATAATAATCTAAAAAAGTGAGAATCAGATATTTGGGGAGGCAGATTGGGGTGATTTAGCAGAAATTGGTTATCTACAATAATACCAAAGAAATCTTACAATCTATTCATTTTTAAACAGTTCTTGTATTAGGTTTCAGTTTCTTGTACATTAAGTGCATTACAATTTAGCTTTGAGTTCTAACTTTTTGTTTTTAACAGATACATGGAATTTTTATGGTCTTGTAGCATATTTATGTGCATTTACTGTCCCCTTTTCATTTAAGTAAAAAAATAGGGAATTAGTTAAATGTAAATATGAAATAGGATAGTCAAGGATTCGAACTTGCGAAGCTAGATTTGGAATTGAAAATTCCAATCATAAGTTAAAATAAATACAGAATGTTATTGAAAATAAGGAATGTGGAATCGCAAATGTTTAGCTCACACAAAATAGTTAGATATCTGTTTATTGGAAAAGGAATGTAATGATGAATTTTGTTTCTGTGAAAATTAAAATAAGGAATTTAATCAAATTGAAATGGTAAACATATTTTGTAAAGAGGTTATTTGAAAAATAGGTTACTGAACTCGGGGTCATGTCAAGTTTGGCAACGTGACCATTAATTTCTGAAGATTTTCACGGCCACAATTGGATTCTTTGCACTAAAGTACACTTCTATGGCAAATTTCATTGTTTTAATCTAGTATTTTAATGAAGATATAGCACTTTTACTGAAAAGTAGTGTATAAAAATGTTTTAATCTAGTATTTTAATGAAGATACAGCACTTTTACTGAAAAGTAGTGTATAAAAATGTTTTAATCTAGTATTTTAATGAAGATACAGCACTTTTACTGAAAAGTAGTGTATAAAAATGTTTTAATCTAGTATTTTAATGAAGATATAGCACTTTTATTGAAAAGTATTGTATAAAAATGTTTTAATCTAGTATTTTAATGAAGATACAGCACTTTTACTGAAAAGTAGTGTATAAAAATGTTTTAATCTAGTATTTTAATGAAGATACAGCACTTTTACAGAAAAGTATTGTATAAAAATGTTTTAATCTAGTATTTTAATGAAGATACAGCACTTTTACAGAAAAGTATTGTATAAAAATGTTTTACTCTAGTATTTTAATGAAGATACAGCACTTTTACAGAAAAGTAGTGTATAAAAATGTTTTAATCTAGTATTTTAATGAAGATACAGCACTTTTACTGAAAAGTATTGTATAAAAATGTTTTAATCTAGTATTTTAATGAAGATATAGCACTTTTACTGAAAAGTATTGTATAAAAATGTTTTAATCTAGTATTTTAATGAAGATATAGCACTTTTACTGAAAAGTATTGTATAAAAATGTTTTAATCTAGTATTTTAATGAAGATATAGCACTTTTACAGAAAAGTAGTGCATAAAAATGTTTTAATCTAGTATTTTAATGAAGATATGCCCTTTTACTGAAAAGTATTGTATAAAAATGTTTTAATCTAGTATTTTAATGAAGATATAGCACTTTTACAGAAAAGTATTGTATAAAAATGTTTTAATCTAGTATTTTAATGAAGATATGGCACTTTTACTGAAAAGTATTGTATAAAAATGTTTTAATCTAGTATTTTAATGAAGATATAGCACTTTTACTGAAAAGTATTGTATAAAAATGTTTTAATCTAGTATTTTAATGAAGATACAGCACTTTTACTGAAAAGTATTGTATAAAAATGTTTTAATCTAGTATTTTAATGAAGATATGGCACTTTTACTGAAAAGTATTGTATAAAAATGTTTTAATCTAGTATTTTAATGAAGATATAGCACTTTTACTGAAAAGTATTGTATAAAAATGTTTTAATCTAGTATTTTAATGAAGATATAGCACTTTTACAGAAAAGTATTGTATAAAAATGTTTTAATCTAGTATTTTAATGAAGATATGGCACTTTTACTGAAAAATAGTGTATAAAAATGTGATGAGAATCATATGGGATTAAAGGGGGAAAAATATCCAAACGTGTGAGGTACAAAAATGGTCATAACTTCCTTTGATCAAATTTTAACAAATTTAAAAAGATTCGTAGATAAAGCTTTTTCTATATATATATATATATTTCATAATTGGGATATTTTAAACATTTTCTATTTTTTCGTGTGTATTGCTCATAAATGGCCTACATATTGTTCATAAAGTATTTGAGAAAGAAAAAAAAATCATTTTTGTACGTGTGTGCATGTTTGTGTCTCCTTTTACAGAAAAAAATTGAATGTCATTTCCATTGAAAAAAAAAAAAAATAATGCCCGGTTCATTTTATGCTTGCCGATAAGGCAAAGAGTGGTATTTTGGCGTTGCCATATGTCTGTAGAAAATTGCAATGTAAATGTCAAATTTCTCCATCAGAAAGGTCGTGCTGCTCAATTCGTTTGGCCAACTTGTGAGGAGGATCCATACTGGATCCCAAATCCATGACATCATTTCCAAAGTACAAACCCTTTTCATTCCCAAGCACAGATTGCTTTTAATGTTTCGGGATAATATTAAACACACAAAAAGTTTGGTGCAATTGTAAAACTTTCATTTATTATACACTAGCATTGTCCGGTCATAAAATATGCTTTAATATGATATTTTAATTTATGTAAATTTCATATCGATTATTATAGATCCAATTCTCTAATGATTATTATATTGTGCCCAATATATACTAGTGGCTGTCCGCTTGTAAAATACGCAAAGTATCACATCATGATTTAGGCAGATTTATTATTCATTATAGAGTCAGTTTTCTAGTGATTATAATATTGTATTTAATATGATTTCAAAAGTTACAAAAAATGATCACTTGAGTATCATTCGCCAGAATTGAAACCAGAACATTTAGCACTCCAGCCTTAGTCATTATTCATCTTTCCAGCGTCATTACCGTCTGAGCTACAGACATGAAAGGTTAAAAATTAAATGACTTTGAGCTATGAATGTTTTCAACTTTTACCCCTAAACAGCAATTTTTGCTGGTTAAAAACCAAATCAAAAGTGTGCTACAGGTCCAAATACCCTATATATCAAATTTCAACTCTCTAAACCAAATATTCAAAAAGGAGTTTGGTAGATACTTTTTGCACACACTGACAAAGTCACTTATATACATATATATATATATATATATATATATGTGCTAGAACGTTTTCAACTTAAATTCTATGCAATTATGCAGAATGTAGAAACTACGCATAAATAGAATTTAGCCTAATAGTGAAATAGAACCAATCATCTAATAAGAAACCATAAAAAATAAATAATTAACACTCGTTTTTCAATGGAATATGTAAATTAGTTAACCTTCATGTAGCCGCTTGCATATCCATAATTGAGTATATTAAGTAGTCCATTTTAATAATTTTTAAGTAGAAAAAGTAGGCTTTTAATATCAATGTCAGAGCAAGACAAAAACTCCACTTTATATGTATATAGATAGATTCACCTTTCTAATTTTAAACTAATGAATAACCACTTATCAAAGCTAAACACCTAAACACAACTCTGTATGTGTATATCAGTGGATAACTGACACCTTGTCCATCAAGTAAACCAAACGCATCCGTCTATATAACTTAACATGAGCAATACCGTTGATACAACCTAATACAGTACTAAACACTACTGTCAATATGACCGGCATGGTCCTGAACGATTCTGTTGATACGACCCGGTATAGTCCTAAATGATTCTGTCGACACGACTCAACACAATCCCGAACGACTTCATTGATCAAACACGATTCAAGAAAAACTTTGCTGATATGACCTGCCACGATCCCAGACAACTTTGTCGATACAACCTGACACAATTCCAATCTATTCTGATCCAACACGATCCTGATCTATTTCGCCAATATGGCCCGATACGATTCTTAACAACTCTGTCAATACTACCTGATAACTTCATTGATATGACTTAACAACTCCATAATACAACTTGACATGATCTCAGCACAACTCCGTCGATACAACCAGACGCCTCTGTCGATATAACTCGACAGGATCCTGAACAACTCTGTCGATATAACTCGACAGGATCCTGAACAACTCTGTCGATATAACTCGACAGGATCCTGAACAACTCTGTCGATATAACTCGACAGGATCCTGAACAACTCTGTCGATATAACTCGACAGGATCCTGAACAACTCTGTCGATATAACTCGACAGGATCCTGAACAACTCTGTCGATATAACTCGACAGGATCCTGAACAACTCTGTCGATATAACTCGACAGGATCCTGAACAACTCTGTCGATATAACTCGACAGGATCCTGAACAACTCTGTCGATATAACTCGACAGGATCCTGAACAACTCTGTCGATATAACTCGACAGGATCCTGAACAACTCTGTCGATATAACTCGACAGGATCCTGAACAACTCTGTCGATATAACTCGACAGGATCCTGAACAACTCTGTCGATATAACTCGACAGGATCCTGAACAACTCTGTCGATATAACTCGACAGGATCCTGAACAACTCTGTCGATATAACTCGACAGGATCCTGAACAACTCTGTCGATATAACTCGACAGGATCCTGAACAACTCTGTCGATATAACTCGACAGGATCCTGAACAACTCTGTCGATATAACTCGACAGGATCCTGAACAACTCTGTCGATATAACTCGACAGGATCCTGAACAACTCTGTCGATATAACTCGACAGGATCCTGAACAACTCTGTCGATATAACTCGACAGGATCCTGAACAACTCTGTCGATATAACTCGACAGGATCCTGAACAACTCTGTCGATATAACTCGACAGGATCCTGAACAACTCTGTCGATATAACTCGACAGGATCCTGAACAACTCTGTCGATATAACTCGACAGGATCCTGAACAACTCTGTCGATATAACTCGACAGGATCCTGAACAATTCTGTCGATATGATCTGACAACTCCATCGATATGACTCAACAATTCTGTCAATACAACCCGACACGAGCCTGAACAACTCTGCCGATATGATACGACATATTACCAGAGCAACCTCGGCAGTTACTGACTGAACAATTCTGGCGTCATTCTTTTTTTTGCAGCCTTTGGATGAACTCATTTCTCGCTGCAGGTAGGCATAATGAAGACACTGGCATACAAGTCTTGCACACTTTCACACATGCAAATGAGATTGATAGTTGAATGATGATGAATACTACGAGAGGATTAAAAAATTTCTCACCCACACAAAACACTGAAAAGATATACATAAAATATGAAATTTAGTAGAAATGATAATCTACCAAAACAGGTTGTTTTAAATGGCGGGTGGTTAAAGGTTGGATAGTTGGGTGGTTATATTTATATTTTTCTTATAAAAGGGATACCTGAAGAAAAATGAGCTCTACCACACAAATGGTTTTACCTGGAATTTTAATACAATTTATATATTGATAGATAGCATGTGTATTATTTATTTTGTGTGCCACACTTACATCTGAGTGACTGTTGTTTAATTGTTATGGACTTCCATTTCTTGTAATAAATAATTTTACCAAAAATTCTTCATAAGTTTTGGCTTCGGTTATAGCTGAAGGAACACAAGTTTTTTATATATATATATATATATATATATATATATATATATATATAACTTGAGTTCCTTCGGTCGGGTTTCGATCCTGGCTTGAGGCAGTTGCCTGTCTAGCCGCACAGGACTCACTAGTTTAAGTTAATTATATTATAGAAATAAGTAAACCAAATAACGATGTGTTCGTGTTTTTCTCCAAAATTGCACTCGGAAAATAATTTGCACTTTGGAGAAAACAAGAAAAATGCATTCTTATTTGCCTTTATAATTTCTATAATTCAAATACGAAACGATGTTTTTCCAAGTGCAAATACTTTTCTTACAAACTCATAACACAGTCACATGTAGCATACGAGACATTTTAACAGTCACATGCAGCATACGAGACATTTTAACACAGTCACATGTAGCATACAAGACATTTTTAACAGTCACATGTAGCATACAAGACATTTTTAACACAGTCACATGCAGCATACGAGACATTTAAACACAGTCACATGTAGCATACGAGCCATGTAAACAGTCACATGTAGCATACGAGACATTTAAACCAACATCTTGACAGATAGCTATTCACAAGGCATATATCTCCAACGAAAAAAATGTCAAACCTAAGGAAAACTTTTTTTTATAAGTTGAAAGCTTGTTTATTCTTGTTGATAATTTATTTTCGAGATAAAAGACAAACACATCGTTATTTGGCTTTCTAATTTGTATAATATAATTCAAATATGAAATGTTTTCAAAGTGCCAACATTTTTTATTAAGAATTTAAAGTAGTCTTTCTTTTTTTTTTTTTTAAATCAATATTGATCAAAAGTAATTACAAAAACTAAATGGGTTGAAATTCCACTAGATGTCAATCCTTTTTAACTGATTTAATCAAGAGGTGACAGTGGTCTAGTAATTAATGAAACGGATTGACAGCCTAGGTGTCCCAAGTTTGAATTCAGTTCGTTCCACAAAAATCACTTTCACTTAGGATGTTGGCAACCTTCTTGTGGTCCATCCCGTAAGTACCAGATGTCTTCTTTTATAATCAGTGCATCTTAAGTTATGCCAATGTCCAACTAACGATCTTTTTAAAACTTATCCTTGACTTGTCCCGGGCCTTGATATGTGGGGACATTATTAGGGCTAGGACAACAGCATATTCTTTTCCTTGTTTTGACTCTCAGGTATATATCCATTGATATCTTATGTTTTTATGTAGAGTGATGTGGTTCTCGGTTGATTAACTGTGTCTGTGTCAGATATATACTCGAGAGTAAAAACAATGAAAAGAATATTCTATTGTCCTAGCCTTACTCATTATTAAAAAAAAACAAAAAAACATTTTCCAACACCTTTCCAATCTGGGCAAAAATCAGAGTAAATTTCATAATTTCGCTGCCGTCAAACTAGTTCTCTCTATGTGTAGCGCTCCTCAATTCATTTCATCATACTCCAGCTGATGTTGATAGTCTCCCTTTATTTTAGAATTAAAATTTAATTTGGTTTAAATTTAATCTTAGTTATGACACCACAGGAAAGTAGTGGTCATTGTGCCAAACGTAAATACTTGTCTATTTCCATCAGATTTCGTAAGGAGGTGATGGTAGTGCAGTGGTTAACGAAACGGACTGACGAACTGGTATCCCAAATTCGAATCCAGTTTGTTTCACAAAAATCACTTTAACTTATGATGTTGGCAACCTTCTCATGGTTTAGCCCGTAATACTCAATGTCTTTCTAGAAAGAATTCTGACTAGAAAAACATCGGGGAAACCAATGCCAACAATAGAATCTTCAGATTCATACAACATGATGATCGATTGATTTAATACTGAGACAGTATATTTATTAAAGACATTGAAAAAACTTTTATAAGTTTGTAAAATGTTTGGTTTTGATGAAATGAGGTTTCATTTGGAGTTTAGTACCTATTGTAAATGATTCAATTTTAATGATTTGGAAAACAATAAATAAATCAGTAGTAGCAGCAGTAGTTGTCTTATGTCAGTTTTATGTGCTGGCATGTGTAGGACGGCTTTTAGAAGTTGATTTCTAAATTAAGCTATCTCTGACCAGTTCCTTATTTATTGCTATTTCTTAAGTCTCTCCTTATCACTTCTCGTGTTTTCCTTGATCTTCCCCTGCGAACTGACCTTGCTACCTCAACTGTTCTACATCTACTAAGCAAAGCACTTATTTATGCTTTCACCACCATATACAGTTTATATGCCGGTATGTATTCAATGGCTTTTAAAAGTTCACTTCCAAATAAACCTCTCACTATCCAGGTTTTACTTCTATACATCATCACACTTTGCATACATGCCTGATGGCTCAATAATGATAATGCTCTGTTCGTTAGTAATGACAAAGGCTCCCCAAATTTACTGCATCTCCTCCTAAGTCTTGCAATCACACTATAACCAGATCCTCTCTGTATTTTAATGGTATGAAAAAAAATAAAACTTTTGAATAACCTTGCCTTGGCCTTTGGGCCAAGATCACAGTGTAATATCTGTTCTGATGTTACACTTCACTTTTTCTGTTCTAGGTCAGTGGAGGAGAGAGTTTTCATGACTGAGACAATTTTTATTTTTGTTCCTATTCAGAGTTTTGGGGGAGCTAGATTTCCCCCACATTAAAAACCGACCTTGTGTCTAACTTTTCCCTTGTGGAGAGGCAAGTAAATAGGAACCTCAATAACCTTGACATTTCAATCTACTCGAATATCATTGAACAGGAGTTGCCATTTTTAGTCATAGCTAGATCTCATGTCTATGTTGCCTCTTTTTTGTTGTTTTATTAATAAGTCATCAGCTATCAAGACAAAAAGCTACTCAAGTATAAGGGTTAATAAGATGGATGGATTGTCAGTGAAATAATGAAGAATTTTATGAAAAGCTTCAAAATGATGAATAAAACAAAGTTTGATTACTTATGGGAATGGTTTATGACAAGCTTTTGTTGACATTGGATTTGTGAAGATGAGCGTGCTGTAGTCCATAGAATCAACAGATTGGCAGTTCTTAGGAGGAAACTGTCCATAGAAATTTGTCAACTCTAGGCATGCAAATGAAGAAGAGTTCTTTTTATCTGTATTAGAGTGACAAGTTCTTGCTGTAAATGTTTTACAAGGATTAACCAGAGATTGGTGCTCATTCGATCACTGAATAATGATAAAGAGAAAGACTATCAATATCTATTCTGTGAGAAAAGAAGAGATATGCCCCCCCCCCTCCAACTAAATTGCAAAGTCGATTTTATACTTTGTTAAAGAAAGAGTGCCTGAACAACATGTGACAGCAGTACTCCACCTTAGGAGTATCTGACTTTAGAGCTATCTCACTCTCAATATTATTCAAATACATAAGAAACAAGGGAACAGGGAAAGCAGATATAAACAATTTAAGGGTTTATATGCATTCAAACATGCAAAATTCAGGTATAAACTTTTTTTCTGAGGTGATTTCATTGCAATGAAAAAAGTTTGGGCATGTGACCATCTACAGCTGCCTGACTATAGTTGGCCATTTAACAATGGCATGTGCATGTGAAAAGTTTAATGGTACGCAGAAGAGTTAAATAGAAAATGTGATTAAATGAGAAAAGGAAAAAGACACTTGAGTGTTCTTTGAAGAGGGTCAAGAAAGGTGTCATGCTGAGCAAGTGTTTGTAGTTAGAGGAGTAGCTTCATGCTGAGTGTTTCAGATCCAGCTTTTATGTCCCCTTATGAAGCTTTAAATCAACATAGAATGTTAGTAAACCTTATGTCTAGAATTTTTAAACCAATTTTGATCAATTTCATTGCATGATTTTGATTCTAAAAATGCCTAACATTTAAGGTTTAACACTAAGAAATTTTAAAAATAAATCGCAATTAAGGGACTCTTGTTTAATTGGATCAAATTTAATGCAAATCTGAAATATTTAAATTTTAAAATGAGAACTCATGTTCATATTATGCCACTTAAAAACTTTTTAGAATACTACAAAGAAACTGAAATTTGGGGAATATTTATTAATTGATGTAATCTATTGTTAAAATTTGACAAAAATCAAAGGTATCTGAATTTTTACAAAGAGCTTCTATTCCTTTATTTGCTCTTTTGTATAAAATAAAAAAAAACGTTAAACATAACACACATTACTCATCCATAAGCCTAGCAGCTGCGTTTTAAAATCCATAATAAGTCAATTGGTTTGGGAGTGTTTAAAGTCCGGCTCAGCTGAAATTCTGATTTAATATTAGGATTTTTGTGGCTTTTTATACTCATGGCAAAACCTCATGGGCCTATGAAACATCACTTTGTATTGTATTAAGCAGAGACACTTTTGATTGGCTTAAAAATTAAACATTTATGTACGTATTGATTTTTGTGGAAATGCTGCTCGAGCTGTATGTGTATGGACCATTTTATGATACTTTTTATTTGGATGTCGCAGGGTGAAAGTCCGGTTCTTTCACACACACCCAGAGAGAGAGAGAGAGAGAGAGAGAGAGAGAGAGAGAGAGAGAGAGGAGGAGGAAGGAAGGAATGAGAAAGGGAGAGAAAGAAGAGAAGGGAAGAGAGAGGGAAAGAAAGAGAAGGGGAGAAAAAAGAAGGAAGAGAGAAGAGGAGAAAGGAAGAGAGAGATGAGAATGGAAGAGAGGGGGAGACAAAAAAGAGAACAAGGAGAAGAGAAAAGAAGGGGTAAAAGAGGAGAAGGGAAAAGAGGGTGAAAAGGGAAGGGGAGAAGGAGAGAGAGGGAGAAAGGAGGAAGGAAGAGGAGGTGGGGTGGGATAGAGAGCTAATGATTTAAAATGCAATCTACTTCAGTAGGTGTTATTTTGATAAGCTGACGATTTTTAGAAGCCAAAATAATGGAAAGAGAAAGGTTTAATTGCATCTATAAACTTGACATTATTGCTTCCTTGCTGGTTTAAAGTCAAGAAACATGACTGACTTGTGCAAGTGCCAGACATTCATCCTCTTAACAATATTTAATCATTCCACTTAACGCTGAAGAGGCGGGATATACAAAACATCACGTTTAATAGCCATCTTTTAAAGTAGATAAATATCTAGAAATGAAGAATTTAAAAGCAGATGAACTATCTATACTAACATGAGAGGATGAGTCTGTTAGTCTGTTCCTTATCTACTTTTTAATCATTACACCTAGGAATACAAAATGGACTAAGAATTATTGCCAACATATGCAGTTTGCTGAAATGGATACGTATAATTTATATATAACAGCATCTCTGAAGAGGCATGGAGATATAATTGAGTTTTCTTTTTTTTTAAATTATGCCTTTTTTTAACCAATTTATTATTTAAAAAGGGATTTTAACAATTAGATCTAATTATAGCGGCATCTATCAATTATGACTCAAAATAATGAATTATGACTCAAAATGAGACAAATTATCAATCCTCATCTCAAAATTCTGAAACATCTTCCCACAGATCAACTTTTTTGCCAGGAGCTTTCTCATTAAAACAAATGTCTGTGCAGTGGTTAATAAAATGGCGCCTTCGAATATGTTCAATTCCTCTGCTTCATACAGATTTTCAATGTCCATTTTCAAGAAGTTTTCAAGGCCTTCTCCAGACAAAATTAAAGTTTTAAAAACAAAATTTGGTATAAGAATGATATAAAAAAAGCCAAAAAACTAATATTTTAATATTAAAAAAATATTTTATAATATTTCGATTTTCTCTTTGACTACATCCATAAAGTATATGGATAAAATCAGGTAGTTTCATAAAAGGGCATGATTCTTGTATTGACAAGACCAGAACTAATGGAATTTCTAAAGAATGTATTTATTTAGATTTTCTTTTTAATATATAAAAATATTTTAATTGTATTTATTTCAATTTATTTTTAATATTTAAAAATATTTTAATAGTATTTATTTAGATTTTATTTTTAATATTTAAAAATATTTTAATAGTATTTATTTAGATTTTATTTTTAATATTTAAAAATATTTTAATAGTATTTATTTAGATTTTATTTTTAATATTTAAAAATATTTTAATAGTATTTATTTAGATTTTATTTTTAATATTTAAAAATATTTTAATAGTATTTATTTAGATTTTATTTTTAATATTTAAAAATATTTTAATAGTATTTATTTAGATTTTATTTTTAATATTTAAAAATATTTTAATAGTATTTATTTAGATTTTATTTTTAATATTTAAAAATATTTTAATAGTATTTATTTAGATTTTATTTTTAATATTTAAAAATATTTTAATAGTATTTATTTAGATTTTATTTTTAATATTTAAAAATATTTTAATAGTATTTATTTAGATTTTATTTTTAATAGTATTTATTTAGATTTTATTTTTAATATTTATAAATATTTTACTAATATTTTAATTAATATTTAAAAATATTTTAATAATTTTTATCACAATTTTATTTTTAATATTTAAAAATATTTTAATATTTACCGATATATATTTTAATATTTACTGATATTTAAATAATGATACTGATAAATATTTTAATATTTACTGATATTTAAAAATATTTTAATAGTATTTTACTGATATTAAAAAATATTTTAATAGTATTTAGTTCAATTTTGTTTTTAATATTTAAAGATATTTAATAATATTTATTAGCATCTTATTTTTAATATTATAAATATTTTACTAGTATTTTAATTAATATTTAAAAGTATTTTTATAGTATTTATTTCAATTTTATTTTTAACTAGCCAGGTGTTTGGAGGTGTGTGTTTAGCAAAAAAAAAAATGGTAGTAGGCAGGTAGACTCAGATGCATACTGCAAAGGAGGAATAGAACATGAAAAAAACACAAACGTGATGTCTTTGCTGTTGCGTCCATCACCAAACCAGAAGTGGTGAAGGTTTAAATCACAGTCAATCGGAAAGAGGATGACTTTCAAAAATATCGACGAAAAAAGCAACCACTCCCTGTAGAAAAGTGCCCAGTTAAGGGTGAAGGAATTAATGTTTTTAGTCAATTTTTCGATATTTGTCGTCTGGAGGCCAAGCTCAAAGCAATATCAATCTTGTGAAAATCCGTCACCTCTGTCGAAAGTTTTAAGCATACATACAAACATACATTTAAACAGACAGGTGAGATTTATATTATAGAATATATTTGAAAATATTTTGATAGTATTTTAGATTTTATTTTTAATATTTAAAAATATTTTAATAGTATTTTAATATTTAACAATATTTTTATAGTATTTATTTCAATTTTATTTTTAACTAGCAGGCCGCCCAGCATTGCCCAGTCATAAAATATGCATAAATAATATATTTTAATTAATGTAAAACTAGCAGGACGTGGAAATTCCACAGGGGACTGATTCATATGTAATATATTGATGTTAGCATTCTGTAGATGTTCAACATAAATGGAGACCCTCTGATATTATTGTAGCTGTTTTGTTAAAACTGCAAAATTATTTATCCAAGCTAGGTCGTAAAATACGCTTAAATATATTTTAATTCTTGCAGATTTCATATATATTATTATAGAGTTAATATTCTATTGATTTTTATATATTATAAAGTTGCGATTTCAAAAATAAAAAATATATCTATATGACTTGGGTTCATCAGCTTGAATCGAAACCGAATCCCAAACTTGTGAAGAATTCTTGTTAAAATTATTTATAAAAAAAAATAAATGACTTGAGTGCCATCAAAATAGAAAGTAATCAAAATCAAAACCGAAACCAAAACTTATGAGGACTTCTTAGTAAAATTATTTATAAAAAAAATAGATGACTGAAGTGCCATCAGCTATAATCGAAACAGAAACCAAAATTATGAAGAATTAAAAAAAATGAAATGAAAACAATGGAAAGAAATCGAGACATGTGTCTGCGAGTATTATGTTTTTTCTAAACAGTTTACTTTTTGTAAGTAAATAAAGAATAAATACTCAAGCTAAGATCAAAACCAAAACCTGAAGACAATGAGTCAAGGACAATAATCATTAGGCTAACTCCACACAATCTTTGAAACGTGTTTTCAAACCTACTTATACTTAATATAAGTAATCTGTCATGTAAACGATTCGCGCATATGCATTCATGAAACAGTTGGCAGATAAAAATCCAATGATTCCATGTACCAATTTTTTCAATTTTTACCCCTTATCAGCTCTTTCTTCCAGATTAAACCCGATCAAAACGTTTTTCACATGTCTGAATACACTATATACAAAATTTCAAGTCTGTAGATCAAAAATTCTTTGAATATATAGGTTGAGAAGTGTCCTCATACACACACATTTTTACTTTTATAGATATATAGATATTCCGACATAAATTTTTACTGAATATAAAAAAATTTCAAGATATTTTGCATATTTTCAAGCCCTTTTCAAGGTAATAATAGAAATAAGGCATTTTCAAAACAAGCTTGAAATTCAAAGCCTTTTCAAGCCTATACAAAACCTGCGACCATGTTTTTTACAGAGTAGAGTCTGAATAACACTTATCAAGTCATTGCTTTGCTTGAACAGTATTTTTTACCATCAGAAAGCAATGCTTTATCAACACACACAGTTCAGATTTTTCCATTGTTTTAAAATTTGCAACAGTAGCTTCACTTAAAGAATTACAATTCGTAAATTAATAATCCGATTGAGTTCAAATTCTGATGTGATGCTATATGAAGGCTAGTAATTTAGAAAAATCATATGGATTCTCTATTAATAGGGCCATCTATATGTCATGCCCTGGACTTATTGAGAGATATACACCAATAATTATAAATTCAAATACAAATTATCAATCCTTGTCTTAGAAATTCTGAAACATAGCCATGTCTTATCTTCCCTAGCTCGACTTATGTTTCTGTCGTGACCCTTTACAAGTGCAACCAAATTGTACTATTATATTTATGGTGAGCACATTCTTTCAAGAAACAGGATGCAAACCGACCAATTACAGAGAAGACGAGTAAAGAACACCCGCTTGTCCTTCTACCCACTTCCAAGAGGCGAAGAGTAATGAGAAAAGATAGGGCAAGAATTCATCAGTTCACATATCAGGAAAACAAGGACAGGGAGATAAAAAAAAAAAAAAAAAAGAGAAAGAAAGGTGTGTCTTGGAAGCTGGTGGATTACTCACTCTTCACATAGATTTTGGTTGGCATTGATGAGACAAGGATACGAAACGTAGAGTGATAACATCGAAAAAAACAAACCCAGAAAGCATCACTCATCCTTCTCACAAGTGTTTTACAAACACAATATTTGTTTATGAATGGACAGTCGGTTTGAATAGTTACTTGTTGGGGGAAAAAAGAGAGAGTACACTTATAGCCATCTGAGAAGCACAAAATAAATCACCTTATAGGGGATGGAATCCATATATTTAAAATACTTGAAAGACCTATTTGCACTGGGTAATAGTGTGACAATATTATTGGATTGTAAAAAACAGTTGATATGTTTGGTTTGCTTTAAATAACTTGCAGCTTAGTTAATGAAATGCAAAATGAATTATTTTTTGCTCATCACGTGACTGGTGAATTTGGTCGACAAGTTGGCTGAGCTTATAATCGACATAGGTCACTTAAGATAAGTGAATGGCAATGACTGAGATTTTATCCAAGAGTTTGAGAAAACTAAAATTCCATTTCAGTAAGAAGAGAGTCTTCCCCCCCTCCACTGAAATGAGAGAGAGCGCACACGAGAGAGAGGGGAACGATGTAATAATTTGATACAATAAGAGAGAAAACCCCCGCTTTCTGAGAGAGGGCAATCTCCTTCTCTTAAGGTAACAGAGCGAGTGAGTTTGGAAAGGACCGGACAGTGCTGAATTGCCTTGCTGAACACTGACAATATAATCAGCTGCATTTGTGAGCAAGAGACTCCATTCTGCCTGCCACTGGAATCTACAGTGTTAAGAGACAGACCTTAGACTAAGGATTGATATTTCCAAACCAAAATCGCCCAGGACTCGATAAACAAGCCAAATAACTAGAAAGTGCATTTAGAAGTTCTTTTATTACACAACCATATTATTGTAATTTTTACTTAGAATAATTATTTTTATAAAGAACAAACGTCACATTGTTATTTTTCTTACTTAAAAATGACCTCTGTTCCTTAGTTGCACAACTAATAACCAACACTAGATGATTGTCCTCATGATTTTGACAACAAGGGGTAGGTGGTAATCTCAACAAATGGGACCCTTTAACATCTGTGGTCTTCATCAGAGCGGCAATATATTTGCAAGCAACAACCAAGTGACTACCGGGAACCCAAGAACAGTCAAAATTGGGGATGTCAGTACTAGTGATGGGACAATTCTAATATTTTCCCCCGATTCCGATACAGTTAAAGATTCCGATTCTTTATAAATCTCTAAATACTTAATTATAAAAGTGTTATTTTATCCCGATTACCATAAAAACACATCTTAAATGTGCCTATATTTTCTCAAACGTAAAAAACACACTTGTCAGGGGGTGATTAAGAGATTTTAATTTTACTGAAAGTTTAAATCAATAAATATTTATTATTTTACTAGCAAGCAGTTGAAGATTTTTTTTTTTAACCAAAATCAAATAAAAAAGATAATTTAAGGAATTGGTTTTGGCATCGGAAAATAGGCTCAAATTTTTCCGATTTCGATACCCCAAAAAGCTGATTTTTCCGATTCCGATTAATCGTCACAACACTAATCAGTACAATACACTAAAGGAGTAGAAGATGGATTCTAATAATACATTGATGTGTTGGACGTGATGAGTTTGAAGCTAGACTGAACAATGCAAGTGCTGCAGATTTACATTATAAAAGGCTTCATCTTTAAAAAATGTCAAAATCATACGTAAAGTATATTAATAAAGTATACTAGTGAGGACTGAATTTAGAACCCCTGAGAAACAGAAGGATTGGCTTTTATCCTGCAATAAGCAAATTCATCTCAATAAGAAAAAGGTGAACACGAAATTATTTGCATTCTCATTGGTTAAAAAGAATTAACTGAGATTATTCAATGTCTGAAATTGACAAGTATTTGTTTATATTGGATTTAAAGATGATCAAATTTTAATTTGCAAGAAAGCAGTCCAATGGTAATGTGTTTCAAAAACGAGGAGTTCTGGGAAATTTTGTTTGGTCTTAGATACACAGAAGAAGAAAGAAATATTACAATGGTAGTAGTGAAATGAGTTCTTGCTGTGAATGTTTTACAGAGAGGAACCAGAGATTGAAGCTAAGTTGAACATCTTCCATAGGTTCATCTACATAATACAAAAACTCTGATAATTGTATTATCCATTGGCTCACCTTGATTTTGAATCTATGTTCTTGTTTTGGATGTAAATCAGGAATTATCTTTTATGGAATTATTCTGTAAATCCATACTCTCAGGTTTCTTGGTTTCTTTTCCAGTTTTTATTTGTTCCTTAGTTTTGTCTTTAAATTCTTGTGTTTTTCGGTTGGTTTTATATTTTGATTTTGGGGTTTTTAAGTTTCTATCTTCCTGTTCTATTTCCATTTTTCCTGATATTGTGCGTTTAATTTCAACTTTTGCTTTTCTTCTTGCAAGTGACTTGAATCTTTCACGTTTTTGGAGTTGAAAGTGTGTAGTTTGTGGGGATCTATGAATAAAAATAAACTCACAACTGACTGTTATCTCATCGGCCGTTACATACAAAGTGTACAAAAACGTCTCTGCACATTGGCTCCACACACTCTTATGGTCAGAAAAAGAAAAACAGTAAAAAATAAATCTGCCCAATGGGAAGTGTGCATGCCTAAAATGTCCAAACTTTACAGCATTCAGAT
Organism: Euprymna scolopes; assembly: GCF_053919585.1. Classification (NCBI taxonomy): domain Eukaryota; kingdom Metazoa; phylum Mollusca; class Cephalopoda; order Sepiida; family Sepiolidae; genus Euprymna; species Euprymna scolopes. Next base: position 18,524,785 of record NC_136512.1, read on the forward strand.
CTTTTTTGGCCGCAATTTCCACGTTTGATTTCAAGCATTATAATACGCGGTTATACTCAGCCAAGTATGGGTTTTCCCTGTAGTTTTAATTAGTCCTGTCGGTTACCTATGTGCCAACTTGATCGATATTAAATCAGTTTAATGTTTGACTGCGGAGAGCATGAGTGTATTTTTTTCTATTTAATTTGTATGATTCAATGCTCGACATGACCAACCGATTATAAGAGCCAAAAGATTCATATCATCACTATATTGGGGACATGTTCTGCTCAACTACCAAGATCCTGTCCTTTATGCAGTATGAGTCACCATCCATGGTCCCTAGGTGGCCTCATCGAAGGATTTTTACACTCTGCAGGAGGCCAGTTGATATATTCTCATGCCCTACTGAGTGGACTAAGTATGGAAAAAAGTTTTTATGTTTCAAGTTCTTTGTATCTTCAAATATTCATACACATAACATTTGGTTGTTTTATTTGACAGTATATCAACCCTTTTCGGGTGATGTCAAGGGTGACCATTTTGCTAAGAGGTTTTGTGTTCCAAGTTCTTTACATCTCCAAATACTTATGCATGATGTTTTATTCGAACGTGATCGTTAATCATCTTAAACGGTGCTGTTACATTTTAACACCAGTTGTTGTATCTGAGACAGTCGCAAAGAAGCACAAAAGAAATTCAACTCAGTTTTTTTCAGTTAAAATGAAAGGCATTTATTCATGGTACTTTCCAAACTAACGCACTGCATATTGCTTTAGAAGTGTCTTTGTTCATCTCATCTATCATGTAGTTAACAAAACTCTGCCATCTTGGCACGGGCTTAAAAGTTTCTCGTTGCCACAGGCTACACGCTCATCTGACACTGGCACACGTTTTTCTGTTCCTCGCCATATAGTGCATTTTTTCTTTTTTTTCTTTCCTTTTTCTTCCTCTGCTGTGATGTCACTTCAAACACTGGCTCAGTCATTTGCATATGTGTCATGCTGCTGCTGCTGCTACATGGCTATTCTGTTTTATAGCACATCAATTCCCTTTTGGGCTATTTAGTGCTGAATCCAGTAATTTTGGAGAAAGTTTTTATACTTCAAGTTTTTATATCTTCAAATATTCATTCACAGTGCTTGGTTTGGATATTTTGTAGTCGGTTCTGTTGTTTCTGGTTTTGCAGACCATAACTAAGTTTTGCAAAGGAAAATGGTAATAACTAGAGCTAGGACAACAGCATATTCTTTTTGTTGTTTTGACTCTCGAGTGTGTATACACTGATATCTTATATAGAGTAATGTGGTTCTCAGTTCATTAACTGTGTCAGATATATACTCGAGAGTCAAAACAATGAAAAGAATATGCTGTGGTTATAGCCCTAGTAATAACATGAATTTTTGGTGCGTTTTAAGACAGAAAGCTAGTATGGAGAAGAAAGAAAAAGGGTGGGGGAGGAGATTGCTTTTGTTTTGGCAGAACATGATTGAGTTTTGCAAAGAGATAAAAATAATGGCAATGCACGGTGCATTTGAGCCAGGAAGCCCATATCTTCAGCCAGCCTGATCTGGTAGCACCAGTTTTTCGTGCTCCTGGTGAGAGACAAACTTACGATCTCAACATATCTTTTACCATTAACCGTCAGTATTTGATGGCATATTATTTTTGCAAAAGAGTTCCAAACTAATGTCCAATTGATAGACAATAAAAAGTGATTGTAATTAAATATAAAGAGGCAAAATGGATATTTATTAATTACCACACACACATAATAATAATTCAGAAAAGAAAAATAGCCAATCAGAACTTTGGTCCAAGTATCATATTTTGATTCTACATCCGGTTATAGTCGTTAAACTTTGAGAAGTAGGACATGAAGATTTACAGCAGATTCTGGTTCCTGATATTTCAACAATGAATATCCCCTTATTGGAGTTTATAAGCATCAGATTTCCATTAATATAAGATCTTGTCATTATCGGAAGGTCAGAAAAAGGTTATTGCTTTAAGTGGTCAAATCTTGATTAAATATCACCCCCCCATCCCCCCCCCTCCGATTGTATTTATTTCTGCTTTTGAATTTTGATTGCAAAAGCGACATATGATGTTTTTATACTTTCATAATATTGTTCATCATTTTAACTGAGAATTTATCCACCTTATCCTCGAGTGGCTTTTGGCCTTGATGATTGGTGCCTTCCTCCGTTGACACTTATCCTCTAGTGACTTGTAGCCTTGATAAGTGATAACTCCTTTATTGAACAATCTAATATGAAATCAACCTATTATCGCTTGCCCGTGTCTGGTCAGCACAGATCATCACAACCAACTGAAGACTGGTTGTTTTTGTTGAAGATTTGTATTCCACCCTAGATTTGTAAGGTCACAACTTGATACCAAAGGTGACTGATGAATATAACACATACTATGAGTAAATTCTATGGATTATTTTGATTTACTAATATGAGAGACCAGCAGGGTTACTGAAACAAAAATGTAGTAGGCAAAAAAAAATAAATAAATGTTCTGTCAGCAACAGTACAACTTCAAAATAGTCAATATCGCCCACCTCCAGAAGAGAGGGAATTCCTGTCCGTGATAACCGTGGTAAAAGAAGACACACTCCAATCGCCAGAAACACCCACACACACAGTTTGCAGGACACTGCCGACTCCTCTCTAGCCTCCTGCTTTTATAGTGGCCGGGAATTATCCATTTGCATAATCACATGAGACAGAAACGTGATTTTCCGAGAGTTGCATGGGGTAAATGCTAATAAAAACCCCCGGACGCCATCTTGGAATTCTCTTTTTCCCCCAACTGGTGACACAACAGACATACCCGAGGTAAGCTCTTTTTCCCCTCATTTTAGTTATTGCTGCTTCTGCTACACTCCCCCTGATCTCATGATCACAAATGGGGCAGGGGGGCAGTCGTCTCTGTCTGGTACTTCTCCGAAGAACCGGAGGCAGCACTTCCTCCCTGCCATCCTCCTCATCGCCATTATTGCCACCAGTCTGCTCCATAGGCGGTGTTTCGCAATCAGGGCAGGGGGGCAGTATTCGTTTCTGTCAGGTACTCCTTCGTAGAGGCAAGACGGGTGGTCCTTCCTCCGCTTCTTCAGTATGTACATTATATGGCTCAAAATCCTCTTCGTCGTCCTGCATCATACTCTCTGTCTTTTCAGAAGACATCATACTGTCTGAGTCTCCCTCTTCCTCCGATGTAACAACATAATGGCGAGGGCGCAAATCCTTCACGTGACGAGGCACACCGTCCACCAAAATTGACTGAGGGCTGATCACCTTGGTCACCTCACCCTTGCCGAACCTCGTGGTACATCGATTTTGCGGTCTTCTGACCCATACGCGATCTCCAACCTGGTAAAAGCTGTTCTTGGGACCTGGGGACGCAGTTGCAAGATTGGTCTCCTTTACTCGAACTTCGTATTGATAAATCCTATTGGCAGGCGCAGTGGAGGGAGATGTGTCGTCTCTTGGTGTGATGTTATACCAGTAGACAGCCTCCTGTATGGGACAACACATTCTAGCCGCTATTCGTTTCACTGTACGATGACATCGCTCCGCTATGCCATTCCCGGCTGGAGCGTATGCACAGCGGAATTGCAAGTGAACTCCCCATTTACATGCAAATGCTTGGAACATATTGCTGCAGAAAGCTGTGTCATTGTCTAAAAGGAGTTCATGCGGCGCGCCACGCTCGAGGAACACTGCCTCCAACTGATGAATCACGCTTGCCGAGTCCTGCCTTGCCAATTTCCTCCAAATAGAGAAACGCGATGGACCACAGTCTGTTAAAGTTAAAAAATGGAAGGTGCCATAATGCGTGATATCCATTCCAATTCTCTGCCAATTCTCGTTAACTTCCAGCTTTCCCTTTTCCCACCTGACTGGCGCTGGGTCAATGGACTGACATTCCTCGCATTTCTGTATGACCGTTCTGACAGTTGCTTTTGTCGTGGTTGGACATCTTCTCCTGACAAAGTAGGTAGTGCGTCGCACCCCCGGATGTCCACTATCTTTGTGAATAGCCATGATTTGACTCTCATCCAGCTCGTCTGTGTGGACCGCGCCTATCACTGGGTCAAGACCATTTTTCTTTTTCATTGCCTCAAACCACCGCTGTGGCACTCGTGTCAGTCGGTCAGCAATGTTTCGTGCTGATGGAACCAGCGTCACATCCACTGTCAGCCCGTACTCTTTCACGAGCTCCTTAAGAGTGCTTAATCGCCTCCTAATAAGCATCTCGCTTGCTGCTTTGGTGCGTACTCGCGCCTTTCCAGTTAGCGTGTCCGAGACCAATGGTATACGCAAACAGAATCTGTCTTTATGTGTAGCACCTTGCTCTGCCACTGGAGAGCCAAATTGATGCCTTTCAATACGGCATCCAGTTCAGCCAAGTTGATATGTTGAGAGTCATCTTCAGGTCGCAGCCAACATGCATCTTCCAGCACAGTTTCACACATCTCCAAGGCTGCCCCAATTGCTAGGGAGCTAGCATCGACCCATACATTCAGCTCTTTGCCGTCCACACACCAATTTCCCTGTGCCGGATCGTTCTGCTGTGCAGATTTTAAGGTTTCGAACATCATACGATGTAGTACGGCGTCCCTTGCTTCATCATCCCAGCCCTTCGTTACCGAACTTACTCTCCTTCTGAGTATTCCGCAAGCCACACGAAGCCAACCGCACACCGGAAAGTGCCCGACAAGTCGACCACACAGGGAAAAGATTGTTCGTCGCGTAACAATACTGGGAGCCTCCGGAATTGCATTTCCTCGCTTCCACCGCAGTTCATTGCGTTCCATCCTGACTGCCAATCCCAGCACCCGTGCACCGTCCTTCAACTGCTCCGGGTTCTTGCACTCCAACCCGAACTGCGCGAGGTGTTCTCTCACACGGGTCGCGGGCACCACGTCTTCATTGACAAAAATGTCATCAATGTAAGCAGATGCTGCGCGGCTTATAACTTCTTCCTGAGATAGTACTTCGCTGACAATTGCTCTCATTATCAAGGGAGCCACATTCAAACCAAACCCCAGACGGGTCAGACAGTATTTTTTCCCATCGATTTCCACAGTCTGGTATGGCCACAGTGTCTCATGGACCCGGACTTGTAGGTATGCTCTTCTGAGGTCCAGTAGAGACACGTTAGCACCTTTTTGTCTCCACTCACGCAGCTTAGCCGCACAAACATCTGCGTTGGCCGGAAATGCGTCTACGTAATGATTTAGCTCCCGGTAGTCCATTACCGGGCGCACTTTGGCTTTGTTCTGCTGTATCACAGCCATCAGGGGAATTAGACCTTTGGGGGGTCCCAATTTATCCTCTGGGTATGGCACGAGCCAACCATTATCTATCCAGGTGTGGAGCTCCTGCGTGTATTCTTCACAAATTTCTGCTGGCACTGGGTACTCTGACACTCGATTATGCAGCCTTTCAGGGGGGTGGTCCACAGACCATTTCCACGATGCGGTCCACGTTCGATTTTGATGGTCAAAGGTAGCAGTGAAATCTGGTTCATCGATAGAAATGGCTGCGCATTTAATACTTTTCCTGGCGCCCAGCCGCACTGATCCTGTAGGCTTGACAACGACACCTCCTAGAGCTTTTATGGCGTCGATCCCTAGAAGCAAGTCAAATCCCAGTGGCTTGCCATGCACCACCAACACATTGACTCTGGCAGACACACCTTCATCAGTGGATACAGAGACCGTTCCAACACCGCAGCACGCATGGGACATTCCACCAATTGTGTTGACATTTACGTTTGTTTTTCTCCAAGACCGGCACCGGTCTGCATGTAAAATTGTCCTGGAGCATCCTGTATCAATAAGCGCCAAACATCGCGTCCCGTCAACATGGATGCTTATCACCGGGAGCGTCGTGTTCACATCTTGGTTGGGAAGGAGACTGGCGCTTATGCGTCCTCCCCTTGCTCGTTTCCCGAGCAGTTCCGAGCCCAGTGTCCACTCTCACCGCAACGGTAACACCGTGTTCCACGTTTTCGACAGTCCCTTGCAAGGTGGCCTTTAACATTGCATTTGAAACAGGTCACGTTAACAGGATTATTCTGGGCCCTGTTGTTGGGTGAGCGTGTGGCCGCAACCACATCCTGATTTTGTTCGCCAGTCGTCGTCAAAATTCTCGCTCTCGACATTAGCTCCCCCATGGTCAAGGCTTTGATGTTCGGCACCTGTTGAAGAGCAATTGAGATGGTGTCAGGGAATCCAGTGACAAAAATTAATTTTGTGAGTCTCTCTGAGCTTTCTCCTGTGAATCCGGCCAATCCAACTAACTGCCTGATTTTGTTGGCGTACACATCCACACGTTCACCAGCCCATCTAACCATAGTTATTTTTCTATATGCTGCAAACGCGTCATCAGTAAATGCCTCCTTTAATCGAGCCTCAATCTGGTCTATTTTCTTTTGATCGTCCTCCTCCATTTCCATGTAGAGGGCCAGTGCATCGCCTTCCAGGTATAAAGGTAGCAGACTCGCTACGTCATCCACCTGCTGAAGTTGTGCGACAAGTCTCACTTTTTTCAGCCACGCTACAACGTCTCCCTCGCCAGAGAACGGCTTGATAATATCACTGCTTATCCGCACCTTCGCCATATTCGGGCCGAAATAGCTTGAAACAAAAATGTAGTAGGCAAAAAAAAATAAATAAATAAATGTTCTGTCAGCAACAGTACAACTTCAAAATAGTCAATATCGCCCACCTCCAGAAGAGAGGGAATTCCTGTCCGTGATAACCGTGGTAAAAGAAGACACACTCCAATCGCCAGAAACACCCACACACACAGTTTGCAGGACACTGCCGACTCCTCTCTAGCCTCCTGCTTTTATAGTGGCCGGGAATTATCCATTTGCATAATCACATGAGACAGAAACGTGATTTTCCAAGAGTTGCATGGGGTAAATGCTAATAAAAACCCCCGGACGCCATCTTGGAATTCTCTTTTTCCCCCCAACTGGTGACACAACAGACATACCCGAGGTAAGCTCTTTTTCCCCTCATTTTAGTTATTGCTGCTTCTGCTACAGTTACCCAGCGTTGTCCAAGACCATAAAAATTTATTTTTTTTTAAACTATATAAAAGATGTTAAATAGTGTTATGTTTTTCACTCTACCTAGTATAGAAATTCTTTATTTTATGTGAAAAGTGAATAAAGCAAAACTTAGGAGGCCTTCAGAGTGCTACTGAAAGTGTTAAATAAAATGAATGATCTCTCCAGAGCACTATTAAAACTAAGTTTCTCACTACCTTTCTTTGCAGAGAAATCACAATTGTAAAGAAACGCTAAATTAAATTCAGTTTTTCAATCTGAAAAAAATACTGATTTGACCTTTTTTTTTTTTCTCCTAAATTTGAGAAACCCTAACCTTAACTTTTCAGGGGTTATGCTGATTAAAAAATATCAACTTTGTAGGGGTTTGTTGTGCATTTTTCAATTTTTAGCTGGACATACAAACACGCAGACAACTGCCCTTTATATGATAGATAACTATTCACTTCTTACTTTTAGGCTACAAAACATAAGAACTTAACATTTTGCAGGGATGACCATCTACATATGCTGCCATATATTCTTTTTATCTGAGAGGATTCTCCACTGGAATTGGGTTACTTTTGAATTCAATGTTTCAAACCAAAGTTATATTCCACAAAATTATGCTAAATTAGAATATTTTAGCTAATTTCAATCTGAGTAGCTTGGAATGTGCCTCAGGCTAACCAACATTCAAGTGCCTTCTCTCACACTTCACAAAGTTAGAATTAAACATGCCTAATAAATAAACATTAATGTTAGAATTAAACATGCCTAATAAATAAACATCAATGTTAGAATTAAACATGCCTAATAAATAAACATCAATGTTAGAATTAAACATGCCTAATAAATAAACATCAATGTTAGAATTAAACATGCCTAATAAATAAACATTAATGTTAGAATTAAACATGCCTAATAAATAAACATTAATGCTAGAATTAAACATGCCTAATAAATAAACATTAATGTTAGAATTAAACATGCCTAATAAATAAACATTAATGTTAGAATTAAACATGCCTAATAAATAAACATTAATGTTAGAATTAAACATGCCTAATAAATAAACATTAATGTTAGAATTAAACATGCCTAATAAATAAACATTAATGTTAGAATTAAACATGCCTAATAAATAAAGCGGATCTCATGGCTGTTGTTATCATGGATCTTTCTGGTTGTTTTTCTTTTCCCTCTTTTTACCAAAACAGTCTCTGCAATATAGAATGAAGGCAGGTAACAAGCTTCAATCCCAGAGAGTTCATCCACAAAGCAATAAATCTAGAACCATTCCAAAGTTAGCGAAGACACCTGGAAGACAAGCTGAAGATGTGTTTATACATCATCAAAACAGACGCCAAAGCTAGCTCTGGTCCATAGGTCTACAATGTCCGTCGCTAGTCCTGGGATGGACTGCCCATCACCATCTTAGCTGCTGCAAACTATCATGCATGGTCTGCATTTATCGATGACGCTGTGTGTTCTATGGGAGGAGATGGCTCAATCCATCCCAGGTGAATGTTGCCTCAAAGGTAGGGAGCACAAACAAATGGAGAGATGGGTGAGGTGTAAGGAAAGTAATTGCCTTGAAATGCAAGACATCACCTCCTCATCTAACAAAAGAGTTAACCAGTTGCACTGCATTAGAAATGCAAACAATTCAATAACAACAAAATACATTTTTATAAGAAAGACATTTATCTCAACAAGTTCTCTCATCATGCATTTATATATTTTTCATTATTCACATACATAGATGTTCCATCTTTTAAGACATATCAGTGTGGCTATATATGTTCCACCAGTCGAAGGGTTCAAAGTCATCTTTGACTTCCATCCACAACATCTTTACTAACACAGCTATTGATATAACCATACGATAGGGAAGGGAAATATTCTTATTAAAATTTCTACCAAGTATATCAACTCTTAGTAAGGGGAGGGAACTTTGCAATATTACTTTAGTTAGAAGCTTTTCATGTTTTTCCTGCAGAGTGTTCTACCTCTAAATGAAGCATTTTAAACATTTTTATTTAATTTGGAACAGTACTGCTTGAGAACAATGATTTTAATAGCTGTTTTTTTTTAATCACTAAAATTACTTTTTTTTCTATTTTAAGCTTTAGAGTAACATATGCTTCACTGTTATTTACCAGTGTTCTCTTTTGTAGTCATAAATTTTTTTAGCAGTAACTCGGTTTATACAAATGCTAAGTCTACAATATATGGATTCAGATATTTCTAAGAATTTAAACTAAAATTTTTAATATTTTTATGAATTACTAAAAACTTATTTTTTGTATTATTTCGACTGTTATTCTCATCTTGGTTGTTTTTTCCACAATGTTTCGGCTGATGTAACCTCCAACCATCTTCACGTGTATTCACACTGGATGTTATTCATGAATAGTGAAAAAAATGGTTGGTTTATTTGCTTTTCCAATGAATGGAGCCGTTAGAAATTCAAAACGCAAATAGCACCAAGTTTATTTCATTTTTTAAATAAATCTGCATCCATTCCGTTTTTTTTTTATTTGATGAATGTATATTTTTGAGATGAGGATTGATAATTATTTTTTGTATTATTTGGACTATTATTCTCATCTTGGTTTGTTTTTTATACGTTTCAGCCGATGTAACCTCCGACCATCTGGATGGTGAATAGTGAAAAATGTTTGGTTTTTTGCTTTCTCAACAAGCATAGTCGTTAGAAATTCAAAATTCTAAAAGCTTCTTTAGATAATAAATATATATTAGTCTAAAAAAATATATATATATAGTCTTGGAAGTTTTTCAACCACTAAAACTACAAAAAAAAAAAATAAATATTAATCCCAAGTACTTCGTTCGAAAACTCCTTTGCATGTAAGTTAATTAATCTTTTGCAATCACTGCATTAGTTGGTTTCCAAGAATTTATGCGAGTCTTAAATTATTGTAGGGATCATCATTTGTTTACCACGAAAAAATGTTTTGGGAATTTAAAAACAAAACCGTATATGCTATATCATGGCACCCCAGTAGTGCTGATCAAACACCACCACCTTTAATAATAAAAAAAAAAAGAACACAAACGTTACAGATATTAGATTTAGTTTAGTTTGCATTGAAATACTTTTTCAGCCACTACTTAATGAGACAGAAAACAGAATGAGATGGAAAATGGAAAGATTCATCAACTGATAGGTGAGGAACATTATGGAGGTACTAACAAAATCAATGGTATGATTTGCATTGAAATACTCATGGTACAATTTAGGCAAGATTTTGTTGATACTGAATTTGAAGACAATCATGGGGTAATCAGTATGGAAGCGATCCAGTGGTAATAAATACTACTGACCTATTAAGCCATTGCAAAGAATCTCTTATGGAAGAAATTCCGTTTGACACTAGGCATATAGAACAAAAAGAGAAATCTTTTAACTTTGTGGTTGGAAGAAAAGTTCTTGCTGTGAATGTCTTATCAGAAGGAATCAAAAATTGGAACTCGGTCAATCATTTGCAATAAAAAAGGATATCACAGCATTTGTGCATTTCTGTTATTTTGTCCAATCTTTTTGTTTTTACTTTTTAATAACTCACTTTTTCAAAATAAGTCTTTGAAAATAGATGTGAATACACTGAATATGTGCAATATCTTTTTTCTTTTTAAACTTTGGAGCAGAAAAAAAAAACTATTGACTTTTTTCTAGCCTCAAAGACCACTATTTTCATCCAAGGCTTGGATCTGCAGAGAGAAAATGTAATAAAATATGATGAATTCAAATGGAAACATTGAAGAATTTTATTTAATTTTAATTCAATTAATATTTAAATTATTAATGCTATATGAATTTTCCTAGTTTTATTTTAATTCAATAAATCTTCAATTAATGCTTTATTTTGTGATATTAGAATTTTAAATTTTATTTTAATTCAATAAATCTTTAAATAATTAATGTTTTATTTTGTGTTATTAGAATTTTCTTAATTTTATTTTAATTCAATAAATATTTAAATAATTAGTTTTATTTTGTGTTTTTAAAATTTTATTTAATTTTATTTTAATTCAATAAATGTTTAAATAATTAATAGTTTATATTGTCTTGGAATTGTCTTTGTTTTATTTTGTGGTTTTTAATTGAATAACAATTCAATAAGTGTTTAAATAATTAATGTTTTATTTTGTCTTAGAATTTTCTTAATTTTAATTAAAAAACTCTTTAAATAATGTTTTATATTGTTTTTTTAAAATTTTATTCGATTTTCTTTTAATTCAATAAATCTTTAAATAATTAATATTTGATATTGTTTTTTTAAATTTTATTCGATTTTCTTTTAATTCAATAAATCTTTAAATAATTAATGTTTTATATTGTTTTTAAATTTTATTGGATTTTATTTTAATTCAATAAATATTTAAATAATTAATATTTTATATTGTTTTTTTTTAATTTTATTTGATTTTATTTTAATTCAATAAATCTTTAAATAATTAATGTTTTATTTTTTTATTGTATTACTTTAGTGCATTTGTTTTATTTTTATTTAAAAGTTACATGAAACGTTGAAATATTCGGATAGGTTCTTCCTGATTTGTCTACTGTTTTGAAAGAACTTCTTAAAAAGGAAAACAAAAAAATTATCCAAAATGACCCGGATGCACAAGTGCCTGAAACTAATGTTCTAGCATTCCTACATAACAAATGTACATGTGCCAATATCACTTGCTTTTTCTTTTCTTTTTTTTTCGTTTGTTTGATTTTAAAAAAAAAATCTTGCTTATAAAAAAGTTTTACTATTTATTATTTTTACTTATTTGCAAACAAATCCTGTGCTGCTAAAATCAATTCTAGAAATGAAATCACAGCTTAAAGTAGTTCTCGAGTTAAACGGTTATGCACACATTTTTTCTTTGTTTGAAGCTTCCGAAAATAGCAAGTTACGAAAAAAAAAAAAAAAAGTCACTTGCAAAAGTGTAAAACAAATAGTTTTGACCTTCGTTATCAAGTGCTTATGAATAAAGTCAACATTGTTGGGACATAGTGCATTTTTAAAAAAGAAAAAAGAGATAGCATGAACAGAAAACGCTTCATTTACGAAAAAAAATCCCAACTGTTTTTTTTTTTTACCGTCAGTTTTCTATTGTTTGTTTTCTGTTTGTTTTCTCTAAACAGGTCTTTGCGTGTGGAATTCGACTTTATGAACAGTTTCATTGTCATTGGGGTAAGTACAAGGAATACCTGGACTAAATAAGGTTGCTTGGAATGTGCTACGGGTTAGCCAACATCCAAATGCCCGCTCTCACGCTTCACAATGTTAGAATTGGACATGCTTAGTAAATAACGGATATCATGGCTGTTGTTATCGTGGATTTTTCATGTTGCTTTTTTTTTTCTTCTTACCAAACAGTCTATGCAATGTGGAATGAAAGCAGGTAGCAAGCATTTAGGGAACTCAAACAAATGGAGAGACAAGGGGGAGGTTAAACTAATTGTCTTGAAATGCAAGACATCTCCTGATTCAACAGTGGCATTGCATTAGAAATGCAAACATTTCACTAACAACAAAATAGGTTTACAATAGTAAACAAATGCATGTAAACAAGTTCTTTAAATACACACACATATATATATTAAGAATGTTACAAGAGATCTTTAGTAAGACTATAAATATTATGCTCTAATTTTCACTTTTTGAAGAATTTTAAATTGAGCACTATGTCAGATTCTTTCTACTAATCTAATCATTGACATTATATATATATATATATATAAAATTCTACGCACAATTTATCTATCTTTTTATAACAATATATTGAACTCACTCTTTTTTTCTTTGTACCCATTTGTAAATTATTTCACAGAATTTTGCTTTTTGGATAACATCGAAATATCTTCCAGTAATGCGATTCTTTTGGATTTTTACTTCTTGATACGGAACTTTTACCAACTTTTCTTGGATTTTACCGTTATTGGATATTCTACTCTTCACTCGACCATCAATTCACGTGAAATCATTTTTCTTTTTTCCCCCATTCCCTCTGCTTCACAATTTTTTTTAACTCTTACCAAGTAAGCTCTTTGGCTTACTTGTAGTTTCATTAAATACTTTGCAAGCAAAATCCGATTCTGCATTTTGCTAACTCCTACCCTCTGATGAGAAGGAAAGTATTTCTTTCAAAACTCCGCGGATTAAGGACAATCCACTTAATTTGTCTCTTTTTTGAAAATTAAATGTTTTTAACTCTTTTTAGTGTTTTAACATGTTTTATTAATTCTTTGTTCTTATATATATATATATATATATATATATATATATATATATATATATATATATATATATATATATATATATATATATATATATAGAGAGAGAGAGAGAGAGAGAGAGAGAGAATAAATGACAAAAAGTTATATTTCAAAATTCATGATGTTGACCATCTTATAATTTATTTCTTTAATTCAGTTGACTTATACAATTCTTGATAGTATCTGTTTGGTAGCACAAAATCAATATTGCTCTATAATTACATTGAGCTTCTTAAATAAGGACTGATATATAATAAGAAAATATATTTCTACATAAATATATATATATATATGCACACCATACTAGCAGAAGTACCCGTCATTGACTGGGTAAGAGTCTTCAAAAATGGACTTTGATTTATAAAAGTATAAAAAGTTATGAAAAGAGGATGTAAGTGTAAAAAGATCAAAACTTTTGGGATATCAAAGCCAAAGCAATCCCCTCAAACTAACTTAAGATGGCAGTAGTGGGAATTCAAGACATTTTTTGGCAACCTTCTAGGTAGGAACCTGGTGAAACGATTGATGATTTTTTGCAGAAGCTAGATTCACTTACTGCGGATTGTCGCTTTGAGGCAGTAACAGCTGAAGAACGTCATGGCCAAGCAGTTTGTGATGCCTTCAATACAGGCATTTGCTCTCATACAATTCGACAATGACTCTCAGAAAGGAAACTCAATTTGAAAGATGCTTCTGACTTAATTTGTTCTGTAGAAACAGCCCAGAAACAAGCCAAATATTATATCAACCTTACATCATGTAGAGCTACTACTAAACCATCAGTGACTTGTGAGGTTTCTTGTATTAACCATCTTCTACTAAACCATCAGTGACTTGTGAGGTTTCTTGTATTAACCATCTTCTACTAAACCATCAGTGACTTGTGAGGTTTCTTGTATTAACCATCTTCTACTAACCCATCAGTGACTTGTGAGGTTTCTTGTATTAACCATCTTCTACTAAACCATCAGTGACTTGTGAGGTTTCTTGTATTAACCATCTTCTACTAAACCATCAGTGACTTGTGAGGTTTCTTGTATTAACCATCTTCTACTAAACCATCAGTGACTTGTGAGGTTTCTTGTATTAACCATCTTCTACTAACCCATCAGTGACTTGTGAGGTTTCTTGTATTAACCATCTTCTACTAAACCATCAGTGACTTGTGAGGTTTCTTGTATTAACCATCTTCTACTAAACCATCAGTGACTTGTGAGGTTTCTTGTATTAACCATCTTCTACTAAACCATCAGTGACTTGTGAGGTTTCTTGTATTAACCATCTTCTACTAAACCATCAGTGACTTGTGAGGTTTCTTGTATTAACCATCTTCTACTAAACCATCAGTGACTTGTGAGGTTTCTTGTATTAACCATCTTCTACTAAACCATCAGTGACTTGTGAGGTTTCTTGTATTAACCATCTTCTACTAAACCATCAGTGACTTGTGAGGTTTCTTGTATTAACCATCTTCTACTAAACCATCAGTGACTTGTGAGGTTTCTTGTATTAACCATCTTCTACTAAACCATCAGTGACTTGTGAGGTTTCTTGTATTAACCATCTTCTACTAACCCATCAGTGACTTGTGAGGTTTCTTGTACTTTTGAAAATGTTTTGTCTGCAGCAGGGGAAAAATGTTTCTTCTGCGGTACTTGACGATTTCCACGAATTAAATGCCCCAGTCACGATGCAGTCAGTAGAAGCTGTAGCAAGAGAGGACATTTTCAACTAGTCTGCCGATCAAAACGCTCCCCAAAGAAGGTGATTTCTGCTTATGAATCAACAATCGCATCTGTTGTAACTGCTGCATCACCTGATTGTCTGTTGAAAGCCATAATTAAACTTTCAGTGAATGGAAAAAACCTGGAGACTCTGGAGGATATTGGTAGTGGAGGATATCATTGAACATTATCCATAAATACAATTGGCTGACACAAACTTCTTGCAGGAAGATATCAATGGTGTCCACAGCCTTATCAAGCAGTACATTAGATCTCTGCTATACGACATTAGCATATAAAGGGTTTACCTACACATGTTTCAAACCTTCAGTCCTTTCTTCTCTTTGATCAGACATCTTACTTGGCCACAACTTTCCCAAACTACACTCAAAGGTAGAAATACCCTCTGGAAGTCATGAAGATCCCTTCTCTGTATGCGTTGTAATGGCATCTCATTTTGTTTCTCCACCACTATTCGAACATTTATCGCCTCATTGCAACCGGAAATTGAAACCAAAATCTTGACATGATGTTCTACAAACTCAGCTATTAGAATAATTTTTTTAAATAGATCGTAAAAAATTTTCTTGACAAAATAATTATAAGTTTGATGTGACGTTATAGTTTTATGAATTATGCCAGGTTTCAAAACATTAATTCAAACAAGTGAAGCATGCATGGTACCCCATGAGTGCACAGTGAATGAGGCATAAAAAAAAATGACTAAGTTCAGCATTTTAGCCCCAAAGGTCCCCAGGGAACATCAAATCCTGGTGAAAATGAACAAACGATGTAGTTTTAGGCCTTAACATATGTAAATTTCAGTTCTGTGCCATGCAAAAAAAGAAATGACTAAGTCCATCATTTGCACCCCTACCTCTCCATTTAGCCCCAAAAGTCCCTAAGGCCTTAACATATTTAAATTTGAGTTCATCACTATGCAAAACTGCTAAATAGACATGCACAGAAAATTCTGGACAAATATGGTAAAATAGTCCCAAAAATGGAGTGTTTTTATTAGCGCTAAAAGAACCCCTTGGGACAAACCCAAGAGTTATCGTGAAGTACAACAAACAAAATTATATAGAAATCAGTTGGTTACAACTTTTCAAAAAGTTTAATAAAAATCCAATAAGCACAAAAGTGTCAATTTTAGCCATTTTACCCCGAAAGACATCCCTGGGGGACAACCAGGGTTTTCCCAGAAAATCCGTTGTTACTTTTTTACTCATAAGTTTAATGTTTGTGCAAAATTTCAAAAAATTCCAAGGCATACTTATTGAGAAAAGTGCTGATAAGGGTGAATTTATAGGTCCACCCTCCTTTTGTCAGGGGACCAACAAAAGCGATCATAAAAAACATGAATGATTAACCATTAATCAATAGGTAGAAATTCTTTAATAACCAAAAACATACTTTACTTTAACTACATTTTGGTGTTAAAAAATATATAGCATACTGGAATTTAGGCCCATATGTCTGTGAATAAGTAATATAGATAGAAGAGTTATTCACAGACATGTTTCACCACCTAAGGCTCATCAGCATAGATGACTGTCAGAATTTGAACCTATGATTACAGAGCCTGTAGTCGTACACAACAGATGCCCTGACTGAAATTACATGTTAGTTCATCTCTTATGAAGTGGTGTTGTAATATTTTTATTGGTAATCTTTATTGGTATGAGTTTACTACACTAGAATTTTTTTTTTTTAAGTTTTCTCTCGTAAAGTATACATTATCAACACACAGTTGAGCTCATGTACATGTGTGTGTGTATATATATATATATATATATATATATACATACACACTCACACTAGCAAAAATACCCGCGCTTCACACGGGACTATGCTGTATGTTTGGTATCTGCTTCGCGGGCACCCTTGCAGTAAGTTCATGTTGTAAGAGCAACTATTTTTTAAGGTGTTCAAAATTTTTTAACTACCTCCTGAAGTGACTGACACCCAACTATGAACTTTAAAGCAAATAGGTTATGCCAAAGTTGACACTTATATTGTTACGCATAAAAATTGAAACTATTACAAAGAATCACAACGGTTAACATTTGTTTAGTATCACAAACACATTTATAGCAAAGATGCCCTAACTTGGTGTGCACTGTACCTAGGTGGGGAGTTTATGAAAAGCCACACTAAATATGATCTAAACTCTTGTCCTTGATCTTGAAAAATACTGTGCATTATCTCCAGGTGGAGGGGGGGGGGCATCATCATACCAGGTTTGGTTATGATCGATTCAGTGGTGTGGGTTGTAGGTGAGTTGTACACACAGACACACATGAACGTTACTACTTTCTTTTATTTTTTAATACCTGCAGACACTAGTGTTTCATCCTTTCAGGAATCATCAGCGCAGGGTGTCACAATTACTGCTGGTCAAGAGATTCAAACCCGGCAACAAAACCATCTCTGACTCTATTAACAAGCAATAAACCCACACCTATAAAAGTTGACATCTCAAATGTGAACAGCGAGTTGGACTTAAAGTAAAAATTGACAAAAAAAAAAAAAAGAAAAAAAGAAAAAAACAAGTGCAATCAGGAAGAAATGATATTAACAAAATTTTTGAAAAAATAGTGATTACTGAAAAAAAGAACATGAAATAATCCACACCGGCGTATTGTTTAGTTGAAAGTTTACTGAAAAACGAAGGAACGACTTACGAAAAAAATGATTTGTCGGGTTCTAATTACAGAGTGTATTTTTGTGAAGGAAAATTAATTTTTTTTTATGTCGCAGTGTATAAGTATAAATGAATATGTTTGTTTAACATTAAATATATTGACCACTACAGCAACGAATATCCTTGGATGTATGCGATCTGAAAATTTTTTTTATCAGGACAGAGAAAATTTATTTATAATAATTATTTGTTTGTAAATATATGAAAATAAACTGTATTAGTATAAAAGCAACATAGTAAAACAATCACTAAGAAAAGAATGACGAAAAAAAACAACAAATTTTTGTCGCATTAAAAATGATTAACTTCTGTCGAGAAAAAACGAATTTGAACAAAAGTTTTTTTAGTATTGTAATATTTTTTTCATCTTGAATACATAAAAACATGCTTGGATTAGATAAAAACGCTATCGCAAAATATTGAGGCAATCAGTTCAGTAGTTTTTTAGATTATTAGCTATGAATAAACATACTTTTACATTTTTATTTATATAGATGAATAAGTAGTCATCTACAGTGAGAAGTAGTAAATTTGGGATAAAGGCTCATAAATATTTAAATTAATCCACAAGGACTTATGGAACAATGGATAAAGCACTAGGTTAAATTTAGTTCTAAGTTTTGGTTGAAGGTTCAATCTTGAGTGCAAATGATAAGAATACAATTGCAAATTACTTATTACTTCTGACAGAATGAGAGCATGCTACCCCCGTGAATTAAATATAGGGTTTTGTTCAAAATTCCATGCAGATTACCAAATTCGACAGATTCCAGAGTTCGACAAGATACACCTGAAGGTCAGATGTTACATCAGCTGAAATGTTGTGAGAATAACACTCAAGATGAGAACAGTAATACAAATAATACATACTATGTTAAATTGTCTTTTAAACTTCTTTTCCATTTCTTCTGCTTCACTATCTTTTTTTTTTTTTAATCTTTTTGTACTGGTTGATGAATTGCTATTTTAGTTGACACCATCGAGGTATCTTTAATCGTCTGCTTTTCTTCTCTTTTAATTTGAAGCCTTCGATTATGTCTCTAAAATTTGGAATAGTGAAATTCTGATAAAACGCAGAACTGAGGAAACAAACATCCTCAACATAAAGTTATACGATGATTCATAGGTGTTCACATTTTTTCTTAATGGCAAAAAAAAAAAATTAGTTATGAACTCCACTGCCCCAAAATCAACAGAGATGAGACCTGTAATGACCTTGTCTGAATTGATTACTGTGTAATGCTGATTCTGTGCTGTTCAAGGAGGTTCACTTTTGAGAAAGGGTTAGTTTATTGCTAATCACCTGAGGCACTCTTATCAGAGAATGCCGACAGGACTACCCACACACTTTTTGCAAGTCAGTACCCCCTCCTCTCGGTGCTGACTTCTCAATCCCACTTCCTGACCTTGGTGTCACAGTTCTTACAGCGGGAGCGAAGTAAATACCTCCCTATTTTGAAATAGAATAAGCAAGAAGATTAAATTCTAAGGTCTAAAAATTAGAACTATTTTAACTGTAGAATAAAAAGTGGCTGTGATGGCCTGGGTGTTACAAGTTCAAATTTTGTTAGTCCTATAACACCACTTTTCCCATAGATGTTGGCAACCTTCAAGTTATCTCTCCTTTATAGATGAAAGTGGCGATTATGTAAATACTTAACAGGAGGGTTGTCAGGAAAAATTTTATGTAAAGGCTGTGGTAGGTTTTGGAGATAAGAAAGCTAGTGAATAACTATATGACAAATTATGAGAATTTACATTTTTTAATGATTAAAAAAAAAAAAATGAACAACAGTAATGAACTCCACTGTTTTCCCTCATTTTTAAATAGAATAAGCAAGATTAAATTCAAAAAGCTAAAATTATAACTATTTTAACTAAATAATAAAAATTAAATCTTGTAATAAAAACCACAAACCTTGAAATCTATGTTGCAGTTTTTTCTTTAAATAAATCCTCAGAAAAACTGAAAAAAAAAAAAAATATATATATATATTAGAAAATTTACCAAAAACTTTAATAAGATGTTTAAATGGACAAATTTTAAAATTATCAAAGAATCGTTATTAAAAATAAAAATAACTGTCAAAGACAAACGCACAGAACAAATAAAACCTTTTCTAAAACAAAACAATTAAATGATTTATTTTTTTTTTATTTTTATTTTTTTTTACACAGTGATCACCACTTATCAAGGCCCGGAAGCCACTCAGGGATAAGGGTTATTGCAAGTACATTACGTTAGTGTGGAGATTTGATGAAGTGTTTACTTAAGGGGGCGGTTCATTAGGAATTTGTTAACGTTGGACTTGAAGACATCCAAGTTGTAGTCCGGTGGGAAGCAGGCAGACGGAACAGAGTTCTACAGGCGTGCAGTTCTAAGAAAGAAGCTTTGTTTATGGAATCCGCGTTTTGATTTAGGCACAGATATAGAGTGGGGGAAATTTTTCACAGTGGATTCAGCTAGACAGGTGTTTTTCGTGAAAGATTGACGAGGGGGGACCAGAGATTGGAGTTCAGACGAGCACCTGCCATGGAAATAACGATAAAACAAGGATAGGCTCGCAACATCTCTTCTGTGGGAAAGAGGTTGCAGGGTAGAGAAAAGGGCATCCCCCACTAAGCCACGAAGTCTATTTTGTACTCTGTCAAGGCAGGATAGGCTGTTTTTAGCAGCTCCTGCCCAGATATGGCAACAGTATTAATTTGGGCAGCAGAAAGTTAAAAGTTTAACTGTGTCTGGGTTGAGAAAGAAG
The DNA here is from genome assembly GCF_053919585.1 of Euprymna scolopes. Classification (NCBI taxonomy): domain Eukaryota; kingdom Metazoa; phylum Mollusca; class Cephalopoda; order Sepiida; family Sepiolidae; genus Euprymna; species Euprymna scolopes. The sequence goes on from NC_136512.1 coordinate 18,545,329, forward strand.
GAAGAGAAAGTTCTTTAGGTTTGTCAGTCATTAGGTCATCCTTTGTGTAGTCTTAGGTTGGCAGCAGTTATTTCCCATGAAAATCGTTGATGCTGGAATGTTAAATGAACAGGGATGAGAGAGAAAGAGGGGTGTCTGGCTTCGCTGTTGGTCGGGTTCTCGCTGCTGACTGACTAGTTCCCAAAAGGGGCTAAAGAAGTTCTTTATGGAACAGATTAATCAATGCATCCCGCCAGCTTAGTCAGTGTGTGGCCAAATCACTCAGCAAGTGGGGAGGAGGAGAGGCATTGATACAGACGAGAAAATAGATCATTTGTGACAACTCTCAGTCAGGACTAGCAGTAGCCATGTTGGATTCATTGTCTCTCCATCTTAGTAGTCCCTGGATCAAGAGAATAGTTAGGGATTGGTCCGAGCCACATGGAAATGTCTTCAGTCTAAGAGCCAGGAAGGAAGAAAGAGAGTTGCCATGGTTTAACCTTTATGCATTTTGTCATGTGTTCAGCTCACCAGAGAGATGGCATCTGATCAGGAAAGCCAGAAGAGAAGTTGACTCCTAGCATCAATCAACACCGAATTTACAAACAAAATATATTCAAAATCTCAAACCGCGACGTTGTTTGTAACATTTTCTTATCAAATACTTAGCAGGGAGACCTGACGTTGTCCAGAATTGAATAAGGATAAAAAAAATTTCACCTCCCATACTTTTATTGCCATCAAAATCAGTGAAACCACCTGTTTTTAAATAAAATTGATTGATTGCCTGCTCTAATTGGAGAACCACCACAGTGCACTAAGAGGTGGCTTCACATGCCTCCTTACAATGACTTAGTTCACAATACATTGTAGTATACATAGCACTGTAGAGAATCTACTACTGAATTTATAAAATTATTTGTGAATAATGGCTTTACTTAAAGTTTAAAATGCAAAAATTAAAGTTTAAAAGTATCATGGTTAAATTGTGCTCAAGCACGAACATTCATTTCGAATGTGTTCCGGTTTTATCAAAACAATCGTGGATTTTATGAAATTATATTTACATTGTCTTATAAAAGAATCTAGAGTTGATTTTATAGGCTACATCTTCCTGCTCGTGCACTGACAAAACTTTCCAAATTCATTCGTTATGTTAGGTTATAGAAAAGTGTTAACTTTGGTTGAATATGACATACTTCTTTAATATAATTGATTTTCGATACTTATTGGTTTATTGGGTGCATTCCAATACTAAAATCTATGTAAAAACACTCTCAGACACATCAAGTACCCTTGTGTGAAATTTTTAAAAATTCAACCTAGCCTTTTCCGAGTCCATAAGGAACTTACACAAAGCTCCTTTTACATGATAGGTAGATAGATAAACATGTTTTAGTTTGTACCAACGATTCAAACATATTTAGTACAAATAAACTTCAGCTATGAATGTTCAATAGTTTTTGATCCATCATCATTCAAGGATATCTTCCAAACGTGCAAATGTGTTTGAATGCAACAAGCAAAATTTGTTCATAACTTTTACACACTCCTTGCTCGATCCAGAGCAAGTAATGGTGCTGTTGTTTTATCACTTGTTCAATGATATCCTTCAAATGTTACTCTTTGCATAGCAAGCATACCTGTGTATGACATTCAAAATTTGTTCATAACTTTTACACACTTCTAGCTAATGTAACACTATGAATTTTCGTAACCTCCTGCCCTTGCTCAGAGAATTAATTAAAATTCTTTACCCGTAATCTTGATAAAACAAAATAAAAAGACTATTCTAATTTTACAAGAGTAAACATTTCTTTAAGAGGCAATCTCCAAAGAGCATATAAAAAAAATAGTGGCAAATTGTTAACAGATGTACTTACATTATTGACAAAAAGATATGAGCTCTTAAACAAATCAGAAACATTTGTGCTCATTTAATTTGGAAAAAATGTTCTTCATTCAATTGGAAAAGGGAGACTTAGCTGTTTTTATTATTATTATTATTAAATCAATTAGTTTTGGAATAAAAACATTCTCATATTAAGTATTTTTCATTATTCAAGCCGTTTTTTCACAATTTATATATATATATATATATATATATATATATATATATATATAGTAGCGTTTGTGTGACTGTGTGTACAACTCTCCTACAGCCCACACCACTGAACTGATCATGACCAAACCTGGCATGATGAGGCTCCATCATGTAGGGATGGTGCACACCATTTTTCAAGGTTACGGTCAAGTAGTGTGGGCTGTAGGAGAGTACATACATACTATACATGTAAAAGAGTATATATATACTCTCCTACAGCCCACACTACTGGAGTGATCATGAAGAAATCTTGCATCTTGCATAATGATAGTGCACACCATCTATATCTATAGAAAAGACAAAGTATGTGTGTGTGTGTGTGTGTGTGTGTGTGTGTGTGTGTGCATTTTTTCTGTATGTCCGGCAAAGGCTTATTTGGAGCAAGTTCTCGGGAGGGGGGGGGACCATGTCTTAAAACTTTTTATATACTCCCTAGATTATAATATGTAAGATTTACAAAACGACGTTGAAAATATTTCAGCAACTTTTATCTTACAAAATTCGTTTTCTCTACTACTGCTACTGTGTGATATTTGACCTAGAAAACCATATGTTGACGTTCAACTACCTGCCTTTTTAAACGCTTATTTTCGACTGTTCTCAAGCCCCTGCCTTTGTGGTGTCATGCTATGTCATCAGACTATTAACCTGAAGGCTTTGGGTTCGAGCCTACCTCCCTCCCATAACTTTTCGTTGTTTTTTTTTTTTGTTAGTTTTTTTTAATATTTAAACAGGGTTATTACTTCGCTTATTATTTTTATTTTGATCTACCCCCTCCAACACACACCCCGACAAACATTCGGGCACCCCCCGCTAGTATATAATAAAAGACAAAACGGTCGCGCACGTTTTTGTATGTCCAGTAAAGGCTTTTTTTCAAGGGGGGGGTACTATTCTTTAGAACTTTTATATACTCCCTAGATTGTAATATCTATGATTTGCGAACAGAGATCATCTATATCTTTTATTTGAGCGACTTTTACAAAATTCACGCTATTTTGTTCTGTTGCATGTTTGTTCAGCTTTTTCAAATAAATAAAGCGAAAGTCACCGATGCAAAGTTTTCAGTGGTCTTTCGTGCCGAGATGTCTTGAAAGCAATTAACTTTGATCAATGTTGGGAAAACCCTTCATATCAGACAATTGCTATTCATTTGAGAGTTCCCCTTTTTCTGGGAAGCTTGATTTCCCCAACATCATGGGGAAACAAATCGGCGGAAAGCTGAACTAGCTTCCAACCAACATTCATTTCTGCACCCATGTGAACTCATTCACTTAGTAAGTCAACTTTTGATTGACATCATTAAATTTGAATGCTGTTCACTTCCTATGTCTTCTTAGCATAGCGGTAACATGTCATGTTTTCTTTCACTTTCTTTTCGGCCACACCTCCAAACACCCGGGCAACACTGAGTACCCCTGCTAGTCATATATATATATATATATATATAAGCGAAAATGTATGTATGTATGTTCGCTTTTTGTGTATGTCCAAGAAAGGCTTTTTTCAGAAGCAGTCGGTCGGCTCGCAACTTCTTAAAACTTTTTATATCACATATAAATTGTAATATCTCCGAGTTAACAATGGAGCTCGCCTGTCTATTTAATTTGCTCGACTTCAGGAAGATAAATATTCAACAGTTTTCGCTCGCCATGTGTGGATTAGGCTTTTTCCTATAATAAAAACGACACTTATTCTGGCAGCATTTTTCCCGTGGCGATCGCCGGAAATGTCTGAAAGCAACCAGCTTTGATCAATGTGGAAATATTTTCCTTATATCAAACAATTGCTAATCAAATTGGACAAGGGGAGCTGCCCCCCCTCAACACACATCTTGGGAAAATAAAAATAAAAAAACCCCATTCAAAGTTGACCTCATTAAAACGTGCACCTAAAAAAAGCGTTCTCGCAGTAAATGAAAATGTGCACCTGCCAAATCTAAGTAATTAAATAAATTTGAACGTGTTTGTATGCTGCGGTGGCCCAATGGTTAACGTCGCACGTTTTTTTTTTCACACTTTAATTTCCAACTTCGCCTCAAGGGTTCGGGTTTGATCCTCACACTCACCTACTAAAACTTTTTTATTTTAACCCCCCCCCCTCCGGAGTTTTTATTTACCCAAAACCACACACACCTCCAAGCACCCGGGCAATGCCGGGTACCCCCGCTAGTATATATATATATATATATATATATATATATATAAAGGCCAAAATGTGTACGTGTATGTAATGTCTCGCAAAAACTTTCGACAGAGGTGACGGATCCTCACCAGATATTATCATTTTAAAGCTCGGCCCTTCGGACGACAAATACTGAAAAATTGGCCAAAAACATTAATTCCTTCACTCTAAACTGGGCAGTTTTCTACAAGGAGGGGTCGGTTTTTTGAGTCGCCATTTTTGCAAGTTAGCATATCAGTTGGATTGACTTCACTTAATTTGAACGTTTTTGACTTCCGGTCGCATCATGGAGCATCGGTAAGACGTCAGATTTTCTTTCACTTTTTTTTCTGCCTTCGCATCACAGGTTCAATCCTGCCTGCCTGCCTACTACGACTTTTTTTTTTTTTTTTTTTACACCTTTCTCCACCCTAGTTGCCTACTGTTGTTTTGACCCCCACCCCCTTTTTTAACACCTATCTCCACCCGGAGTTCCTTACTACACCATCTTCACACACCTGGGCAATGTCAGTTACTCCCCACACCCGCTACTAGCATTTTTTTTTTCCTTCTTTTACCCTTCTCTCCACCCGGTCTGCCTACTGTTGTTTTGATTTCTCCCCCGTGCTACTACCACTTATTTTTAACACCTTTCTCCACCTGGACTTCCTACTGTTATTCTACCCCCCCCCCACACACACACATCTCTCCACACCCGGGCAATGCTGCATACCCCTGCTAGTCTATATATAAAAAGTAGTAGTGCGTGTGTGTGTGTGTGTGTGTACAATTCTTGTACAGCCCACACCATTGGACTGATCATGACTAAACCAGATATGATGATAGTTCCCCATCTAGGGATGGTGCAAATCATCTTCTATATCTATATATAAAGTGTGTGTGTCTGTTTGTACAACGCTCCTACAACCCACACCACTGGACCGATCATGACAAAAACTGACGTGATGATGGTCTCTGATCTAGGGATCGTGCACGTTTTTCAAGGTTAAGGTCATATTTAGCGTGGCTCATCATAAACTCCCCCACCTAGGAATGGTACACACTAAGTTGGGGTTTGTCACCGTCCAGGGAGCCATCACTTTGTGAATTTGAATCTGATCACCCTCCTTTTTTCTTTATTACATTTTCACCCCAAACAAGGCACATTGCCACTTTGATGTAGGGACACAGGCTACAGGGGTACTGTGTAGGGAGTTGGGCAGCAAGATGTCGGTTAACGTTATACTTGAACTTCTGCACAGTACAGTTGGGGAAGCAGGAACCTTGGCAGAGAGTTCCAAAGTTTAGCGGTTCTGGCGAAGACACTTCTGGAGTAAAAGGCTCTCTTACATCTAGGGATCTCTACTGTGAAGGGGTGGGATTGTACTGCTTGTCGGATTTGTCAGGGGTATTTACGTAGAGGAGGTACAAGTGCTTGCAGCTCATCGGAACATACACCGTTAAAGTACTTGTAGAACAGGCATAGGGATGCTACATTGCGTCGATGGAACAGAGGCTGAAGCTTGGATGATAGTTCAGGACCTATTAGGTTGACGACTCTCTTTTGAACCTTGTCTAGGAGTGAGAGACTAGTAGCAGATGCACCGGCCATAATATGACAACAATACTCCATACATGGGTGAATGGTGGCCTTATAGAGGTACAGGATACTTTCAGGGATCAGTAGCTTTCTAGCACGGTAGAGAGAACCTACCTTTTTCGCAGCAGTCCTGGCAATGCTCTCAATGTAATTGTTCCAAATCATGTTTCCTGTGAACGTTAGGCCGAGGAGTTTAAAAGATGTGCTTTCAGATAAAGAGTCTTTGGACATTGCTATTGGTGGTAGAGAAGGTTTCTTGTAGTTATTGAAGGAAGCCAGTTTAGTCTTGGCAGCATTGAATGTGACCATCCATTTTTGTCCCCATTCCACTACAGATTGGAGATCATTCTCTAGTGTTTCTGCCATTTCTTTAGATATGTGTTCATTTGTTTTCCTGTTGTGTCTGTTATAGAGCATGGTGTCATCAGCATATATACCCATCTCACAGACAATTTTGTCAGGGAGGTCATTTATGAATATTAGGAATAATAGAGGTCCAAGGATAGACCCAAGGCACTCCTGCATTTATATCATATTGTTTAGATGTACGGCCATCAAGGACAACCTGGATTTTTCTCTTATCTAAGAAGGATTTAATTATGTTAAGTATTCTTCCAGTGATACCGTATGATCTGATTTTCCTGAGAAAACCTTTGCGCCATACTGTTAAAAGCCTTAGATATGTAGAGCTACCACTCTACCCTCCCCTGCTTTGTCAAGTGAATGGTATATATGCTCAGAGATTACAGTTAGAATGTCTGCTGTGGAATGGACTTGTCTAAATCCATATTGTTGGTCGGTGAGAAGTTTAGCATCTGTAAGGTGATGGACTAGAGCTTGGTTAATTATGGACTCAAATATTTTGGCAAAAAGTAGGAGGAGGCTAATGGGGCGGTAATTTGCTGGGTCAGTTCTTTCGCCAGAATTCTTGAAAGCTAGTACCACAGAAGCAGTTTTCCAGCAGGCAGGAAAGCAAGATTCATTAAGGCATTTGTTGTAAAGTTTGGAGAGGATTGGAGCTACTTCGGCAGAGCACAGCCGGGATGAGATCAGAAGGAGTGATTTTCAGATCGTCAAGTGTGGCATCTGTCCGCAAAGGAAAGTCTGGGAGAGGGTGGTTAGCAGGGTCTAGTGTGGAGTTGGAGGCAAACCGACTGGCAAGCATGTTAGCCTTCTCGGTTGCTGAGCAAACAACTTCATGATTGTTGGATAGTGGGGGAATTGTTGATTGCCCATTATTTACTACACTGCTGTAGATTTTCCAGAAGTCACGGGTTCCTAATTTCTGAGCTTCGATGCGTTTTTGGGTGGTTTCAGTAAATTCTCTCTTAGCTGTCGCTATTTCTTTCTTACAGTTACTTCTGGCTTCTATATACTTGTCTGTTTGAACTAGATTTATGTTGGTTAAATCTGTGGTACGCATGCTGCCTTTGCGCGATGGCAGCTGCACATGTGGAAGTAAACCATTGGGGAGAGTGGGGCTTGCTATAAAATTTCTGTGTGGGGACATGTGCTTCAATTGCTGTTTTGAACCATTCAGTGGTCTCATTTGCACACTGTTCGGCAGGAAGTGAAAAGATATTTCGCCATGGAGCGTCTCTAATGAGATCCCTGATGGCTTCCCAGTCGGCCTTTTTATAATATCTTGGTGTTTTGAGCAATCGCTCTTCCATTTTTGCTCTAGAGTTTAGGGTGATTTTTACTATTATCACTACATGAGCAGCATTCCTAAGTGGGCTGTGGGCGTTCGTAACACAATCATCAGGAACTGCGGTGAGAAACAGATCTAAAAGTGATGCGTGTTGTTCTTGCTGGTCAGGGAAACGGGTTGAAAACATAACCGTCTGTGATAAGAAATGAGATATAGAGAAGCTGTGTTGTAATACCAGCTGCGTCTGTGTACTCTGGTGGACATTGAAGTCACCAAATACATGAACTTGTGCGCTAGTGTCGAGGGAAAGTGATGTATCTATGCAGTCAGAGACTTTGTTTATTAGGGTACAGTCCTGGGTCAAGGGAGAGCGGTAGAGAAAATAAAAGTAACTAATATTATGTTGCATGTTAAGTCTAAAGCACATAAAGGCTTGATTATCCGATTCTAGTTTTGTTTCTCTGATCAGGAGGAGGGTGTTTCGAATATAGACTCCAAGCCCGTGCATATGTCTGTCAGAGTCTTTACGGCAGAGTGGGAGATATCCAGGCATATTAAAGTAGTTAGAGGGGATGGAGGAGTGTAGGTTAGTCTCACTTAGTGCTAAGATATCAGAGGTGTTTATTAGGAGAAATGCTTCAACATCATTTGTCCACTCCATCTCCTCAACCAATTAAACGAATGTTACCCGTTGTGGTTCTTTGTAATTGTTTCAATTTTTATATGTCAACTTTGATATAATCGATTTGCTTTAAGTTCAAAATTTAAGCACCTTAAATAGTTGCTCTTACAACATCCATTTACTGCAAGGGTGCTCGTGAAGCGGGCACCTTAGCATATCTGTATTATTCTGTATCTTTGCTAGTATATATGTATGTGTATACATACATATATATATATATATATATATACACACACACACACACAAAGTGTAACCTAATTTCTATTAAAATTTCTATCTTTTTACATCTCCCTATTCATCTATTTTTCCCCTCCTCGCTTTTCCTCTCCCTCACTTCATCTTTTTTCTTCCACCCAGTCTATTTCTCTCTCTGGACATACACATACACACAAATACATACATATACGTACAAGCAATTCTTCTTTACATAGATTCCTCAAAAAAAAAAAAAAAAAAAAGAAAAAAAAGTGTGTAAGGGAAGTAACTCCGTGATAAAAAAAACAGAATTGCTTCCCTTTAATACATAAAATTGTGGACTCTTCTTAATCACTAATCTAACTAAATCTGCATCAACTTACGGTCAAAGAATTAATTTTTTTTTTTTATTATTATTACAGGTATTATTCATCCAGGGCAACGCAAATCAAGAATATATCCTTTTACCTAGGCATACACAGAGATACATGCAGACAACTGTATAATAGATTAGTGGAATCCATTTCACACTGTGACTCGCGAAAATAAAGGAAACTAAGACTAGCAAAACTAGAAAGTGGACCTTGGATTTACTCATTAACCTTGTAACTCTTGCTTCCCTTATTTTCTTCTTTAGTTCTCACATTCCATGAACAATGTTTCTGACAAAGAGAAAAGAATTACTGTTTCCTGGGTTGGAATCTATCTAATAGCTAATTTTTGACTAGTAATATTTTTCTTCATTTTTTTTTTTTTTTTTTTTTAATTCTTACAGCAGGTGGGTTTATGCCTTGTCTGGAATGATTTCCTAACCAAAAAGAGAAGAAAAAATCCCTGGAGGTAGATTTAGTGAAAAGAATAAGAAAGACTCCTAAAACAAAATGCTAAGCTTATAATGCTAAGTTTATAATGTAAAAAATATTTGTAAATTGAACCATGTTACAGTAAAATAAAAAATAATCATTGAATTAGAAAATAAAAATTAATGAGATGTTCTTTTGCAAAGCAATATGTAAATTAGTTAAAATGATTACTGGTGTAAAAAAGGTTATAGATGGAAGTTACAACTCGTTATAAGTGGTGAACAGCTTTCATATTGTTATATCCGGAGTTCTTTGTATCAATAAATACAAGACAGTCTTTTATCTCAGAGGATAATGACATGCATCTTGGTGTTTCAGCGGATTATCTTTGGACATCTCCGAGCGTGGCTCTGGAGCCCTATTCGAGAATGGCAATCTCTACCACATGTGCACAGGAAGGAGGATGACGTGCTGAGATCTGCGGCCTTTTGGCACTGCTTTCAGCATCATCACCGCTCCTCCAGCATCAGGTTTCCGTTATCCTCTCCTCTCCCTGCCATACAACACCACGCTAGGTGCCGCGATCGTCTGCCAGCTGCTCCTAGTTGCCCAGATCAATGCCAGTCAGTTTCAGGTCGCGTTTGCATATGTTCTTGTAGTGGAGAGCTGAGTGACCTCTGGGGTGCTGTCCTGTTGCCAGTTTATCATACAAAACGCCCTTGAGGATATTAACTCACACACCTACATGATACTGGCATACTAACTCACACACCTACATGATACTGGCATACTAACTCACACACCTACATGATACTGGCATACTAACTCACACACCTACATGATACTGGCATACTAACTCACACACCTACATGATACTGGCATACTAACTCACACACCTACATGATACTGGCATACTAACTCACACACCTACATGATACTGGCATACTAACTCACACACCTACATGATACTGGCATACTAACTCACACACCTACATGATACTGGCATACTAACTCACACACCTACATGATACTGGCATACTAACTCACACACCTACATGATACTGGCATACTAACTCACACACCTACATGATACTGGCATACTAACTCACACACCTACATGATACTGGCATACTAACTCACACACCTACATGATACTGGCATACTAACTCACACACCTACATGATACTGGCATACTAACTCACACACCTACATGATACTGGCATACTAACTCACACACCTACATGATACTGGCATACTAACTCACACACCTACATGATACTGGCATACTAACTCACACGCCTACATGATACTGGCATACTAACTCACACGCCTACATGATACTGGCATACTAACTCACACACCTACATGATACTGGCATACTAACTCACACACCTACATGATATTGATAATTAAATATCAAAGAAAAAAATATATAATAAATCGTTTGTTTGAATGTAGGATTCAATAAGAATAAACATTGGTAAGCATTGTTAAATATTCCCTTTTTTAGGATAGGTGAGTCGTGGAATTTTAAAGAGCTCAATATTGTGCCACCGTGAAAAAAAACTTGGAAACCACCGTATTATAAATCTACTGGTCTTCAGCTGTGAATGTGAATTTGCCATTTTAATTTTACTGTTAGTATGATAAATAGTCCAACTTTATACGTAGAAGTTATAAAAGTTGGATTCCTGTAAGTCTGTCTGTACATCCCTAGGAAGAAAAACTACTGGAGCAAGTTTAATGAAATTTATAGCATAGATAATACACATATAACAAAGTTTAATTGGCTATGTTTGATTTATTTTTGAGGGTGTAGGGGTGCAGAGGTTGAAGTGGAATTAAATCTCTTTACTCCAAACAAAATAAAAAAAAAGAATGAAACAAAATGACACCTCCTTCTGATTTAAAATGCACCACATTTATTTTTTAACAAAAACAACAATGGGAATAAACAAAGTTCCGATCGGTGAAAGTTCTTTCGAAGCGATTATGATTAGAATGTTAGATGAGAGTTCTTTGTGAATTAAGGAGTTTAGAAGGTTAAAGTCCTGTGTGAAAATAATGAGATTATTTTAAAGTTTGTGTTTTATCTGGCAAAGTTCGCCTTACTTAAAAGTCCCGTGAGGAAAGTAATTCGTGAGGAAAGTAATTTGTTGTTATTAATTAGAAAATGTGCAGGATGGATGTGTGTGTGCATAAGTGATTTTTGCGTGTCCGCGTGGCGTGTGTAATCATGGTGTTGACGGCTTCGGCAACGACGATGTTATAAATACAAAAAGAAAGGAAGAAGACTGAAGTGACTGAATAAACGAATGAATTGAATTAATTCTAGGAGACTGTTTGATGCGTTTTTATACATTTTGGGTCGGCTCCAAAAACAAGATTGCTACTGCTGATATTTTGGTTTTTGGAAAAGTGTTAAAAAGACAATCTTTTGAATTTTCTTATTGGTCGCTTGTCTCGTGTGATACTGTCGCCAACTACGTCCACCAGAAATATGTTCATTTTACTTTTGTTGCTGTGAGAAAAGTGTGTGGGCGTATTGGAAATTGCGCTGTTGCTGGAAGAACTTATTTTTGTGCAAAACGCACGGGGAAATTGAAATGAATAAATGTTCATTTATTTGCGTGTGAGCGTGCGTGTGTGTGAGTGACTGCACAAGGGGAGCAAAGGCAAGAGACCCCCAATTAAAATAAAACCTACAAGAACTCTATGGACAAATTTATCTTTAGTTGACTTTTGATAACTAAATATTTTCACTTATTGGACAAATAGAAAAGTTACTAGCCAAACCCATATGATTTTTGGAATATGACATCTTTGTTCCATAATGAGCATGTACATCATAAAGAGTTTTCTGTATTTTTATTTTAATAAGTCTTTTCTGTATGTCCATGAAAGGCTTTTTTACATACGCCTTCTCGCGGGGCTCGCTCCTTTTTAAAACTTTTTATATCGCATCTAAATCATAATATGTACGAGTTAACGGGGGTCGCGCCCATCTATTTAATTTGCCAGACTTTCAGAAGTTAAATATTCAACATTTTTCGATTATCGCGTGTTGCTTTCACTTTCAGTATGATTATGAGTATGATTCGAACCCGATGTAAACGATTTGGCCTCATTAAAAACTTCACTTTTTAATCACTCTTACATTGACTGTCGCTGTATCGCAGGTGTTCAGGCTCAGCCTATGGGCCTCAAGGCTCCGGGTTCGAGCCGACCTGTCACCAAGCCCCCCCCCCTTATTTTTTTCCCCATTTTTAAATGTTTTTTATCGTTTTTTTTATATTTAAACAGGGTTGTTTCCTTTTTGTTCTCCCCCCCCCCCACCAAAAGCACACACCTACAAACACCCGGACAACGCTAGTTCTTAATATGCACAAAATTTTATGTTGAGATTTGAAGGTATAAACATTCAAATTTCTTCAGATATTTTTTTTAAGTATATTGAAAGATATATATATATATATATATATATATATATATATATATATATATATAAGGGCTGATAGTTCAATTCTCCAGCATTCTACCTTCTCATTATTTATTTAGCTTGAGTGTTTCAAGTCATACATGAAAGCTATGAAGCGTTGATTTGTAACGAGTTCAAAGGCAGAACGATAAGGTAGTGACGCCATTTACGCACTGCTTTGATGATGGCATTTGCTTCTTTTTCAACCAAAGAGTAATGTTGCTCGCTGACTGAAAGAGATCAGGAAAAGAAAGCAACTGGGTGGCCATTCTGATTGGGAATAGCAGCTAGGGCAACGTCCAAAGCGTCGGTTTCTACGGTAAAGGGTATGCTAGGATCAATTGTCATAAATGTAGTGTGCTTGAGTTCTCTGAGGTTGGTGAAATCCACTAAGCAGGATTCAGGTAGAAGGAAAAATTGGTTCTGTGCGAGAAACAAGGAATCCATTGAGCATAGTATGAAAACATTCTGACAACGTGCCGTTGTGATTTAGCATCTTGTGGTGGATGCAGATATCTCAAAGCACAGAAGCATTCAGGATCTGGTTTTACAACTCCAAATGATACTTCATACCCCAAGAGGGTGACTCTCTCAGTTTGCATAATGCTCTTATTCATATTGAAACTTATGCCATACTTCCTGGCAACATCTTCTGGCGGTGGCACCTCGGCTTGTTTCTGAGCTGTTTCTAGAGAACGAGCTGTCGGAAGCGTCTTTCAAATTGGGTTTCCTTTTTAAGAGTCGTTGTCGAATTATACGAGAGTGAATCGCTGTTATGAGGGCATCACAAACTGCTTCGTCACAATGTTCTTCGGCCTTAGTGCCATTACTGACAATCCACAGTAAACGAATCTAGCTTCTGCAAAAAATTATCAATTGTTTCACCAGGTTCCTACCTAGAAATTTGCCAAAAGATGTCTTGAATGAACAATGTTAAAGAGCTTTACAAAAAGAGACTGGAGTTTAGCGATGGCTGATTCATACGAGTCACAATTTATTATTAATTTGTGCACTGGATGGGAGATGTAATTGGTAAGAAAGTCTAGTTTGCTAGTTGGTGGATAGTCGATTGATCTCAGGAAGTTGTTGAATGTATACAGCCAATGTGTCCACTAGTCTGTGGAATCAGGCACTGAAGGGTTACCATCGAAACTCAGAAGCTTCAGAAATTGGTTCATTTTGGATTAGATTCTAGATTAATAAATTGTAATGATTCGGAACACGGAAGACGAATGATAACCAGTTAATAAGGCTTTCTTCATCTAGAATCACAGGTATGCATGTTGAAATGGAAGAATGAAAAATTGCTAGGATTTTATGCAAAATGACAATGCTAATATGACAGTATATTTATTAATTTACATATAGTATTAATTTGCATATGAGGACAATGACTTGTGAAAAAGAATGAAGGGGAAAGCACAGGTTATTTTTATTTTGTGGACAGGTGAGAGAAAGAGAGAGACAGTGAGAATGGTCGGTGAAGATTACAGTTGAAGTCTGGAGTTGGCAAAAAGGAGTTTGGACAAATATTTATTATTATTATTATTATTATTAAATATTAGTTTCATTCAAAAACATAGTAACTTTTTTATTATTTTTTTTAAAGAGTGATGGAAGGAGAGTAGGGTAACTAGACGAACATTTTACTCATGGTCGACTAGAAAGTTTCCAAGTTCAAAAAAAAAATGTACCTGAAGAGGATCAGAAGTTATATTGGCTAAAATGTTAATTATAACAACCAAGATGGAATAGTAATCTGAATAATGTGAATTATCAATCCTCATCTAAAAAAAAAATTCCGAAACATAAAGATTCTTGTGTCTCCCTAAAATGGACAAAACAAGAGATTGCAAAACAAAGACTTTTGTTCAACAATAAACAAAAAGTTCTGCTGATAAAGATGGTGATTATCCAGTTCCCAAGTGGAGAAAAATCTGCCCAAAATAAAACCCAACCAAACACGAAATGAAAGAACATATTGATGAGTCAGACGAAGGCTACCAAAAAGAAAAAGCTAATGGGGGAAGTGAGGGAGAAAGATGGAATTTTCTTTTACCCCCTACAATGGGATCTATTGTCACAATGTCCCTGCCAACAATCGCCAGTTTCAGTTAAATCTCAAGCCATAGAATTACTCAGCTACAAAATTTAATAATGTAAAGATCCACACAAAATAGTCACGTGGTCATTCTTCAATACTTTTGGAGTATTTCATGGGGTTTTTTATTTATTTTTTTTATATGTTGTTTGAGAAAATCTCAGTTCACATAGGTACAAAAGTTGAGAATTTCACATCTTGATGTCTTTTTTAATTGGAGTTGAAATTGAACAGTGTCATCATGATTAAGGAATTAAATGTTTTTATTACACAAAATGAAATTAAATGACTTTAGCTATTATCTTTTTATGGTACACCAGTAATAATTTACCCAACGCAGTAGTTGGGAACCACTGAGAGAGAGAGAGAGAGAGAGGGGGGGGGACGTAAAGATTGTGCTAGACCCAATTTCTATGGCAACTGATAAACAGATCTATTGCCGCAATTTCCCCACGAACAATCGTCAATTCCATTTACACCTCATGTCATAGAATTACTCAGCTACAGAATGTAATAATGCAAAAATCTACACAAAATAATCAAATGGTTAAAATGTAAATATTGGATAGTCTATCTCTACTTGTTATTTCCATGGAAGGCATTCGACTGAACTCCAATCTTCAGTTTCTCCTTGTAAAATATTCACAAGAACTCATACTGTATTGGAGGGAGGGGAATAATATTTTATATCCATAAACACTGAAAATAAGTTATTTTATAGGAATGTAAATAAAGTATTTTTGAGAATTATTTTTAAAACAATCAGTTCCAACCTATGGAGTATGTTGCTGTGAGACTGCTTCCTTGCAGATTGGAATACGATTTTCTTCAAGTAGAATGTAAACAAATATTTGTCATAAACGGTGTCATAAGTAATTAAACATGATTCATACCACTGATCAAGTTCAATACTCTCATAGTGTTCTTCATCTTTTGCCTGACAACCATAATCTGTAGGCACCTCGAAAAGTCACCACAGAATAAACTCCCCTATATGTAACACGATGTAACGTTATTATAAATTAATATTATCAGTATATGTAACACGATGTAACGTTATTATAAATTAATATTATCAGTATAACTTTTGTACCATTTAAAAGAAAGGCAAAATAAAGTAATAATAATTTCTTAAATTTTTTTCATCGTACGAAAATAATAAAATTGCGAGACAAAAATCGTGTTTACATAATTGGCGCTTTAAAATAACGTTCCCATGTAGTAAGCATTCTGAACGTAAAACATACCCGTGTTTAATAAATCTAGAAAAAAATCAACTAATGGTCAGATTTTCATAAAATTTTCGATACTTATCCATTTTAGAATGAAATTACATATAAAATGCAGTTTCCGTAAAATATATGAGGGGAAATATTTTTAGTGTGTGTTCCAAATATATTAAGATCTATTGAAATTTCTATTTATTATGAAACATAAGAGTTCAAATAAGTAAAACATATTTGTTTTTTCAAAAATTATATACACGTATTGAACAAAAACTTACCTTAAAGTTGCAATTAAAAAAATGATAAATTTAATATTGTTTTTTTTTTTAAATAGCAATTTATTAATATATACTATAATCAGTTGAATTGCCAAGAAAAAGAAACTTCCTAAAAATTAATTTTTAAAAGATTAAAACGATTAAAATTCCATTATTTCCAAATGTTCTGTTACAATATACATTTTTAATTAATTGTGTTAATATTTTTTTAAATATTAAGTTTTAATATAAACATGACTCTTGTCAGCTATTTTATCGCCAGATTAAAACCGATTTGAAAATATTATTTGCACAAATATTAAACATTTTGTAGGCCCCCCCTCATATTTTGTTTATCTTTTTTTTCCGAACAAAATATGGAAGCCAGTAGTTAACCAAATGAACACTCGTAAAACCGTATTTCATATTTAATATATAAATGTTTATAATATTATTAATCATTAACTGTGTAAATCTTAAAATTATAACAAGATTAATTATTAATTGCAGTTTGAAGAAGATAAAGAAAAGTTTTTAAAGATCATTGTCGCTTCTGCTTTCCATAGTTCGTATAGTTAACACAAATCTGACGTCACGGAATCATGTGTATTTTTTTTCACATTCATTTGGCAATGCCTAATAATCTGGTAAACGTGAAGATTAGATTTTTGTGAAAAGGTGATATGCAATAGCTAAAAACTGCATATATTTTTTTAAAGATTATGACATGCTGAACGTACTGGAATAAATATCAATTGAATATCACATTAATACAAAAAGGGGTGGTTATTCAGATTGGCACTTATCGCGGCATTTAAACATTTTTAAAAATACAGAAAAGTCTGTATGATGTACATACTAGTCACAGGACGAAGATGAAAAATTCCAAAAATCACGTAATTTGATCAGGTAGTATTTTTTTTTTTTTTTTTTTTTTTATTATTCAAGGAAATCAAATTTTACTGTTTCAATGAGAGTGAATAAAATGAAATAAACAAATCGGTAGACAAGGGCAGCCAACCCTAATGTACATGCAAACTGTCAAAATAATCACTGATTACCTCTCATTACTATGTTCTTCTATGTCACAGAATGAAGATTGCATATTCCAAAAATCGATCAAATAGTTTCTTTTTTGGTACTTAGTTTAATCAAGAGATTTAAAAATCCAAATATTGAAAAAAAAAGTTTTATTGTACGAACTCGTTATGGAGTCAAGTTCTCCAAAAAGAAAATTTCACTTAATTTGATCAAGTAGTTTTTTTTGTTTGTTTTCTAATATGTGTATATATATATATATATATATATATATATATATATATATACACATACAGAGGAAAATCCAATTTTAATGAGATCGATCAAATTGTCGCCATTGTGAGACTTTCTCTCACAAGGTTTTGCCCTCGGCAGAATGGAAGAAAACCGAACAGAAATTACAACAAGTTCACCTTATAACTTCAACGTAAATTTTATTAAAGTAAAAAAGGTCCATGTTGCAAAAGATGCGTCATCTTCAGCTATCTGCCACTATGGGCTGGTAACATTCCTGAAGGGAATAATAGTTCGTCTTCGATAAAGGCTGGGTAGAATTCCCACTGACGAAGTAATGCACAGGTTGGAGATGTAGAGGTGCCTTCCAAGATGGATGCTGCTAGCTGGGCATATACGAGGAGTCCTTCGCTGTTAGTCCGATGGTGGACAAGGCAGGTAAAACCGTAGACCTTAAATTCGTCTTGACAGACATCAAATTGTAGCACAAGCGTGCAAATATAATTCGCCCTACTTAAGGGCATTGGTAATTGCAATGATAATGTTCTGCTCTACGTTTCGGCATTTAAAACGTCTCGAAGCAATAAAGTATTTTCGCTGCCTCGATTCAAGTGAGAAATCCGCTGCGTCTTTTTGGATTCTGATCTGAAAAGGGAATTTGGCGCCGAGAATATTCTCGGCATTTAGTTATAACATGCAATTTGATTGGTTAAAATAAATCCGTGGACGGAGAAACCATCCAATAAAAAGCTTGCTTATTTCTGCAGAATTTCTTACACTATTTGCCTATTTCTGGACACAAGGAGGGGGGGGGGGTCTTTAAACGAAAAAGTGATTAACAAAGGATAAGATGAAAAAGGGATAAAAATAAATGAAAAAAAACATAAAAATAAGTAAAAAAAAAAAAACATAAAAATAAGTAAAAAAAAAAAAAAAAACATAAAAATAAGTAAAAAAAAAAAAAACTATAAAAAGAAGTAGAAAAAAAACCCATAAAAATAAGTAGAAAAAAACCCATAAAAATAAGTAGAAAAAAAACAAAAAAATTTTTTAGGTATTTTTTCTGCCCATGTTACAAAATGATCTCAAATTTTGACAAACTTTAAATGGTGATGGAATTATCTCCTGACGCTGGAAATAAACAAGATGGCAGAATATGATCGATCTCATTAAAATTTGATTTTCCTCTGTTAAAAAAAAAAAAAAAAAAAAAAAAACTTGATCAAATTAAGTAAAAGTTTAGCTTTTTTCCGGAAAAGTTCATTTTAAAACAGGTACATACAATATATATATATATATATATTTCAATATTTTCATCTCTTAATGTCTTGATTAAACTGTATAAGTACCCCTTTTTTTTTTATTATGAAAAACAAATTTGCCGTTTTTTACCGATAAGTGACAGACGAGGCTACGTTTTACTAGAGAACATAATAAAGCGATGTAATCAGCAGTTGTTTTGATAGTTTTCACGTGTAATGGGTTGTCTGCCCTTGTCCACTAATTCATTTTTTTTTAACCTCATCAAAAGAGAGTAAAATTTGATTTTCTTGAATAAAAAAAAACAACTATTCGATCAAATTACGTGATTTTTTTAAAATTTTTTATCTTCATGCTGTGACTGATACGAACGTCATACAA
Source organism: Euprymna scolopes (assembly GCF_053919585.1). Lineage (NCBI taxonomy): Eukaryota > Metazoa > Mollusca > Cephalopoda > Sepiida > Sepiolidae > Euprymna > Euprymna scolopes. Next base: position 18,564,481 of record NC_136512.1, read on the forward strand.
ACAATTCGGCAGTCTTGCAGTTAAGCCCGGCAAAGTCGAAAGAAAGTTCGACAACTTTAGAAGGGTCACATAAGTATTTACACCGTCAAATCATGTGTTATTTTGTTAAGAAAATTATATTGAACGAATTGGAAGTAACCATTTGATTAAATAAAGTAAACAAACAAAATATACATTTTTATATATTTATAACTATTTAGTTAACAGAAAAAAAGAAACAATTTTTAGAAAGTGTGTAAGCTTCTTTCTTAGAACTGCACGCCTGTGGAACTCTGTTCCGTCTGCCCACTTCCCACCTGGCTACAACTTGGATGACTTCAAGTCCAACGTTAACAAATTCCTAATGAACCGCCCCCTTAAGTAAACACTTCATCAAATCTCCACACTAACGTACTGTACTTGCAATAACCCTTATTCCTGAGTGGCTTCCGGGCCTTGATAAGTGATGACCACCGTGTAAAAAAAAAAAAAAAATATTGTCTTAACAGAACAAAATATGATAAAAAAAAAAACTGAAACTTTATCGTGTGTAAAGCGTAAAACTTGAAATAAAATATTTAAAAGAATATTTGAAAATATCTAAATATTAAAAAGAATATTTGAAAACAATTCGTAATATCGTGATAAAACTTTAATAATTCGTGATATCGTGATTTGACGTTTTTACCCTCAAATTAAATTAGAAAAAAATATTAAAATATTTTTTAAAAACCGTGAAACTTTGCCCTGTGTAATAAAAGAAAATAAAAATAAAATAAATTTAAATAATTTTTTAAATATGTTTTTTATTAAATATCATTTAAATATTCTTGATTTTATGTTTTAAAACTTTAATAATACGTAATATCGTGATTTGGCAGTGTAAATATTGATGTGACCCTTCTAGAGTTGTCGAACTTACTTTTGAGTTTGCCGGGCTTAACTGCAAGACTAGGTATGTCAGAAACCAACCTTACGAATGCGTGAAAAAATATTGAATAATTCGACCTCCTATCTTTCCAAACTTATAACTACTTGAAAAATGTAATTAAAACCCTAATTTTTTTTTTCCAATTAAAGGGGCAAAGACCAAATTTAAAAAAAAAAATAACAGGTTTAATAGCAAATTATGCAATATTTGTTTTTTTAAATCGGTTTTCTTTAAAAAAAGATTTGAAAAAAATAAACGAAATTTAACTTACTTCAATTATAAAAAAATCGATATAAATTCCAAAAAATCACTTACCTATAAAAATTACTCATCAATGCGTACTTCCATTCTTCATTGTTAAGAATTTATCCATATTTATATTTTAAAATCCATTTATTTTTTAAATAAAAGAATTTTTAAAACGCCTATTTGAAAAAGGCGCCATGACAAGAATTTTATGTTTTTATCGAAAACCGGAAGTAGTTTTTTTTATTGTTTCGACCTACGTATGGACAGAAGGAAGTAAAAACCACACGTTCGTGTTAGTCATCTAGCCTTGTCCATTAAGAAATATGCGTTCTCATAGTTTAAAAATAGTCAAATTTTACTTACAAGATTTTGCCTTTAAAATAAAAAAAAGACGCTTGAGGAATTTTTTTTTTCTTTTCTCAAAGAAATACATAAATTTTTGATTTATTATATTTTCATTCTTTTTTGTCGAGTGAAATATTTTTTTAATATCTAAAAAAAAGAAAACATTGAATGAAATAGAAAAAATTGTCGTCATCATCCATTACTTACTGGACAGTATAAGCAGAACATAGGCTTCCAATTAAAAAAAAAAAAAAAAAAAAAAATCAACGTGTTTTAAAAAAAAAAAAGAAAAAGGTTTTACACTTTGGACTTTACAGGTAAATTTCCAAAAACACTTCTTTTTTTGTTTTAATTTACAATATATTATTTATTGATCTTTTATCTTCAATTTGTGGTATATAAAACTTTGGTACATAATTATGGGGGAGTGAATTTAAAAAAAAACGTTTGTCTAAAATATTATATTCGGTTTATTGGAAAGAGCATAAAATTTCACATTGACCCTGAAAATATCGAAAAAATTTAACCAATAGAAAAATTTTGATAGATTTTTAAAGTTTAAAAATTGAAAAAAATTAACTCGTAAAATTCAATTGATTTCATTACATAAAAAAATGGCTTCATGAAGGCGCACCAGCACTTTGTAAACACTGTTATTTTAAAAATAAAAAATAATATTTCTATTATTTTTGAAACAACTTTAATAGTTTATTTTGGAAGTATATTCCATAAAGAAAATAAACAACCAACTTTTAAAAGAAAAATTACGAGTTTTTTATATTTTATTCGTAGTTTTGTGTTAGGGGTGTCAAAAATTCCCCAAAAATTCTGATACACTTATTGAAAGGCTGTCAACAATTCTGTATTTTCTTTAATTTTAAATGTCACCATGCCGATCTAAATAAGCACCATATTCTTCATAGGTTAAAACAAGTAGAGAAAGAACATGAAATTTTCGTTCAACCTGTACAAATTTGATTTTAAAATCTCCGTAGTTCGAATTGAGTTGTCTCCCTTTATTCAACGTGGATAAAAAGTTTTGTTTTGTCGTTTAAAAATGATCAATTTAAGTGATGAATTTATTGGAATATGGCATTTTTGTTCAGTAAGTTTTTTTTTTTCAATTAAGAAAATAACATTTTAAGACGAAACAAAACGGTGTCTTTATCCACCATGTTTAATAAAGGGAGACAATAAAAATCAAAGGGAGATAAGTCAGTTTGCCGTACTGAATTCGTCGCACAATTCTTCAACACGATAAAACTCGCTAAATTTTATTTTTACTTAAAATTTTTCTATTGAAACTTTTTCATAATTTTCGAATGTAAACTAATTTCGGAATTATACTGTACGTAATAATGTTTTCACCTGAAATGTTTTTTAAAGTATCACTAATATGCACAAGCACCCACAGTTTTTTGGGCCAATGTCAAGTTTCTTTCCAACTCCTCAAAAAACTTTAAAATGACCACTTTTGCAGGTTTTTGGTAGTGCTAAAAATGAATATCACATTTGAATTTTGGGCAGATAAGTAGTTTTCATGATATAAAGAAATTACTTTTTCAAAAAGTGGGGGATCACTTTTCCATATAAATTTAACGTAAAATGAGCACCCACTTTCTGGACACCTAATAATTTCTTCATATCATAAAACAAATTTAACCAATTTCTTCTTCTCTTCTCAAACTAAACGTTACTTGGCACTCAAAACTCTAATAATTAATCCTAACTGTATTCTGCAAGATTAATTCTCTCCTGAAAACTAATAATCTGCTCTACTCCCCAAGCTGCCACTAACACTCATACAATACACCCGACTTAGATGGGGGTCTTTAGCTTTCAGCCCTTAACCTTCGCATGTTGATCGATTGGAAGTCATGATCACTAAACATCTGTACATTTCTACCCCTCAGGCATGCATTAGTTTATTCTTATCCAGGTGGATACTCACTAACAACAGTCTGTACTTAGATATACAACAATCTATATTACATAGCAATAGCTGTCCCTTCCTTAGCTTTGCAATGTTAAATAAAACTGAACCGATACTCTATGATGCAAAATACAACTTCCTGATTTTTAAACGAAAGCTGAAGATATCTTCATTAGAAATGGTAACATACTTAATACCTACAATCTACATATATTCGCATTTACTGGAAATATACCCATATATCTATTTATTGTACTATACATACTGTATACGACATAGCATATAATTTACTCCGAATTATACCTGTACAGGTATTTGTCTGTATTTTTGAGATGAGGCGTTTTCATTTATTGAGATGGTCGGACTGACTTCCTCATTTTGGTTGTAATAGTCACTATAACAACCAAGATGAGGAAGTCAGTCCGACAATCTCAATAAATTATACCTGTACTGTAATGTACTTCATATCAAAAATGACATTACTTGTATCTATTGAATATACAATTTAACCCTCCTGCTCTCTAAAATATCCAGAGCTTGTACAATTTTTTCTAATTAATTCGTAATACCATACCATTCTGCAACGCATTATCCTATTCCTAAGCCCACATAAAAATAAGAAAAGGAAACTTTTTTTTTAACCTAAAAGAAAAAACAAACCATGTTAACTCCTTCCAACAGCTCTGTTTGCAAATATAGCTGCTTCCACTGCATGAACTCTTACTCAGCCCCTCCTCCAGTAACAATGAAATAGCAATGCCCTGTAATCACTTTGAGGAGTATAATTTTTCAGTTGATATATAACCCTTCTAAACTAACCCGTTAACATTAACCACCAACGTGGGGGCGCAGACATATCTGGATTAGGACCCAGGCGCGGGGAAAACCCTCTCAGTGCTGATGGACCCGTAGGTCTTCTCAGCTCATCCGTCTATGAAAAGGAAAAATCTGAAGCTAAACCTAAGGGGAGGAAGGCCTCTCCAGTCTTAGATGACAACTTTCCTAGAGCTGGTGACTCAAACAAATTACCGGTCTGCAAACCTAAACTACTTAAGGAGTAGATAGGCACTGTCTATCACCCGGCTTCCATACTCCTTCTTTGCCTATTAGCTAGGCGTAGAGGTCGAATCACAGAGAGTCGATCTTGTTTCCTGACTAGGGCAATGAACGCCATTTTCCCCACTCCCGACACATCCCATCCCTTAAACTGGGCACTTGGGAGTGCTTGAATGCCATAATGCCAGTACAAGTAGATTGGGTTGACCATCGTCTAATGGATTGAGGGTACCAGATAGACAGTTCCTAGCTGCTGTTCCCGTCTGGTAATACAGGACCCCTAACTCTTTGGTAGCGCTTAGAGCGGCTGCTCCATCAACAGTTGTATAATATCGGGTTGTTTGTAATGCCATGTCACACATGAAAAGGAACCCTGCACTCATCTCCGCTGGGCTATCCTGAGGCCACAATCTTAGTAGATGGCAGGACAACTGATGGTCTGCTTATGTTGCACGTATGGTATTCTGCATAACCACTTGTTCAGCATCCCTTACCTAAACTGAAACTTTTAAAAAAAATTTTTTTTTTAAAATTAAAAAATGACAGTACAATAAAAAATTATTCTAAAACCAGGTCCAAACTTAAACAAAACCAACCTGCCTTCTTTCTGGAGGCTTGCATTCACAAACATCCGTGGGCTTAGAACTAATTTAAATGATGTCGAAACATTTCTCCTAACAAACACCCCGGATATCTTAGCACTAAGTGAGACTAACCTACACTCCTCCATCCTCTCTAACTACTTTAACATGCCTGGATATCTCCCACTCTGCCATAAGGACTCTGACAGACATATGCACAGGCTTGGAGTATATATTTGGAACACCCTCCCCTTGACAAGAGAAACTAAACTAGAATCAGACGACCAAGCCTTTATGTGCTTTAGACTTAACACGCGACATAACATTAGTCACTTTTATTTTCTCTACTGCTCTCCCTCGACCCAGGACTGTACCCTAATAAACAAAGTCTCTGACAGCATAGATACATCACTTTCCCTCGACACTAGCGTACAAGTTCATGTATTTGGTGACTTCAATGTCCATCACAGTAACTGGCTTGGATTCTCTAATTACACAGACGCAGCTGGTACCACAACACAAGGAATGAGATATAGAAAAGCTATATCTCATTCCTTATCACAGACGGTTATGTTTCCAACAAGAGCAACACGCATCACTTTTAAATCTGTTTCTCACCACAGTTTCTGATGATTGTGTTACAAACACTTGGGAATGCTGCTCATGTAGTGATAATAGTAAAAATCACCCTAAACTCTAGAGCCAAAATGGAAGAGCGATTGCTCAAAACAACAAGATATAAAAAGGCCGACTGGGAAGCCATCAGGGATCTCATTAGAGACGCTCCATGGCGAAATATCTTTTCACTTCCTGCTGAACAGTGTGCAAATGAGACCACTGAATGGTTCAAAACAGCAATTGAAGCACATGTCCCCACGCGGAAATTTTATAGCAAGCACCACTCTCCCCAATGGTTTACTTCCACATGTGCAGCTGCCATCGCACAAAGGCAGCATGCGTACCACAGATTTAACCGACATAAGTCCAGTTCAAACAGGCAGAAGTATATAGAAGCCAGAAGTAACTGTAAGAAAGAAATAGCGACAGCTAAGAGAGAATTTACTGAAACCACCCAAAAACGCATTGAAGCACAGAAATTAGGAACCCGTGACTTCTGGAAAATCTGCAACAGTGTAGTAAATAATGGACAATCAACAATCCCCCCACTATCCAACAATCATGAGGTTGTTTGCTCTGCAACTGAGAAGGCAAACATGCTTGCCAGTCGGTTTGCCTCCAACTCCACACTGGACCCTGCCAACCACCCCCTCCCTGACTTTCCTTTGCGGACAGACACCACACTAGACGATCTGAAAATCACCCCTTCTCAGGCGCATGCTATCATAAGAAATCTTGACACTGCAAAAGCATGTGGACCCGATCTCATCCCGGCTGTGCTATTAAAAAAGTGCTCCGCCGAAGTAGCTCCAGTTCTCTCCAAACTTTACAACAAATGCCTTAATGAATCTTGCTTTCCTGCCTGTTGGAAAACTGCTTCTATAGTACCAGTTTTCAAGAATTCTGGTGAAAGAACTGACCCAGTAAATTATCGCCCCATTAGCCTCCTTCCACTTTTCGCCAAAATATTTGAGACAATAATTAACCAAGCTCTAGTCCATCATCTTACAGATGCTAAACTTCTGACTGACTAACAATATGGATTTAGACAAGTCCGTTCAACAGCATACATTCTAACTGTAATCTTAGAACGTATATACCAGTCACTGGGCAAAGCAGGGGAGGGTAGAGTTGTAGCTCTAGATATATCTAAGGCTTTAAACAGGGTATGGCATGAAGGTCTTCTCAGGAAAATCAGATCATATGGTATCACAGGAAGAATACATGACATAATTAAATCCTTCTTAGATAAGAGAAAAATTCAGGTTGTCCTCGACGGTCGTACATCTAAACAATACAATATAAATGCGGGAGTGCCTCAGGGGTCTACCCTGGGACCTGTTATTCCTAATATTCATAAATGACCTCCCTGACAAAATTGCCTGTGAGATGGGTATATATGCTGATGACACCACACTCTATAACAGACATGACAGGAAAACAAATGAACACATATCTAAAGAAATGGCAAAAGCACTAGAGGATGCCCTCCGATCTGTAGTGGAATGGGGACATAAATGGATGGTCACATTCAATGCTGCCAAGACTAAACTCGTTTCCTTCAATAATTACAAGAAATCTTCTCTACCACCAATAGCAATGGCCAATGACTCTTTATCTGAAAGTACATCTTTTAAACTCCTCGGCCTAATGCTCTCAGGAAACATTAGTTGGAACAATTACATTGAGAGTATCGCCAGGACTGCTGCGAAGAAGGTAGGTTCTCTCTACCGTGCTAGAAAGATACTAGCGCCTGAAAGTATCCTATACCTCTATAAGGCCACCATTCGCCTATGTATGGAGTATTGTTGTCATATTTGGGCTCGTGCACCTGCCACTAATCTCTCACTCCTAGTCAAGGTTCAAAAGAGAGTCGCCAATCTGATAGGTCCTGAACTGTCATCTAAACTTCAGCCCTTGTCCCATCGACGAAATGTTGCATCCCTCTGCCTTTTCTTGCAAGCACTTGTGCCCCCCTCAACGTAAATATCCCCGACAAACCCGACAAGCAGCTAAATCCCACCCCTTCACAGTAGAGATCCCTAGCTGTAAGAGAGCCTTCTACTCCAGTAGTTTCTTCCCCAGGACAGCTAGACTTTGGAATTCCCTGCCGGGTCCCTGCTTCCCCAACTGTACTGACATGCAGAAGTTCAAGGGCAGTGTGAACTGATATCTTGCTGCCCAACTCCCTGCACAGTACCCCTGATGCCTATGCCCCTGATAGTAGCCCCCTACAACAAAGTGGCAATATGCCTTGTTTGGGGTGAAAATGTAATAAAATTTAAAAAAAAAAAATAATAGAAATGATATTCGTTTTCAGAACCCCCCAAAACCAGCGCAGTTTTTTTTAACTAGGAGATCCGTTCATTTTTTCATCTCATAATTTAAGACGCTAATTATGCTGCCAGTAAGTTTAAAAAAACATACTTTTGTTAAGCCCGACAACTCTAAAAGGGTCACATAAGTATTTTACACCGTCAAATCGTGTGTTATTTTGTTAAGCAAATTATAATGAACAAATTGGAAGTAATCACTTGATTAAATAAAGTAAACGAGCAAAATATACATTTTTATATATTTATGATTATTTATTTAACAAAGAAAAGAAACAATTTTTAGAAAGTGTATATTGTCTTAACAGAACAAAATATATTTTTTTAAAAAACTGAAACTTTGTCGTGCGTAAAGCGTAAAACTTGAAAATGAAATATTTAAAAAATATTTGAAAATAATAATTCGTAATATTGTGATAAAACTTTAATAATTCGTGGTATCGTGATTTGACGGTTTTACCCTCAAATTAAAAAAAAAATATTAAAATATTTTTTAAAAACCGTGAAACTTTGCTGTGCTTAATAAAAGAAAATAAAAATAAAAAATATTTAAATAACTTTTTTTAATATTTTTTTTATTAAATATTACTTAAATATTTTTTTATTTTTTGTTTTAAAACTTTAATAATTAATAATATCGTGATTTGACGGTGTAAATACTGATATGACCCTTCTAGAGTTGTCAAACTTACTTTTAAGTTTGCCGGGCTTGACTGCAAGACTGCCGGAAAGTGATCTCCCACTTTTTGAAAAAGTAATTTCATATCATGAAAACTACTCACTGGCCCCAAATTTAAATGTGATATTCGTTTTCAGCACCACCAAAAACCGGCAGTCTTGCAGTTAAGTCCCAGCTGTTGGAATTTTTTTTGCACCAATAATGGTGCACCCCCCCCCCCCGACTCCTGTTTACATTTATTATTTTTTATCTGGTTCTTATATATGATTTTCTGTATTTCGTATCTTTTTTAATTTTTAGTTTTGTACATTTTGAGTTTGTACGAAACTCCCCTTAATTTGGAGAAAAGGGAAATGCTAGCGCCGTAATGATGTCACGAGCTCAGCGCGGATTTCGGGCTCTTTTGAAATTCTGCCAAGGTGGAGATTGGGCGTTTCATTGCCCGGCGCTGAAAATGGAATTTTGATGAGCCTCCTTCAAAGAAGAACACCCCGGGTATGCGACAAGGCATACTTCTGAGAACTATCTACGTGACTACGGTTTTGCACGTATTTTAGAAGGAGTGAAGCTATTTTAAAAAGGCCTTATTTTACGTGACAAGGAATTTTGGAACCTCCTACAAAGAAGAAAACCCAGCAAGAATACCCGAATATGCGACGTGGCCATACTTCTGAAATCCATCTATGTGTCTACTGTTTGCATGCAAATAAAGGAGAGAAAATTCTAAAAGAACTTTAAATGAGAAAAAAAAGAAAAAGGCACGTGCCTGACTGGCTTTCAATTTGTGAGTACGCTCCTAAAATTTATTTCATATGAGAGTGTGATTAGGAGATACTATTTTGCATCATATTATTGTATTCGTTCATGGATACGACATCTTCATTATAAGAACCAGAGTTATTTTTTTTGTTATATGTTACTTTGGCGTTTTTTTTTTTAAATTTTATGCCCGCAAAGGGAAAAATTTGCAACTAATTTTATTGTGAATAAAATCGCTTCTTCGTTTCAAAGCAAGACCTTTATATTTTATTCTTTACCCCCCCCTCCTTTGTTTCATGCTGTCATTTTTTTTGTCAGGTTAGTTACTTTAGAGTCGAATTTATCTGGAAGCAAGATAAAATTCCGACACGGCAAAATTCGACAACTCTAGAAGGGTCACATCAGTATTTCACACCGCCAAATTACGAATATTACAAATTATTAGTTTTAAAATAAAAATAAAAATTATTAAAGTTTTTTTTAAAAAAAAATGTAATTAATATAAGATATATTATATAATTAATATAAAAAAATATGAAAATTTGTTCCATTCCCATCTAATGGAAGAGTTGTGGAGACGGCCTGAGAAAGGACACGCATTTCCACAAATTATTAAAAGCATAAGACAACACACTTTTTAAGAAATGTTTAATTTTCAAAGTTGTTTTATTTTTGTATAAATTTATATTTTGTTACGTGGTTCATTACTTCAGATTTTATTTTGTTCGTTTTTGTTAAGACAATAATACACTTTCTAAAAATTGTTTAATTTTTCTGTTAAATAAATAATTATAAATATATAAAAATGTATATTTTGTTTGTTTACTTTATTTAATTAAGTGCTTACTTCCAATATTAAAATATTTTTGGGCGGAGGTTGACAATCCTGCCATTTTTCAAAAGTCGAAAAAAAAAAAAAAATATGACACTGAAAGTAATTAACGCTCCCTCTGACACGTGACCGGAAGTTAGGAGGGCATATGCGTATTTGTTTTGACTTTACATACGTGAATAAATAACGAACCATTCTTTCACCTAACAATTCAATGAAATTTTTTTTTTTTTTTTTAAGTTCCTATTTCTCGCATTGCCGAAACTGCACTAGTGCACTGCTACCAAATGTCTTTTTAGTTAAGAATAAAGTATGGTGACAATTTCATGAAAAATATAATTTTTTAAAATTCTTTTAAGTGGGCCTCTATAGCGTTTGTACAGACACCTGAGGCGGGGTCTACTAAATAACAATTCGTTCATTAATTCACGTATGTAAAGTCAAAAGAAATACACATATGCCCAGCAACTTCCAGTCACGTGTCAGAGGGAGCGTAAATTACTTTCAGTGTCAAGCGTGTAGGTCGTCCGCCATGTTTTTTTTTAGCAATTTTTGAAAAAGTGGCAGGATTGTCAACCTCCGCCTATTTTTTTTTTTATATTAATTAATTACATATTTTTTTTTTTTTTTAACTAATAATTCGTAATTTGACGGTGTAAAATACTGATGTGACCCTTCTAGAGTTGTCGAACTTTGCCGGGACTTAAATGCAAGACTGGCCAGAAACCTATAAAAGTTGTCATTTTAAAGTTTTTTTTGTTTTTGTTTTTTTGAGGAGTTACAAAGAAACTTGGGGTTTATATTACTGTCCACAGATTCGAAAAACTTGTCAAAAAACAATTATATAACAAATGTTATCAAAGGCAAGATAAGTTACTTTTCTACCAAACTAGATAAATTTTTAGTGTTTTTATTTAATGTAACATGTTTATTCAGCTCGAAAAACATACAGTCTTTACCGATGTATTGAAAAATTCAAAATGGCGCCCGACTCTCTCTTTGACAGGGTAAGTTTGGGGAAAGGAGTTATAAATAAAAAACTAGACAAAATACGGTTAAAAACTCGCTCAATATATGTTACCGTGACATAGGCTGACACATATTCGGTGGGTTTTTAACAGTATTTTGTATATTTTTTTGTTTTTAACTCCTTTTCCCAAACTTACCGTGTCAAGAGAGAGTCGGGCGCCATTTTAAATTTTCCAATACATCGATAAACACTGTGTTTTTCGAGCTGAATGTTACATTGAATATAAACACTAAAAAATATCCAGTTAGGTAGAAAAGTAACTTATCTTGCCTTTGATAATATTTATTTGTTATATATTTGTTTTTTGACAACTTTTTCAAATCTAATACAAACCCGAAACTTGATATTGACCTTTTTTTTTTTTTTTTTTTTTTATCGTGGTTTGCTTTGGACAGCGATTTCACAATTCCCCATGAATTTTAGTTCAAACAAAAATAAAAAATAATTCAGACAATTAACATATATGTAAACATAACTTTTTGTTCGCACACCTGTCATATAAAAGAACCAAAGTATTAACTGCACCTTTTCAAACATGTCAGTTTTTTCTTCTTCTTTTAATCCATTCCATGCGACATTTTTGGCAAACCATTTCGTTTGTCAAAAGCGTTTTTCTTTTGTAGTAATTAGAAATTAAATTGAAATTCATGGTGAAAATGGCGAGGAAAAGATTAGCGTCTCGCTTATCGTCTGCGTTCTTCCAATTTGTTGGTCGTTAATTTTCGTAAGTCTCCGTAAACATTTTACGATAAAATCCGATCTCTCACGGAAACGAGAAAATGTAATTACTGTCATTAACGAACGACTTTTAAAAAAAAAATTTATTTATTTATTTATTTTTTTTTAATATTTAAAAAAAATATATATATATAATTATTAAAAGGTGCAGCTAAGATAAGTAGGTCCAGCAGACGAGCCTCGTCCTGAAAAATCTGAACAGTTAGGTCACGTGAAATGTGACACCGGTGCTTCTACCATTTTTTTTTTTTTTTTTAAATTTTACTTTTAGCTTAATGTTTACTTTAACTACAACAGAATTTTCTTGGCCTTTTGGTCAAGATCAAAGTGTAGTATCTGTTCTTCAGATGCTGCACTCCCATTTCTTGTTCTCTTTCGGTGGAGGAGAAATCCTTCACGACTGAGACAATTTTTATTTTTGTACCTTTTCTCCACGTTAAAAAACGACCCTGGTGTCTAACTCTGTCCCGTGGGGAGGCATAGTAAATAGGTACAACAGAACGCCGACCAATAAAACTTTTTTTAGAAGTTTTCGGGATCGCTGACAACGAATCTGATATTCAAACCCGTCGCAAATTTACCGTTTGCATGGTATTAACCCTAGAACCCTCGCACTATTTTGTGCCAACTCAACGCCATCGTTTATGCTATTCTTACATGATGCGTCCGCGCACGGACTCGCGTAAGTAAGATGACTTGTCACATCGCGGAATAATTTTTAAGCAGAAATTTGAAATAACAAGAATGTTTTCAAAAACAAAATGTGGTTCATTTTTCTGTGTTACGTAGTTTTTTATGCTTTTTCAATTGATCAAAAACAAATTAAGTTTTCACGAGTGATTTACAAAAACATTTTTATTTATTTTCTTTTTTGCAGGGGAGTGTATTCAATTAAAGAACTCGTACATTTAAGAGGTGCTTCTGCTTCTGCAGTTTAATTTACCGTTTTTTCCACCCCGTCCCCACCGTTTTACCCGAAGTAACGCGCCGACATACACCGAACAGAAGAACTTTAATTTTTTGTGAAAAATTAAACAGTTCTTTCTGCTCGGTGCACCTTGCACCTATTATAGAACTTGTACTACATTTTTTTTTTTTAAATATTAAAAAAAAAAAAAATAAATAAATAAAAATTTTTAAAGTCGTTCGTTCGCTAATGACAGTAATTACATTTTCTCGTTTCCGTGAGAGATCGGATTTTATCGTAAAATGTTTACGGAGACTTACGAAAATTAACGACCAACAAATTGGAAGAACGCAGACGATAAGCGACCGACGCTAATCTTTTCCTCGCCATTTTCACCATGAATTTCAATTTAATTTCTAATTATTACAAAAGAAAAACGCTTTTGACAAACGAAAATGGTTTGCCAAAAATGTCGCATGGAATGGATTAAAAGAAGAAGAAGAAAAAACTGACATGTTTGAAAAGGTGCAGTTAATACTTTGGTTCTTTTATATGACAGGTGTGCGAACAAAAAGTTATATTTACATATATGTTAATTGTCTGAATTATTTTTATTTTTGTTTGAACTAAAATTCATGGGGAATTGTGAAATCGCTGTCCAAAGCAAACCACGATAAAAAAAAAAAAAAAAAAAAAAAAAAAAAAAAAAAAAGGTCAATATCAAGTTTCGGGTTTGTATTAGATTTGAAAAAGTTGTCAAAAAACAAATATTATCAAAGGCAAGATAAGTTACTTTTCTCCCAAACTGAATATAATTTTGATGTTTTTATTCAATTTAACATGTTTATTCAGCTCGAAAAGCATAAGTGTTTACCGATGTATTCGAAAATTCAAAATGGCGCCCGACTCTCTCTTTAATACGGTAAGTTCGAGAAAAGGTGTTATAAATAATAAACTAGACAAAATACTGTTAAAAAATCGCTCAATATATGTTACTGTGAAATAACTTGACATATATTCGGTGATTTTTTTTTATAATATTTTGTCTAGTTTATTATTTATAACACCTTTTCCCAAACTTACCGTGTTAAAGAGAGAGTCGGGCGCCATTTTTAATTTTTCAATACATCGGTAAACACTGTATATTTTTCGAGCTGAATAAACATGTTACATTGAATAAAAACACAAAAAATATATACAGTTTTGTAGAAAAGTAACTTATCTTGCCTTTGATAACATTTATTTGTTATATATTTGTTTTTTGACAACATTTTTAATCTATGTGTACAGTAATACAAACCCGTAACTTTTTTTCTTGTAATATTCATAAAGAGTAAAACTTTTTTTCAAAATAAATAAATAATAAACAATGTGACAAATAATCGTTACGTGCGCATGCGTTAGGAAGGGAGCGACGCTTGTTTTTTTTTCTGCTGGTCGCCATGGAACTCAACGCCCAAGGAGAACCGAATATGGTAACCGAACCGTTTCCGTCGCTAATTTATCGTTTGTATGGTATTAACCCCTTAAGTCTGTGACTATTTTCCATTTCACAGCCCAGCCTCCGTTTACGCTACGCACGAGCATAAAAAGGCTGTTAAATGTGCACTCGCGTACCAAACTGCCTTGTCACAGTGTAGTATTGGCGAAAATTTTAAATTGAACAAAAAACAAGTAATTTTCCAAATATGAACCCATGTAATTCTATGTTATCACGGCTGGCGATTTTTGTACGCGCAAGCGGACGCGATGGTATTAACCCCTGAACTTGGGACTTCCATTTCACGGCCTAGACTTCGTTTACCCTATGCGCGATGCGCGAGCATAAACGAAGGCTGTTAAATGTGCACTCGCGTACCAAACTACCCTGTCACAGTGTAGTATTGGCGAAAAATTAAAATTAGACGAAAAACAAGTAGTTTTCCAAATATTAAGCCATGAGATTCTATACGTTATCACGGGTGGCCATTTTCTGCGCGCGCTTGCGCGTACAAAATGACCACCCGTGATAACATATAGCATAATATAACCCCGTGATAACATATAACAATTTCTTAAATTTTAAAATAGAATATCTTATTTCTTGAAAGATAAGGATGCATTTAAGTGGAAAAACGGTATTTTTTTTAACGACAGTAGCCAGCGTAGTATGAACACCCCCAACCTCCCCATGTCAAAAACGGCTTTCGGAATAAACACCCCAACTTTCTCATGTAAAGAACGGCTTTCGAGGTTGGTTGTGTTTATTCGGAAAACTACTGGTTTCGACAAAATTTAAACGAGATTTTCTTATTCAGCATAGTCGAAAACCAGTTTTAGCCGTCATTTTTAAAGAAAATTGTGGAGGTAGACCTAATGTAAAAAATTTACCCGAAAAACAACTAATGTCAACCTGTACACGAGAACAAGAAAAAAACAAAATGGGCGCGTAACAAATACATCGTGGCCAATTTACTTGTGCGGGTTGACAGTAGCTTGTTTTTCGAGCCGAATAAACATTTTACATTAAGTAAGAACACTACAAACCTTTCCAAGCCTTTGGTAAGATTTATTTGTTATATATTTGATTTTTTTAGGTTTGTATTACTGTAATACTGTACATATAGATTCGAAAAAGTTGTCGAAAAAAAAAAAAAAATATATATATATATATATATATATATATATATATATATAACAAATGTCATCAAATTTTCAACCTAAGTGGATAATTATGTGTTTTTATTTAATGTAAAATATTTATTCAGCTCGAAAAATATCCAGTGTTTACCGATGTATTGGAAAATTAAAATGGCGCCGAACTCTTTGCTGAACACGGTAAGTTTGAGAAAATGAGTTCAAAATAAAAACCTATACCAAATACTGTTAAAAAACTCACCGAATATATGTCAGCGTATGTCACGGTAACATATACTGAGCTAGTTTCTAACAGTATTTTGTATGTTTTATTTTTAACTCATTTTTCCAAACTTACTGTGTTCAGCAGAGAGTTCGGCGTCATTTTGAATTTTCCAACACATCGGTAAACACTGTTTGTTGAGCTGAATAAACATGTTACATAAAATAAAAACACTAAAAACATATCCAGTTGGGTAGAAAAGTAACTTATCTTGCCTTTGATAACATTTTTTTTTTTTGTCATATATTTGTTTTTTGACAACTTTTTCGAATCTATGTGTATAATAAAGAACCCCCATTTTAAGATATTCACGAGTCTATATAGGAAAATTTTGGACATACTGGAGAGATTAGCTTCCAAAAATTCCAAAATGACTGCTAAATATTATCGACTTGTCTGTTTTGGGCAGTGTAGTGTTGACAAGGCAAATCAATATTGATTTTTTTACTGATTTTTTGCGGATTATGTGTGAAAACTTGGGAAAAGATGAAGTTTTAGAATTTAGAGTGGGGATCAGTTTCGTATATAAATTTAACGTGAAAAAATAATTTATTTTCGGGCTATTCTAACTGTTTAGGTTTGTGAACTAAATTTTTTTACCACTAACCCTAACTTGGCAAGGTCGTAAAACTACACATAATCGCCTAAAAAGGTAGACCCTCATGAAAAATGCCCAGACTTAATATTCTACAGTAAGAAAAAACGTTTTTGTTAACTGTTCCTAGGATGGTCCGGAATATGAAAGTAAAGTTACGTTAAATTTATATGCATTATTGATCGTTCCATTCTATAAACTAAAATAATTTTGTTTTTCTTTTGCGAAGGGTATTCAAACGTAATCGCCTTAAAAAGGTATGACAGGAAGGTGTGCCTGGAGGTGTAAATCTACAATAATACCAGATAGTAGGCATCTTTTAAACATTGAAAAGTTGTGTATTTTAAATGTTTTTTTTTTTTTAAGACATAAAATATCAAGCCATTTAAAAGAAAAGATTTTTTTTTTTTTTTTAAATATCTTACCGGGCGAGATGACCATTTCTTGATGACAAAGTCAAGTATCCACATGGAATTGTTTATTTTATCATTAATATTATGTTTTACTTTAACGTACAAAAGAATTTTGAAGTTTGGAAAACAAAATTCTTTATATTTTAAATTTTGGCGGGATTGAAGTATGATCACCCCATTTGAATTGCCTTTAATTTCACCGAAAATCCAATTTGAAATAATTTTAAATCGATTAATTACTTAATTACTCGATTAATTAGTATTATCGATCATCCGATAAATGCGTGTAAACTTACATTTGTTCTTTTTCGTATATCGTAAAAGAGAATTGAAAAAATACATTCATAATTTTCTTTCAATGAGATTTCTTATAAGGAGTGATCACGTGGTTTAAACGTAGTAAAAAAATAAAAACAACAAAAACAAAATTAAACTTAAAAAATGAAATTAATCAAATTTTGTGTATTCGCTATTAAATCAAAAGTTTATATATATATATATATATATCATTATTATTATTACAAAAATACAAAATAAATATACTTAAATTATAATATATCAAGATATTTCATTTTTTTATTTAAGTATATTTATTTTTTAACTAAACTATTACTTTTAAAATAAGATTTTAAAGAGATATTTTTTATACTTTACACTGCTGAATTTTTATTTAAATAAATAATTTGGTATTGTACAGTTTAGTCAAGACATTAAAAAATGAAAATATTGAAAAAAGGTTATATTGTACGTATCTGTTTTGGACTGAAGATCTCCGAAAAAAAATTTCATTTAATTTGATCGGGTAGTTTTTATTTTACAGCAGAAAACACGTTTTTATGAGAGCGCGTTCCGCGTTGAAGTCAGCCATTAAGAAATTTGTTGAACTCGCCAAATGGAGATAACTCCAGTTACAGCGCCGACACTCCCTCCCCATCTTTAATACTAGCTTTTCTTCCTAAAAGTCGAACCTTTTGCTCGGTATCATGATAAATTGTTTTTTCGCTGTAAAATAAAAACTACTTGATGAAATTAAGTGAAATTTTTTTCAGAGAATTTCAGACTATAACGAGTACGTACAATATAACTTTTTTCAATATTTTTATTTTTTAATGTCTTGACTAAACTGTATAAGCGCCAATAATTTATAAGTCAATATACAAGAAATATATTCAAAAGAGAGGTAATTTTCCGTTTCGATTTAAACAAGATGGCCGCAATTTTTCGCCTGCTAACACGATTAAAGTTGTTTTTTTTTTTTTTCAATAATTCAGTAATATTCAGGTAATTTCGACTGCATAATTTGGAGGCTACCATTGTAAGTCAGAATTGAAAAAGAAAATCAGTAGAAACCATTGTTTTTTATCTGAAAACTCCATTTATCGACTAAAAAATTTCGTTCTGATAGTGTAGAAGCGCTTAATGTTTTGTTAATAGTTAAAAAAAAAACCATTTAAAAAAAAAAAAAAAAGGAGGTGCTGATGTAGATTGGTGATGTTTTAAACCAACAAATTTCAGGTGGAAACATTATTGCGTACTTGCGCGGCATGTCGAAAATAGTATAAATTTAAAAAATTACAAAAAAAAAAAAAATCCTGTAGAAAAATAATTATCATTATAAAGTTTTTATTTTAATGTAGAAAAGTTGTGACCAGCTGTGTATGGCAAACAAGGGAGAATCCTTGACTTAAATTGAGAATCCGCCATTTTTAAACACAATATTTCAAAACGTAATTGTGGCTGATTTTTTAGCTAAAAATACACCTAGCACATCTACTACCGAGAATCATGTTTCGTAATTTTTGGACATTTTACTAATTTCGGCATGGCACGTAATGTTTTCACCTGAAATGCGTTTAAAATGTCACCAATCTACGCAAGTGCCAATTTGAAAGTATTTAAACTGTCAAATAGAAAGCCGTTTAAACTGGCTATAGAATTTGTTGCAAATTTTTATCGAAATTTTTGAAGTTATTTATGTCAAATACAAATAGAGATTAAAACATGACAGATTGTCCTTTTTATAGCCAATTTTGGCTATTTTTTACGCTCTTAGACCTGTTTTGGCCGCCATTTGTGCAATGAAAGACCGTAAAAAGGCCGAATTTAGCCTTAAAAAAGCCAATCTGTCAAACCTTAGAAAGGCTAAATCTTAAAACAATATGGCGGCTTCGATTGTTGTCCATTTAATCTAATAAAAAACGTTGAAAAAAATAATAAAAAGGAAAAATTTTCGGATTTTATTTCAGCCTTAATGTGTTTATATAAAATAATTTTTATAACTTTTTGTCTGTCAAACAATTTACGCCGCTAAACTACACATTTGCCCAAATATTTATTGAAATGTAAAAAATAAAAATTTATTTTTATTTTTTTTATTGTTTCATGATAAAACAAAACGTGGTCATATATGGTTTCGTTTTTCGTTTAATGATTACGGCCTTCCATATCATATTTGGGTAAACTGAGTCCATTATTTCCGGTGTCTTAACTCAGCGTAATGAATTTTTGGACATAACCATAATTTGATTTAGCTTACGAAACACTTTTTTTTTTTTTTACCAAATTATTTAAAAAAAAAAAAAAAACTTTTAAAAAATAAAACAGAAAAACTCGCGTAAACCCGGATAGATAATATCGAATTTAGGTTTTACAAAACTAGCACAGGTAGAGATAATGACAAGTCGATAAATGGGAGGAAATTGCACAAGAGAAAATATAGAGGTTGTCGGCAATATTGACTTTATTAATCAGCGAACGGAACGGCTGAAAAAAATGGAAGGGAACGCAAATTTTAGCGAAACGAAATTGGTGAGTCCTGTACAGTCTACCGGGGGGGGGGGGCTCTATTGCTGATAATAGCTAGTAACTAAGAAAATGACTGTTTGTTTGTTTCAACTAAACTGTAGTTTCACATAACATTTTAATAAACAAAAGCTACCGTAAAAATTAAATTTCGCCTTCCTTTTTTCTGCATAACAAAAACCAATGGAATTAAAAATTAAAAAACTTTTTCGTTTTTTTTTTGTTTGGTTTTTGTTTTTTTTAATAGGACTTCAGTTTCACATAGCAATTTCATAAACAAAAGATACCGTGAAATTGTTATGTGAACCTGCAGTCCTATTTGGAAAATAAATACAAATTAAAAAACAGTTTCTTAGTTTTTCATTTCATTGTTTTGTTTTGGTAATTATGCAGAGAAAGGAAGATGAAATTCAATTTTTACGGTATCTTTTGTTTGGAATAATCTGTAAAGAGTTTGGTAAATATGAAGAATTACTCCACCCTCGAAAATTCCTTTAAAATTACCACTTTGAAAGGTTTTCGGTGTCGCTGAAAACGAAAATAACGTTTAAAATTACGTTTAAAAAATAACGTTTAACATGACGGCAAACGAGTAGTTTCCAGGATATGAAGAAATGTTATTTTAAAAAAGTGGGGGATCACTTTTCTATAATAATTTAACGTAAAATGAGCACCCACTTTGTGGATTTTTTGGGAGGGGGGTTCTTTCCACCCTCGGAAAATCCTTTAAAATTACCACTAACGTTTCAAATTTCAGGAAACAAGTAGTTTCCAAGATATGAAGACATGCACTCACTCACTGGAGGCCACTCGAGAATAAGGATTAATGGGTACACATAAATCAATGTGATTATCGCGTAGTAAACATAAGTGGTGAGAATTTGGTAAATTGGATTACTTAGGAGGACGGTTTATCAAGAACTTGTTTACATTGGACTTGAAGACAATCATATTGTAGTCAGCTGGAAAGCAGGCAATCGAAAGAGAGTTCCACAGATGTTTAGTTCTAAGAAAGAAGCTTTGTTCATGGAATCTACATTTAAGTTTAGGCACAGACACGGAGTGTGGGAAATTACTGATAGTGGTTTCGGCCAGACGAGTGTTTTTCATGAAAGTTTGGCGAGGGGGGGCCATAGGTTGAAGACCAGAAAGCAGAGACAGGCTCGCAACGTCTCTTCTGTGGGAAAGAGATTGCAGGGAAGAGAAAAGGGCATCCCCCACTAAGCTACGAAGTCTATTTTGAACTCTGTAAAAGCAGGTTAAGCTGCTTCTAGCAGCTCCTTCCCAGATGTGGTAACAGTACTCCATCGTTTGTCGTATCTGGCTTATGTAGAGAATTGCATCAAGAGTGAGATATTTACTGGAGCTGTAGAAGGAGCCCACCATTTTTCCCGCGACCTTGGCAATGGTTTTGATATACGTCTTTTCCTACTGTAAAAACTTATAAAAAATTAAGGTTCTTGTTAAGATAGAGTCGACAGATCAATTTTGTTTTTTTAATATGCCGTTAGCAAAAACAATATTACGTACTTGTGTCGAAAATAGTAATATATCCAAAAATTATGAAAATTTATTGAGTAGAACAACTGATCGTGTTTTTAGTAAAAAAATAAAAAAACAAGTGAAGCATGCATAGTCCCCCATGAGTGTACAGTGAATGAAGCATTAAAAAATGACTAAGTTCAGCAATTGCCCCCCCCCCATTTAGCCCCAAAAGTTCCCAAGGGACGTCAAATGCTGGTGAAAATGAACAAACGGTGCAGTTTAAGGCCTTAACATATGTAAATTTGAGTTCTGCATCATACAAAAAAAAAAAAAAAAGTAATAATAAAGTCCATCATTTGCTACCATCCCCCCATTTAGCCCCAAAAGTCTCCAAGGCCTTAATATATTTAAATTTGAGTTCAGCACCATGCAACAAAATTTTGGAGAAATATGGTAAAATAGTCCCAAAAATGGAGTGTTTTTATTAGCCCTAAAAGAGACCCTGGTGTACACCGAAGATTTATCATAAAGTATAGACAAACAAAATTATAAGTTAATTACAACTTTTCAGAAAGTTTTATAAAAATCCAAGGCATCATTTTTTTTTAATAAGCACGAAAGTGTCAATTTAAGCCATTTTAACCTGAAAGGCACCCCTATGCTGGGTACTCTTGTAAAAAAGAGACCAAAAAAATTCAAAGCACCCGTAAACCTTGAAGTTAACACGAGGCTTGCTTTTTCCAAAGAAGAAAATGCCACCATTTTTTTTTGGGGGGGGGGGACTGAATTTTTTAGATTAAATAAAGAGCAATAAGTCTGAAGAAAGGCTGTTCTTGTTTCTTTTTTTACATTGGCATCACCACTTATCAAGGCCCAGATGCCACTCGAGGATAAGGGTTAAAGAGTGTACAGTAGTCAATTGGACGATATAGTAATTGTCAGTAATGGAAATTCAGTAAATTTGTTAACTTAAGAAAAACAGCTTATCAAGAACTTGTTCACATTAGACTTGAAGACAACCATATTGTAGTCAGCTGGAAAGCAGGAGAACGAAAGACAGTTCCACAGGCGTGCAATTCTAAGAAAGAAGTTTTGTTCATGGAATCTACATTTAGGTTTAGGTCCAGATAAAGAGTGGAGGGGAATTATTGATAGTGTTTTCAGCTAAACGAGTCTCTTTCTCACAAAAGAGATTTAGCGGGTTTGTCTTTGCTTTATCGTTATTTTCATGGCAAGTGCTCGACTGAGCTTTAATCTATGGTACCCCCTTGCCAAACTTTCACAAGAAACACTCGTCTAGCTGAAAACACTATCAATAATTTCCCCCACTTTTTATCTGTGCCTAAACCTAAATGCAGATTCCATGAACAAAGCTTCTTTCTTAAAACTTATACTTCACCAACAACTGAAAGAAGACGTGCCAAGCATTACCATCACCATGGCATGTAAGCTATCTTTACATCATCAATGTTCTCATTCCCATCTGGCATCAATTGAAATGAATGGCTCTCGTCTTGGGGAGGCTCCATGTTTTGACAAACTTCAGGCTTGACCTTTACTTCTGATCTAAAATCGAATACGTACATCAAATCCGTTGCCATTGGAAAAATGATGGGATCCTTCTATTGATCCAATAGATATCTACCTGCTGATGCAATTCTCTACCTATATAAGAGCCAGATACATCCAAGGATGGAGTATTGCTGTCACATCTGGGCAGGAGCTGCTAGGAAGATCTTATCCTGCCATGACAGAGTTCAGAATAGACTTTGTAGCCTAGTGGGAGATGCACTTTTCTCTTCCATGCAACCTCTTTTTCATAGAAGAAACATTGGGAGCCTGTCTCCGTTTTATCGTTATTTTCATGGCTGAGCTCCAATCTATGGTACCCTCTCGCCAAATATTCATGAGAAACACTTGCTTGGCTGAAACCACTATCAATAATTTCCCTCACTCTTTATCTGTGCCGAAACTTAAACATAGATTCCATGAAGAAAGTTTCTTTCTGATAACTGCATACCTGTGGAACTCTCTTCTGTTTACTTGCTTTCCAACTGACTACAATATGGCCGTCTTCAAGTTTAATGCAAACAAGTTCTTGATGAGCCGTTCCCCTTAAGTAATCCAATTTACCAAACTTAAACTTCTAATTATTACTATGATATTGCCATTCTTTACCATTGTACACGCTTTAACCCTTATCCTCGAGTGGTCTCTGGGCCTTGATAAGTGGTGATTCCTTTGTAAAAAAAAAAAAAAAAAGATAAAAAAACCCTGCATTTTTCTGATGAAGATTTAATTGAATTATCGAATTTAATTTTAATAAATACTAGCAGGCTACCCGGCCATAAAATACGCATAAATATTGTTTTAATTATTACAGAAACTGAGCTATGTGCATGCGAATATTAGATATTTTAAACACTTAACTTCTTGTAAGTAAAAAAAAAAAAAAAAAAAACTCCAGCTGAGATCGAAACCAAAACCTAAAGACAGTGAGTAAAGTATGATAACCATTAGACCAGCTTGGCACAATCTTTACAAAGTGTTTTCAAACCTACTTATTCTAAACATAAGAAGCTGTTATGTTTCATGACCGTGCATGCACATTCATGAAACAGTTGGAAAACAGATAAAAATCAAATAACTCCCAAGTACAAATTTTTCAATTTTAACCCCTTAGCAGCCCTTTTTTCCACATGTCTGAATACTCTAAATACCAAATTTAAAGTTTGTAGATAGAAAATTCGTTGAGTATATAGGTTGAGAAGTGTCCTCACACACACACACACACGCATATATATATCATTCAAACACAGTAGTGTTTGAATATATGGGTTAAGTAGCAGTTTTAGTCATTTAGAACTGCTTTAAAGCTCCACTGCTCACTCATTTTTCGACTACGTTTCAAACTATTATAGTTTATAGATTACTTTCTTAGCTACATTGTGAAAAAAAAATTTTAATTTTCGTTCAGTAAAACAAAAGTTATCAATTTACTGGTGTTCAAAATCGTAAAAATTCGTAAGGAGGTGAGCGACGTTTTTATGACTGGTTTCCATAGCAACCATGTCACTTCAGTGACTACTGTTGCTACCAATTTACCGCTCTCGTGAAAAGAGAAGTAACAAGTGAAACAGAAAGAATGAAAGAGAGATAATTGGGGAATTTTATTGAAAGCAGACGAGTGCCATATATGTGTATGTTATATTTATGGGGGCAGAAAAATAAGACTGAAATTAAACAAAGAACAAGTGAATTTACTGGAAGCCTGGAAAAATCATAGATTACAATAGAAAATGCAAGGATGAAAAATAATATGGTTAAGCTTAAACATGTAAAAGAAACAAAGATAATCTAGTAAAAAAATATAATAAATTTATAACTTAAAATATTGCAGCATTAAGAATTTTTTTTTAATTCAATTTAACATTATATAATTAATTCTGAATGCTGCAATATTTTAAGTTATAAATTTATATTTTTTACTAGAATATCTTGCTTAAGCTTAACCATATTACTTTTTATGCTTGCATTTTTCTATTGTAATAGGTATGTTTATTTATTGAGAGAGATTCTGCACTTGTTTGGCTTTAAACCATTTAACATTATTTATATGTGTGTGTGTGTGCGTTAATTATACATTTTTTTTATTAATTCTCTCCTACTTAATTATACGATCATGTAATTCAACCGTTAAATGACGTTAATTTGCCATGTTCGTAAATGCGTAAAATATTTTTCTTTTTTAAAAAAGTTTTCTCGCATTCAACAGAAAACAAGCATATGTTTCTGTTGATTGGAAGAATTTGCCATTCTCTCAAAGACAAAACATTCATTATGTTCCCCCTCCATTACAAACAATAGCCTTCTTTTCCATTTAACTCTGCAGTTTTTCTGTATCACGTCACATGCAGGACAATACTCCACACTCGTTCCATTCAACGTTTCCTTTGATTATAGACAAAAAATTACAAAAAATATGAATCAAACAAAAGCAAAGAAAATTATAAAGACTTTACTTTTCCTATACAATTTCGTTATATTTTCTTTTTATCATGATATAAAGTTTTTTTGTTTTTTTTTAATATAACTTTACATATAATCACGTGAAAGTTAGAAAAGCTTATGGAAAATATTCTCGACCGATACAAAACCAGATTGTATTTTTCCAAAATTTAAATAAATAGATAGACAGATTCACCAATAGTCAAGAAATGAAATTCAAACGGGTAAAACAAAAGAAAATCTCATTAGTTAAAGGGGAATAACTCGTAAGTTCAATGAAAACTTACTTCCGTTTTTAAACAGCTGATCTTGGCTATACTAATGATTAAAAATAAATTAACTTTATATATTTCTAAATAGAATACTTTAAAAAACATGCTATTACTAACCTATATATTAATACGATAGAGTGTGTGTTATTTTGTGTGTCACGCTTACATCTTTTTTCTTCCGAGTGACTGTCTTTTATTTGTTACTAGCGAGGGGTACCCGGCGTTGCCAGGGTGTTTGGAGGTGTGTGGGAGGGTTAAAAAAAAAAGTAAGTATGAGGATCGAACCCGAACCCGAACCTTTGAGGCAAAGTTGTGAAAAAAAAAAAAAAAGTGCGACGTCAACCATTGCCCCACCGCGACATGCTTACAGAAACACGTTTGAATTTATTTAATTAGTTGGATTTAGCAGGTGCTTGTTTTAATGAGTTAATGAGGTCAGTTTGACTGCGGGATAGTATTTAGTGCTGGACGCTTTTTTTTTTTTTTTTCCACCAAGATGTTATAGGAAAAAGACTAACCCACATGCGGCGAGCGACAAATATTGAATATTTATCTTCCCGAAATCGAGCAAATTAAATAGACAGGCGAGCTTCGTTGTTAACTGTGAGATATTACGATTTGTATGTGATATAAAAAGTTTTAAAAAGTTGTTAAGCAAGCAACCGCTTCTCTGAAAAAAGCCTTTTGTTGACATACAGAAAAAGCGAACACACATACATACATACACACATTTTCGCATTTATATATATAGACTAGCTTTGGGTACCCAGCGTTGCCTGGGTGTTTGGAGGTGTGTTGAGCAAAAAAAAAAAAAAAAGTGATAGTAGGCAGGCAGGCTTAAACCCGTGCCGTGAGGGCGGACAAGAAAGTGAAAGAAAATCTGATGTCTTAGCCGATGTCTCTATGACGTGACTGGAAGTCAAAAGCGTTGAAATTAACCGAAGTCAACCCAACGGTGACGATGACTTGCTAAAATGTTGGAGAAAAAAAGCGACCCCTCCTTGTACAAAACGGCCGAGTTTAGAGTGAAGGAATTAATGTTTTCGGCTAATTTTTTAGATATTTGTCGTCCAAGACGTTGAGCTTCAATATGATACCGATCCTGTCAGGATCCGCCACCTCTGTTAAAAGTTTTTGCGAGACATACATACATTTGAACAGATAAGTGAGATTTACATTATAGATGACCTATTTCTTGTGATAAATGATTTTACCAAGAATTCTTCCAAAATTTTGGTTTCGGTTTTAATTATAACTGATGGCACTCAAGTCATCTATTTTTTTCATAAATATTTTTACCAAGAATGCTTCTTAAGTTTTGGTTTCAGTTTCGATTATAGCTGAAAGAGCTCAAGTTATATATATATATATATATATATTCTTCATAAGTTTTGGTTTCAGTTTCAATTCAAGCTGATGCACCAAAGTCATAAGGATATATTTTTTTAGTTTTGAAATCAAAACTTTATAATATGTAAGAATTCATAGAAAATGGACTCGATAATAATATATACAAAATCTTAATAAATAAATTATAATATTTAAGCATATTTTACAACCAGGCCATGCCAGGCGTCCCTGCTAGTTTCCATTAAATATTTATAGTTAATCATTAAAACAGATTTTATTTAATGTAATATGCAAATGTAATAACCTCATTAACCTCAGTTAAATAACGATCCGTTGCATAGTGAATGAAGTACTTGACATAATTCAGTTGTAAAGTTACACTCTTCTAGAGGTCGAAGGTTCAATCCTCAATGTGGGCAATACTGGAAATACAACTGCAAATTACTTAGGACGTCTACCCACTCATGGCTGACGGAACAAGAACATGCTACTCCCGTGGATTAAATAAAGGGTTCCGTTTGAAATTCCGTGGAGATTTCAGAGGTCGGCAGAAAAATTTCTGAGTTCGACAAGATACACCTGTAGAAGGTTGGAGGTTACATCGGTCGAAACGTTGTGAAATGATGAAATGAGATGAGAACACTAATCTGAAGAATCCAAATAAGACAGAACTTTAATAATACAAAAACAATTTTAGTTAATTCTTTTTCACCTATCCGTCTTTCTCTCTCTCTCTCACTAATATATATATATATATATATATATATATATATATATACTAGCATTTCAGCCCGGCATTGCCTGGGTGTTTGGAGGTGTATGCTGAGCAAAAAAAGAATGGTCAATTTTTTTAACTTTGACCCCTATTATGACCCCTTAACATTTATTGTTTTGGGCTAAAATCAAGTTATTAAGTTAGATTCATGTCCAAGTAACCTATATCTAAAATATCAAGTGTTTAGACCCCAAATTGTCGGGGAAAAAGTCAAATCGTTGAACTTTGATCCCTTAACAGCCAAATTTCTGGCTGAAAACCGATCACATCGATTTTCCCAAATCTCAGTACCCTGTATATCAAATTTTGAGTCTGTAGACTAAAAATTGACAGAGTTATTGTGTAGGGAAATGTAGACAGACACACAGACACATTCACTTTTATAGATATATATATACACAAATATTACATAGTTGCAACACTGAACATACTAATGTTTATTAAAAAAACAAAGGCTCTACGTCAGGCAACAGAAATAAAGTTCACCCACTGTTCATCATATCTGATCCTGTTTTTTTTTGGTTTTTTTTAAGGATCAGCTATGATGAAACCA
Organism: Euprymna scolopes; assembly: GCF_053919585.1. Lineage (NCBI taxonomy): Eukaryota > Metazoa > Mollusca > Cephalopoda > Sepiida > Sepiolidae > Euprymna > Euprymna scolopes. Next base: position 18,592,603 of record NC_136512.1, read on the forward strand.
TGGGTACCCAACCCAGTGTAGCAACTGTGCAATATTTGCCTATATCAATAAAAATATTATACTCTCTTTTTATTGAGCACTCTTAATAACCTCGTTTTAATTCATGGGTTTTATCTCCTGAATACATTTAACTTTATATATATATATATATACTAGCATTTCAGCCCGGCGTTGCCTGGGTGTTTGGAGGTGTATGCTGAGCAAAAACAAAAAAAAAATTGACCCCTATTATGACCCCTTAACATTTGTTTTGGGCTCAAATCAAGTTATTAAATTAGATCCATGTCCAAGGAACCTATATCTAAAATTTCAAGTGTGTAAACCAAAATTGTCGGAGGAGTTTGATAAAGTTCTCAAACTTTGACCCCTTAACAACAAAATTTCTGTCCGAAAACCGATCACATCGATTTCCCCAAATCTCAGTATCCTGTATATAAAATTTCGAGTCTGTAGACTTAAAATTGACAGAGTTATTGCATAGGAAAATGTAAATAGACAGACACACAGACACGTGCACTTTTATAGATATATAGATAAATATATATTTGTAATCATCGACATACAGTCCTGTTTCATTGTATCACAACTCATCAGTGAGGCTAGACTAGCACCTCTCCCAAGCCAAGGATTGAACCTAGACCCATCATGTTGACAGTCGGCAGTTCTACCATTCGACTACGGAGCGATGCCCGCAAATAACCTCGCCAAATGTCTATTTTAAACAAACATCCGTCCACCACTTTTATAGTGCTCAAACCGCCTGTTCTGAATTAAATTATGTAGGTTTGACAAAGGAGTACAAATGATTATTAAAGTTTTTTTCCTTAATCCATGGAATTTCAATTTTTCTCTCCGGAGGAAATGTTTTTAGCAAAATAGATGTGGGTAATTATAAATTTTGCTAATTAGCACATAAATTGAAAATTAAATTTTGTAATTCTACAGAATTTAACTCAAAATTTATATTCATATTATAGCTCTATCTCACATATTGAGCTTTCTTTAATTGCTTGGAATCGTCTTATTGATACTAATATTTATTTGGACTTTATGTTTACATTATTATACAATGTGTAATCCCATTGCATTTCAGTATTGCATTTAATATATACAATACGCTTAAACGTGATATTTTAATTTATGCAGATTGTGTATATATTACTTATTATTATATTATCATATTGTCTATTAATTATTATATATTACGACAAATAATTTGCCCGGTTGACTAATTTACAAAAAAAAAATTAATTTAAAAATAATAATGATAATGTCGTTCATCAAATTCCGTCTGTGTTTGGTACTGAGTACTCTTGTATTAATTTCGTTAGACTTCATTGGTTACTTAACCTCTGGAAGACAATAACCTCAGATTGTGTGTGTGTTTGTGTGTGTGTGTGTGTGTGTGCGCGCGAAATTCTGAATTAAATAATGTAGAATTGCAAAATTTTTTTTTGTTTGACAAAGGAGTAAAATTTAATAATTGTTTTTCTTTATTATTATTAGTTTTTTCTTTAATCCATGGATTTCTCCGATGAGATGAGCCATTCATTGAAAATCTACGGATTTAGGAAAAAAAAACTTTATTAATTATTTGTTGTCAAACACTAAATTTTGTTACAATTCTACGAGCCGTAAAATTGCATTTTCTTTTTAAATACATAGAAAAAAGGGTTTTTAATATGAATATCAATACACGAATAAAAAAAAAATTATAGGAATATATAAGTGTTGGGACAATTAATTGGAATCAGAAAAATCAGAGCTTTTTGGTGTATCGAAATCGGTAAAAATTTAAGCGTATTTTCCGATGCCAAAATCGATTCCTTTAATTATCTATTTTATTTAATTTTGTTTTTATAAAACGTCTACCATTGCTTGTAGTAATAATAAAATAATAAATATTTACTGATTTAAACTTCCAGTAATACTAAAATCTATAGACCACACCCTCACAAGTGTGTTTTTACGTTTGAGAAAATACACGCACATTTAAGATGTGGTTTTTACAGTAATCGGGACGAAATAACAATTTTATAGTAAAATATTTAGAGATTTATAAAGAATCGGAATTGGGAAAAATATTGGAATCATCCCATTACATTATATATATATATATATATATATATATATATATATATATATATATATATATATATATAAAATCATGTAGTCATGCCCATATTTCTTTATTTTCTTTTAAATTTGATGGGTTTCTTTTCCTCTGATGAGTTAAGGGCGAAATAAATTTTTAAAAATGGACATAATTACATGAATGATTCTATGCTACGAAACAGGTGCTGTCAAGGATTGAACATTTAAACATGCTGAAAGAAATAAACGGTAAGATGGACAACATCGAAATTTGGAATGTAGATCTTTTGTCATTTGTATATATATATATATATATATATATATATATATATATATATATACACACACACTAGAGAATCACCACGTATGAAGGTTTGAAGGCCACTCGAGAATAAGGGTTAATGAATGTATGGTGGTAGTACAGTAATCATTAATGGTGGAACTTGGACAAAATTTGATTATTTATGGGAATGGCTCAACAAAAACTTTATATTGGACGTAAAGGCTACCATGTTGTTGTCGGCCAGGAAGCAGGCCAGTGGAACAGAGTTCCACTGGTGTAAAGTTCTGGGAAAAAAAGCATTGTTCATGGTATATGCGTTTAGATTTAGGTACAGATAGAGAATGGGAGAAATTGTTGATAGTGGTTATAGCTGGTCGAGTGTTTTTTGTGGAAGTTTGGCAAGATGGGGACCATAGACTCGACAAAAATTCTTGTAATAAATCAAAAGACACTTCCAGAATATTCTTAACTTTATTTTAATTCAATAAAATTTTCAGATAATTAATGTTTGATTTTGCCTTTTTTGTATTAGTTTAATGTATTTGCTTTGCTTTTAACTAAAAGTTACGTGAAACTTTGACATTTCTGGATAGGGTATTCTTGATTTGTTTGCCCCTGTTCTGAGAGGAGTTTTTTCAAAAAATGAAAAAAAAAAAAAAATTGTCTAAAAATCACCAAAAGTGCACGAGTGCTCATTTTTGACCATTTGTAACATTTATTGGATGTTAGTAGGGCAGGTTATCTCAATATTCCATAAGAATCTTTCACTTAGTGATACAAGCACCAAGTGAAAGATTGTTTCGGCACCTAACAATATTTTGTTTAATTTTCGTTTTTTGAGCGATTATTGAGGCTCGGCACACAGTTGTCATTAATTTTTTTCGTGCGCACTCAGACTTGACCCTACTTTTAGTTGCTTATTCAAATTGGCACTTATGGCGGCAATTAAAAATAAAGAAAATATAGGAAAGTGTGCATGATGTACGTACTCGCTAGACAACGAAGATGTCATTTTCCAAAAATCACGTAATTTGATCAAGTAGTTAATGTTTTTTTATTCAAGAAAATCAAATTTTACAACGAAGTGCTTTCATCAAGCACGAATGAAATCTGATGAAATAAGGGGAGACAACTCAAATCGAAATTTCAAAGTAAACTCAGCCTTATGTTCAATTCAGTTTTTAAGTAAAATCGCTAAAAATTGTAAATTTTTATTTTCTTAGATGTTTTTGGGGTTTTTTTAAGACTACCTGATTGATTTACGGAAATTTTGGAATCTGACATCTCCGTTCTGTAAAGACTATTTTCTTTATTTTAAATTGCCGCCATAAGTGCAAATTTAAATGAGCACCTAACCTTGTTTTCAAGTCCCAAACTCTTTAAAATAAGTTAAAACGCACACATATCCAGGTAGATAGAAGAGTAACCTTAACCTATTTTGCCTTTGGTAACATTTATTTGTTGCACATTTTTTCACTTATTTTTTGTTCTATTAGCTATTGTTAAAAATATCCAAAAATGTTACTAAAATAAACATAAAATCATTTTTTTTTTAAATTAATCAAAATTTGAGCAATTGAATAAAAAAAATTTTTTAAAAGCAGTTGAAATTATAAAAATTATTGGTGCTTGTTAAGGCAGAACAGACAGATCGATTTTTTTTAAATATGAGTATGTGTTATTTTTTTAAGCAAAAACAACTATACTTACTTAATTGTCATGTTGAAAAATAAAAAAATTACGGAAATTCATCGAGTAGAAAATGATTTATAGTTTAAAATAATTGGTACTTGTACAGTTTAGTCAAGACATTAAAAAATGAAAATATCGAAAAAAGTTTAAATTGTATGTATCCGTTATAGAACGAAGTTCTCTGAAAAATTTTTTCACTTAATTTCATTATTAAAAGATGGGAAGGGGTGTCAGCGCTTTAACTGGAGTTATCTCCCTTTGTTATTTCTAAAATTCAAACAAAATTCTTTTATAAATCCAAAATGGCCGCCTTCAACGCGCTCTCATAAAAACATGTTTTTCCGCGGAAAAAAAAAAAATAAAAATAAAAAACTACTTGATGAAATTAAGTGAAATTTTTTTTTTTCCGGAGAACTTCGTTCTATAACGAATACATACAATATAACCTTTTTTCGATATTTTCATTTTTTTAATGTCTTGACTAAACTGTACAAGTACCAAGTAATTTTTACGGAAAATGGGGGAGGGGTTGCATTTCTCTAGATATAAACATCTTCATTACGAATACAAAGGACATACTTATCGGTGCTTCTACAGAATTGGGACGAGATTTTATAGTCAATAAATGGAGTTTTCAGATAAAAAAAACAATGGTTTCAACTGATTTTTTTTTTAATGTCAATTCTAACAAGTTGCAGTGGTGGCTTGCAAATTATGCAGTCGAAATTACCTGAATATTACTTATTAAAAAAACAAAACAAAAAAAATTTAATAGTGTTAGCAGGTGAAACATTGCCGCCATCTTTGTTTAATTCGAACTAAAAATGACCTCGCTAAACTGTCCTGTGTTTTATGATCATTTTCATCAACTTCTATTTTTTATTTTCTTTAATTAATAATTTTCTATCTTATAAATTTTCGTATTTTTTTTTTATATAATCATCTTAAATTTTCGTATTTTTTTTTTTATATAATCATCTTAAATTTTCGTATTTTTTTTTTAATATAATCATCTTAAAAATACGAGGAATACATAGATACCATTGTTTTCATGCAAAATTCAGTATTACGATTTCCGAAAATCTCGTACCAATTCTGTAGAAGCGCCTATTCATTTTCCTTGTCGCAACTTAAATGGCTGGCGTTTTTTGTACTATAAGGGATAGACTTTTTGGTGCTTCTACACTTTATTGCCGAAATTGGAGACGCCATTTTTTTCACGCACTTGCTATACAATCTAGGGGAGACATCATTATGGCAGAAAGAATAAATTTACCAAAAAATTAACATTTATTACTTCCGGAAACGTTAAATTAAACTATAATTATCATTTATTACTTCCAGAAACTTGGTAAACCGATATTACTGGAGAAAATGAATCTTGACAATTCAAAAAAATGTTTAAAATTATTTATTTGTTCGGGGGAAAAAAATATTTTATAAAAGTCCAATGTTGCTTTAAAAGTAAATAAAGAAAGTCAAAGAGAACATATATCCGTAATTGTTTAATTGGAAATGTTTCGATTTAGTTAATGAGAACGGGAAAGTTTTTCATGGAACTTTTTTTCTTTTTTCTTTTTTTTTTTATTAAAAACAGAAAATTGAAATGACATATTCATTATAGTTTAAACTGGGCGAGCGCCATTTGAAAACCAAAACATTTTTTTTTAATTTTTTGTCTGTTTGTTTTTTTTTTTCGTGTGTGTGTGTGTGTGTGTGTGTGTGTGTGTGTGTGTGTGTGTGTGTGTGTGTGTGTGTGTGTGTGTGTTTTTCGAACAAATAAATAATTTTAAACATTTTTTTGAATTGTCAAGATTCATTTTCTCCAGTAATATCGGTTTACCAAGTTTCTGGAAGTAATAAATGATAATTTTAGTTTAATTTAACGTTTCCGGAAGTAATAAATGTTAATTTTGGTAAATTTATTCTTTCTCTTTCCGGAAGCAATCGTTCGGTCATAATGAGTTCTCCCCTAGATTTGGATAGCAAGTGCGTGAAAAAAAATGGCGTCTCCAATTTCGGCTATAAAGTATAGAAGTAAGCACCGACTTAAAAAAAAAAAAATTTTTTTTTCATTAAAAGCACAATAGCAGTTGTTCTACGCCTTCAATTTTCGTAATTTTTAGATATATTACTATTTTCGATATGGCAATTGAGTATTGTTGTTTTTGCTTAAAACCATATATTAAAAAAATCGTTCTGCCGACTCTTTCTTTATAAGAACCAAATTATTAATTACAAAAAAATATTTGCAATTAAAAAAATAAATACAAATGTTTGCATAAATCAAAGGCTGATTTTACTGCTAATCTAAAACGGAAAGCAAACTAAAGACATAGGTTGTAAAATTTTGTTATTTAATTGTTCTTTTCGTTTAGATTTATTGTTATTTGATAATTAAAATAATTTTCTTTGAAAATCAGAAAAACTTTTTTAATAAGGGAGATAACTCTGCTAGTAAAATTATTTCCCTTTCATAATGAGGTTTAAAATATTTTTGTTAAATTTATTTTTTTTTTTTACTGATTAACTGGTCTCGGAATATAATGGAAAAGAAGTTCATAATGAAGCAAATGTTCTAAAATTTCGACCCGTATTTCTTCCACCCCGGAATTGTTTGTGGTCAGTGGCACGAAATATACGGATTCTTATCTTTCACAGTGAAAATAAAAGTAACATAATTACTCCTAACCGAACTCGAACTCTGTATGCTGAGATCATCGTCCGCACTACGTCACAGCTTCTGCGGACATACACTCACATAAATATTTAGCCTGATGATTTCTTTTGGGAATGAAATGGGACAATTTTTATTTTTATTCCTATCAAGGGGAGCTGAATTTTCCCCACATTAAAAACCGACCTTGTGTCTAACTCTGCCCTCGTGGGGGAGGCAAGTAAATAGGAATATCATCCTCTGCATACTAAACAGAACTTCCATGAGCAAAGTTTCTTTCCAAGAAATATCGATGGAACACAATACCATTAGACTGTTTACCAACTGACTACAACATGATCATTTTCAAGTCCAATACAATTTCACTTCCGATGCAATCCTCTACCTGTACAAGAATCAGATATGCCCTAAGATGGAGTAGTGTTGCCGCATCTAGGGTAGAACTCAAAAAAAAAAAATCCTTTGCTGCTTTGACAGGGTGCAAAACGGTCTGCGAAATTTAGTGACCAGTGATGCTTACTGCTTCCTGCTTCTTCACAGAAGTGATGTTGCAAGTCTGTCTCTGTTTTATCGTTACTTTTATGGTAGATACTCGACTGAGCTTCAATCTATGGTCCCTCCCGATAAAACCTTTGCAACAAATACACACCTAGCTGTGATAACCGCCAACAACTTCCCGCACCCTCTATCCGTGCCTAAAACTAAATGGAAATTCCATAAGCAGAGTTTCTTTCCTAGAACTGTCGATCTGTGGAATGCAATACCGTGGGTCTGCTTCCCAGCTGACTATAAAATTGTCATCTTCAAATCCAACGTGAATAAATTCCTATGGAATCGTCCTCCTAGATAATATAATCCTACCCAAGTTCCACCATAACTTATCCTGTCTCACCATCTATCTAAGACTCATTAACCCCTTATCCTCGAGTTGCCTCTAAGCCTTGATAAGTGGTGACCTCCCATGTGAAACAAAATTCTTTTTGTGAATTTTTCTTAAATCATCTCATTTCTGGTCAATGTCGACCATTGTTACGAATCCTTACATTGTTGCCTCACTGTCTTGTCCACGAGTGGCTTATGAGCCTTGATAAGTGGTGATTCCTTAATACATAAAAAAAAGAATTAAAAAATATATAAGTTTTTCTGATGAAGAGTCAGAAGTACAGTCGCACTCAGTTGGCAACTGATACCTTCTATATTTGTCCTCTGATGCCCCTTCCAATCGTAGCATTGGTATCACATGTAAGAATGCAGAGTACCATTAATCATCATCATCACGCAATCCTTCATAGCTGAGAATGACTAATCAGGGTCTCAGTGCTTTATCCTACGGTGTTGTAACATTCCACGCTCATTGTGAAAAATTTCCCCACAAGTATTGCATGGATAATTACCAGGTTTGTGCCTTTGGTAATGTTTTTGGTCTTTATTTTTGCCTCTATTTCTGACTTTTCTTTGTAAAGGCTACTGCGCCAGGAACTTCGGTCTGCTGCTAGATCTTAATTTTTTGTGTTCTCATTCATTGCCTTTAGGTGGCGCTTTACCACATCCTTGAGGGGGTATTGGATATGACCTAGAACTATATCCGATGGTGAGGCCCCAGCTTGCGGGCTTTGGGGAGTGTGAAGCCACCCTTTAATTGCATTGCTCCCAGGTCCACTCTGACCCGGAGTGGTAATACCTGTTAGGCTCTCAACTATGGGTTAAATAGAATCCGACTTGAAAACAACTATATTCTATTAAAAAAATTTTCTTCAAAATCTTTAGATTCGGCATTAAATAACCTGAAAAGGGTTGATATGCCGTAAAACAAAAACAACCAACCAACCGTCTCTGCTCTATCATTATTTTCATGGCAAGTACTCGACTGAAATTCAATCAATGGTCCCCCCTTGCCAAACTTTCACAACAAACACTCCACTAACTACAATCGCTATATACGATTTCTCTCACTCTCTTACTGTGCCTGAATCTAAATGCAAATTCCATGAACAAAGCTTCTTTCCCAGAATTGCTCTCCTGTGGAACACTGTTCAGCTATCCTGCTTCTTGGTTGAATACAACATTGTAGCCTTCAAATCCAATGTAAACAAATTCTTATTGAGCCGTCCCCATAAATAATTAAATTCTACCAATTTGCACCATTAACGATTACTACACTACCATCTTTCATTCATTAATTCTTATCTTTTGGGCCTTGATAAGGGGTGGCTCTCGAGTAAATACAAATAATAAAAAAGGGAGGGGATTACTCCTTTCCCTTCCACTTACTCTTGATCCTCCCCTCTATAATGCTGACTGTTTAACAAAAGTTATCAAGTTGGAGTTTTTGGTATGACTCAACTGAGGCTTGACCCCTGCTCTCCCGGCTGATTAGCAAACATTCTAATTATTACGCCAAATCAATAATAAACTAGTCCTTTCTTTTATCCACACTGAAAGCCGGAATACATAAAGGGTTCTGACTCATTTTGGGCCACACCAGGTGTGCCAACAAGCTTATTAAAAACTTAAAATTAAATAATTCCTTCATGTTCTAGCAACAAAATTTGGTGTTAACTTATATATATATATATATATATATATATATATATACGACAAACAGATCCTGATTTTTCTCACGTGCCTTCTCTGCAACTTGGCGTAAACAGTAGATCATGTCGATGGTTCCCCTTCCAGATCTAAAACCACACTGCGTCTCAGGATAAATTTTGTCTACTAGATGAATGATTATCCTGTTCAAAATGACCCTGGCTAGTATTTTTCCAGCCACAGAGAGCAGTGATATTCCACGGTAGTTATCGCAATCAATGTGCTTTCCTTTATTCTTGAAGAGATGGATTATTGACGAGTTCCTGAAATCCTGAGGTACAGAACTGCTTTCCCAGATACTGATGAATAACTCCAAAAGTTTTTTCAAAAGTGTGTTCCCCCCAAACTTGAATATTTCAGCCGGTATACCATCATCACCTGCACACTTTCTCAGTAGCATTTGTTTTACAGCTGCGAGAACTTCAGAAAAATTAGGAATCACATCTAGTTCTGGTATTTGGATTCTTGCAGGCAAAGAACTCAAAACATCATTGTCAACATCAGAAGAAGAATTCAGCACTCCTTCAAAATGGTCCTTCCAGCGGTTAAGGATTTCATTATCAGTCAATAAGGTTGTACCATCTGCCCCCATAAGGGGTGAAGTACCACATTGTTGTGGTCCAAAAACTTCTTTCATACCCTCATAAAATACCCTCGCATCTTTTTTATCAAAAGCAGTCTGGAGCTCAGAGGCTTTTGCAGACCACCAATCTTTTTTCATTTTCCTCAATCGGTGCTGAACATCCCTCCTGACACTGAGATAAGCCGACCTCTTCGCTGCAGAATTCTTGTCTGATATCCAGGCCCTGTGCAAAGAGTGCATCTGGTCTAAAATACCCTGAATTTCAATGTCATTTTCGTCGAACGAATCCTGATGCTTCCTCTTGGAAAGTCCTAGTACTTCGCTTGAACATTCATAGATGGCATCCTGCAATTTCTTCCAGGACTCTTCAATATCATTGTTTATCATAATTTCGTTTAACTTCGCATCTAACTTAGAAGATAATTTTTCTTTCTTTTCAGTGTTCAATTCTTTCATATTCAATGGCTTTGGCATCTTAGTTGTATGCCTTCTGCCCTTAGGTCGTAGTTTCAGTGATGTCTTGCATCAAATCAGGGCGTGATCCGACAGCCAAAATAAGTCATGAAATGAACGACTCAAAAGAATATCTCTCCTGTTTCTTTTCCGGGTTATAACAAAGTCAATAAGATGCCAATGCTTGGACCTTTGGTGCATCCATGTGCTTTTACAACGATTTGGCAGCTGAAACATCGTATTTGTAATGAAAAGCCCATGTTCACTACAAAATGACAACAAGTGAATTCCATTGTCATTTATTTTCCCCATACCATGCGCCCCAATCACATTTCCCCATGTCTCCCTGTCCGAGCCTTGAAATCTCCCATCAGTAAGATCTTGTCATGAAAGCTTACGTTTCTTAATATGTCACCAAGCTTTTCGTAGAAGTTTGTGGCTTCTACCTCTTCTGCGTTTAGAGTTGGTACATAGCAACTTACCAGTGTCAGTCTCGTTCCAGCTGTGAGTCCCATTATAAGGGTCGTTAAACGATGGTCACCGCCCAGAGGAAGAGCCTCCAGAGAGTCAGCAATACTTGATTTTATTGCAAAGCCAACACCGGAACTATGCCTCTCCCCCTCTTTCCGACCTGACCAAAAGAACATATCAAAGGCGTTTGACTCTGTTGCACTTTGGAAGGTTTTGAATAAAGTTGGAATTCCTGAAAAAATGTTAAATGCAATAATATCCTTTTACGAGAATATGGAGGCACGTGTAAGAGCAGACGGAAAGTTCTGAGTCATTCAAGCTAAAAACCGGTACGAAACAGGGTTGTGTTATGGCACCTGTGCTCTTTGCCATCTTCTTTTCAATCATGCTCGAGCATGCTTTTAAAGATTACACGCAAGGTGTCCATTTTGAGTTTAGAACTACTATTTTTTAATCATCAAAGATTCAAAGCTAAAACACTAATAAGAAGCAAACTGGTTTGTGATTTTCTTTTTGCAGACGATGCTGCACTTGTGGCCACTTTATTTGAAGAAGCACAAGAATTAGTTGACAAGTTTTCCAATGCCGCAAAAGCATTTGGTTTGACGATTAGTATTAAAAAGACAGAAGTTATCTACCAACCAAAGCCCACCCCGTTGCAGCAAGGTGGTGTGAATATTCCGAGACCAGAATATGTGGAACCGCCTCAGAAAATCTTAGTGAATAGACAGCCTCTAAAGTATGTTTAATCCTTTGCATATCTCGGAAGTAAGGTGAATTCGTCAGCATCACTTGATGATGAGATATTGAGCAGAATGTCAAAGGCGACTGATGCCTTCGGAAAACTGCGGTCAAGAGTATGGAATGAAAGAGGTTTGACTCTAAAGACCAAAATCTCAGTTTATCGTGCAGTGATTGTTTTGATACTCCTGTATGGATCAGAAGCCTGGACCCCATACCGTAGGCAGATTGAGCAACTAGATACATTCCATAAGCGTTGCCTTCACAGTATATGTGGATCATCATGGAAAGACAAGGCCCCTAACTCGGGATTGTTTGCTAGGTGCGACATTTTAAGTATTGAGGCCTTCCCGATGAAGTCTCAGCTTCGGTGGGCTGGTCACCTTGTTCGCATGGATAAAAACTGTCTTCCTAAGCAACTAACATACAATCAACTGAAAGAGGGTAATCGAAATATGGGTCGTCCATTTCTGAGGTACAGGGATAAGCTGAAAGACAATCTTAAGCACGCAGGCCTGAACCCAAAAACCTTTGAAGAAGATGCTGCGGATAGAAAATTGTGGAGGGAAAAATGTTTTGCGAGCATTTACACATACATTGACACATGGCTATCGAATCAAATAAATCTTCGTAGAGCAAGAGTAGGAACAGCACCTTCCCAGCCTGTATCCTGTGAGTCATGCGGCTTGGTTTGTGGGAGCAGAGCTGGCCTCGTGTCACACATGCGGCACAAACATTGAAGGCAGAGTGAAACACAGTGAATTTTTGGCCCTCATGCGTCGAACACGACGGGAGAGTCCGTTATATATACGAGGGGCATTCCAAAACTAATGTCTTCTATCTTTTTATTCCACCCGAATGGTTCAGAGAGGATTGTAAATTGCATTGTTATAATGACTGAACTTATGCATTCATGGCCTGAAAGTTTCATCTCTCTGTTGCAGATATTGACATTGTGAGACTCTAAGAAACCGATTTCTGTCATGGACGTGCGTCAGAAGCGGAGAGGCATCACTGAATTCCTCCATGCAGAAAAAATTGAACCGATTAACATTCACCATTCACCTATTGAACGTTCACAAAGCCCATACAATTGATCTCCGCAGTTAGAAGATGAGTTTGTTGATTTAAGAGTGGCAACAGAGATGCGAGTGACAAAATGAACTCCAGACGCCTAATACTGGTAAAAGTGCACTGAGAATGGTGGTGACCATGTAGAAAAATAAATTCTAGAGCACTAAAGGTTGCTCGTTTTAATGGTACCACTCCTGTTTTTGTAGCTCTTTAATTTTTTTTTTTAGCTAAAATATAAGATCTATTGCTTTTGGAACGACTTTCGTAAATTAGTCCCCCTTTTTTTCAAGACTGAAAGCCAAAATACACAGAGGGTTCATATTCATTCCTTAGCCACAGAAGATGTGACAACAAGCTTAAAAAAAAAAAAAAAAAAAAAAAAAAATTAATTCTTAATTCCTTTATATTTTGGCAGTAAATTTTGGTGATGATATTTTTTTATATATAAAAAAACGGACATATTTTTTTACATTAGCCAACAAAACAAAAAATGGGAAAACAATAAATATACAACAAATAAATGTTACCAAATGCAAAATGTGTTACTTTTCTACCTACTTGGATAATGTTTTTGTGTTTTAACTTATTTTAAAGTGTTTATTTATTTTGTAACAAAACTAGTGTCAAATATGTTTAGTTAGAATAAAAGTAACATTTTTGTTATTACCATTTGGATCCTCAATAATTCCTCAAAAATCGAAAATTCAATTAAGTTCTGGTAGAAAACAATCCAATAAATGTTGCCAATTATGCGAAAATGTAATGTTCTACTATTGGTTTGTTTAATTTTCGATTTTTGCACGATTATCGAGGGTCCAAATAACTATAAGAACCCACAATTTTTTTTCATTCTAACTCAGACTTGCTGCTACTTTTGGTTTTGTTTCCAAGTAAATAAACGCTTTAAAATAAGTTAAAAAACAAAAACAAACTCATCTAGGTAGGTAGAAGAGTAACTAATCTTGCCTTTGGTAACATTTACTTGCTGTATATTTATTTTTTTTCACGCTTTTTTCGCTTTGATAAATGCCCTTCACACACAAAAAAAAAAAAAAAAAAATGCCGTCTCCTAATGGGTGCCTTTTCTATATTATAGATGAGGAGTAGGCAAGCTTTTGCTAACAGTGTGCCAACTTAAGTTTTTGAATTATTCAAAGTGCTAACAACAAGTATTTCTATCTCTATTATATAAAAGTCACTGTGTGTGTGTGTGTGTGTGTGTGTGTGTGTGTGTGTGTTTCTCATAGTCTCCGAAATGGCTGAGCCTATCTTTTGCCAATTTCGCACAAAGCTAATTTATATGTCTGGTGGTGTTCTTAGATAGGTTTTGTACAGAAATTCATCCGATACGTATCGAAAATAGAAAAAAATCCGATCTTAAAAATAGTCTTTCTTCTCTTATAGATAAAAAAATAATTTTTACAGAGGAATATTGAAGGTTACACCAGTGTAACGTAAAATATTCCCCTGTAAAAATTCTTTTTTTTATCTATTAGATTAGAAAAACTATTTAAAGATCGTAAAGCCCAAATATCAGCTGACGTGATATTGTAAACAAACACAGACTGAATGTGATGGACGACATTATCATTATTTTAATATTTTTTGCAAATTAGTCCACCGGGCAAATTATTCCTCCATAATATATAATATGTACGGCGTAATCACATTGACACACCGGTTTCCACTGGATCACCGAAGTTAAGCAACGCTGAATCTGGTCAGTACTAAATGGGTGACCATTTTGAACTTCCAGGTGCTGTATGCGCTCTCCGCTTATCTCGGCATTGTTTCCAGTCGTCCTGGACTTTTCCTTGCCACTGGACTCAAACAGTGCCGATTCAGGTGAGGTGTGGTTGAGGATTGTGCAACCCTTGCCTCAGAATTTACACGTGCAGCTTCCCCTGCAAGAGGTATCCTTTGTCTTTCGAGACTTAACGGAGGTATCGAATATATAATATTTAGTAGAGGATTGATTCTATAATAATATATACGCAATCTGCATAAATTAAAATATCATGTTTAAGCGTATTGTTTGACCAGGCAACGGCCAATATACTTTTAAAATTCATTTTTTTTTTTTTTTAGAAAAATACAAAAAAATTATATTTCTTGGGCATTTATAAAAACGTCCAATTTTTAATTTTTATTTACCATAAGAAAGAATGCGTGAAGCGTCTGCATACTGTTGGAAATTGTTTGGTGTGCCAAGTGTGGCACGCGTGCCATATGTTGCCGACCCCTGTTATAGACGGCGCCACACATCACGTAGACAGGTGCCTCCGCTAAATATTTATAAAATTGCGTGTAAAAAAAAAAAAAAAAAAAAAAGAGAAAAAAGAAAGAAAAGAAAAGAAAAAAAAAGAAAGAAAAAAAAAAGAAAGAAAAGAAAAAAGAAAGAAAAGAAAAGAAAAAAGAAAAGAAAAAAAGAAAAAAGAAAAGAAAAAAAGAAGAATAAAGAAAAAAGAAAGACAAGGTGCTAGGAAGTGTGCTCGCACTGCCTATTTATGACTTCCTATTGTGTGACGAAAGTCAGCAAGAATTCCTTGGCAGATTGTTTTGTGAAAATTATTCCGGTACAGATTCTTCATTTCGCCGACCGATTCCAAGAGTTTCTTTTCCTTTTTTTAATTAAGCTACCAAAAAGCCTTAAACTACATCTTCGCTAAAAAAACTTGTTACTTTTTTAGTGACTCATACGATGTATCGTTAAAGAATATCTCTCTCTCTCTCTATCTATCTATCTATCTATTCATTCAAGATGGACGACAATTTTGCCGGTATTTGGTCCGGTAT
The DNA here is from genome assembly GCF_053919585.1 of Euprymna scolopes. Classification (NCBI taxonomy): domain Eukaryota; kingdom Metazoa; phylum Mollusca; class Cephalopoda; order Sepiida; family Sepiolidae; genus Euprymna; species Euprymna scolopes. The sequence continues at coordinate 18,608,059 of NC_136512.1, forward strand.
AACCTAGTGCAAAGCATTTTAATACAAGCAAACAAAATTTTAAACGGTTTCACTAAGTTAAAAAATATACAGATCGACTGAAAATTATTTTTTTAACAGATTTTAATTTCGCCGACCAATTCCATGAGTTTTTTTTTTTTTTCTTTAATCAAGCAGTCCAATCCGCTACCAAAAAGTCTCGATTGCCTATTTACTAAAAAAAAAAAAAAATGTAATCTACTCATACCTTCGAAGAATCTTTTTTTTTTTTTTCTATCATCAGATTTTCAAGACGGATGATTATTTTACCAGCACTTGGTTAAGTAATGGCGTTCACTCAACCAGAAAAGGCGTTTTGTGTGCTTCAATTTGAAAAACTAAATCATGGTCACTTGTTCCACGTGCCTCCAGATTCTCAGACCCTGCGATTTTTTTTTTTTTTTTTTTTTTTTGTAGAGATTTGTGAAAGGCCTGGTCTATATGCCTCCAATTTCAAGAGACGTGGATGAGCTGACGGCCTGAATAACAGAAGCTGTTGCAACCACTGACAACGCAATGCTGGGACGCGTTTGGCAAGAAATAGACTATCGGCTTGACGTGTGTCATGTGACCAATGGTGCCCACATGGAACATCTTTGAAAATTCCATGAAAAACTTGAGATTACAAGCTTTCTGAATATACCAGATGCGTTTTTATATTCTTAATATTCTCGTGATATTCAATGTCAAAATGTGCCCAAAACTTTTGAAACATCCTGTACTATATCTAAGTAAGTGCGAACACTGGCGAATCATAATCTATGTAAAATAATAATAATCTATGTAAAATAGTTTAAATAATATAATCATAATCTATGTAAAATAGTTTAAATAAAATCATTAGTAGTAATTATTTTATTTAAAAAAAAAATTATTAAATTTATGAATGGAATTTTGTTTCATTCATAAAGTTTTTTTTTTGGTTTTTTTTTTAGAATAAAAATGGTTATATTTAGTATGGTAGTATTTTTGCGTCGTAATAATATTTCGCTGAGTTTTTATTTGCTAACGTTACAAAATGTTACTTGATAAAAATGGCACATGTAAAAACGGTACAAATTAATAAATAGGTGAAAAGCGCACATAGAAAAAAAATAGGAACAAATGAATAAATAGGAAAAATGGAACACGATGAAAACGTAAATAAAAATGGCACAAATTAATGAATAGGAAAAAATGGCACAAAGCGAAAATGTAGGCGAAAGATCTCTCAATGAGTTTATCAAAATCTAGGATAAAGAGTCAACATTTAAAAAAAAGGGGGGGGCGCTTCTTCTAGGAATTGGGACGAGAGTTTTGGAAATCTTAAAACTGAATTTCACATGAAAATCATGGTATCTACGTATTCCTCGTATTTTTAAGATGATTATATCCAAAATTTACGAAAATTAATAAGGTACAATTTCTTTTTATTCAAAAAAATATATATAGAATTTGATGAAAACGATCGTAAAACACAGGAGAGTTAAACAGGGGGATAATTTTCCGTTCAAATTAAACAAAGATGGCGGCAATTGTTTCATCTGCTAACACGATTAAAGTTGTTTTTTTTTATAATTCAATAATATTTAGGTGATTCGGATTGTATAATTTTGAAGCTGCCATTGTAATTTATTAGAATTAACGCAAAAAAAAAAAAAAAAATCAGTTGAAACCATTTTTTTTTTTTTTAATCTGAAAACTCCATTTATGAACTACAAATCTTATCCCAATAACGTAGAAGCACAAAAAAAAAAAAAAAAAAAATGACAGACTAGCAGGCCGCCCGGCGTTGTCCGGTTGTAAAATATGCAAACTATATTATATTTTAAGGGTTTGTATTACTGTACACATAGATTCGAAAAAGTTGTCAAAAAACAAATATAGAACAAATAAATGTTATCAAAGGCAAGATAAGTTACTTTTCTACCTAACTGGATATAATTCACGTGTTTTTATTCAGTGTAACATGTTTATTCAGCTCGAAAAACATGCAATGTTTACCGATGTATTGGAAAATTCAAAATGGCAGCCGACTGTCTCTCGGAGAGGGTACGTTTGGGAAAAGGTATTATAAATAATAAACTAGACAAAATACTGTTAGAAAACAACCGAATACATGTCAACTTATGTCACGGTAACATATATTGAGCGAATTTCTAACAGTATTTTGTCTAGTTTATTATTTATAATACCTTTTCCCAAACGTACCCTCTCCGAGAGACAGTCGGCTGCCATTTTGAATTTTCCAATACATCGGTAAACATTGCATGTTTTTCGAGCTGAATAAACATGTTACACTGAATAAAAACACGTGAATCATATCCAGTTAGGTAGAAAAGTAACTTATCTTGCCTTTGATAACATTTATTTGTTCTATATTTGTTTTTTGACAACTTTTTCGAATCTATGTGTACAGTAATACAAACCCTATTTTAATTCATGCAGAATTCTTATTTATTATAAACTAGCCTGTGTACCCGGGTGTTTTGAGGTGTGTGTTGAGCAAAACAAAAAGTTGTAGTAGGCAGGCTCAAACCCGTGATGCGAAAGCGGAAAGAAAAGTGGACCCCCCCCCCCCCCGCAAAAAAAAAAATGTGACGCTTATCGCAAAAACCGGAAGTTATGTAGGTTTAAATTAAGGCTAGACAATCGGAAAGAGGGGATGACTTTCCAAAATATCGGCAAAAAAAAGCGATCCCTTCCTGTAGAAAAGTGCCCAGTTAAGGGTGAAGGAATTAATGTTTTTGACCAATTTTTCGATATTTGCCGTCCGAAGAGTCGAGCTTCAAGATGATTCCAAGCTCGTGAAAATCTGTCGCCTCTGTCAAAAGATTTTGCGATACATACATGCATACATACAGACATACAAACATACATACAGGTGAGATTTATATTATAGAAGAGTCTATTCTTTATTAATTGGATTTATTTGCTTCCCCCACTAAGCAAATTAGGCACAAAGTCATTTTTTAATGTGGAGAGTGAGGGAGAAATGGGGACCAGCTCCCCGGGGAGTAGGGGAGCTAGATAGTGACAATTGGTATGAAGGGTTTCCCCTACATTGACCAATAACTGATTGCCACAAGGGCAATGATCTTTGCTTGAACTTTGGTGCCCAGCCCCGCAGGGGGTGGGGGCGAGATTGATTATTATCCAATAAGTAGTAATGCTTTCAAAAGTTATAAAAAAAAAGATTTGGGTACCATTCGCTGGGATCGAAACTAGAACGTTTAGTGATCCAGCCTTAGTCATTATCTATCCCTCCGGCATCATTACTGTCCGAGTTACGGTCAGATCGATACAAAAGGTTAAAAATTAAGCAACTTTGAACTATTAATGTTTACTCTCGCGCATGTGCAAAAATAACAGCAGAAGTAATGTTTTATTCGATTTACACAGCCAAGGTCAACTGTTTTGTTTTCAACTTTGACCTCTTAACAATTTTTGACGGCTAAAAAACAAATCGAAGATGTGTTAAAGGTCCAAATACCCTATATATCAAATTTCAACTTTAGAACAAATATTCAGAGAGGAGTTTGGTAGAAACTTTTGCACACTCACAAGGTCACCGTATGCTAGAACGTTTTCATCTTAAATTCTACGCAATTATGCAGAAACTATGCATAAATAGAATTTAGCGCAATAGTGAAATGAAACCAATCATCTTATAAGGAACCATAAAATGAATAAGTAATTAATTAACACTTGTTTATCAAAAGAATATGCAAATTATATGTATTATTATTCATCGGACTACTGTTCTCATCTTGAGTGTGTTTTTCACAACGTTTCGGTTGATATAACCTCCGACCTTCTTCAGGTATATCTTGTCGAACTCGGGAATGTTTCTGTCGAACTCGGGGAATTTGGACAAAATTTTGAGTAGAACCCTTTATTTACTTCACAGAGGTAGCGTGCTCTTGTTCCGTCAGCCATGACTTGATAGAGATCACAAGTAATTCTCAATTGTATTTTTTGGGGTCACCCACACTGAGAATTGAACCTTCAACCTTCAGGAAAATATCACTTTTACAATTGGCTATCAAGTCCCTACACAGTGACAATGATATCGTAATACTACCAGCAGACAAAAGCAATGCTACAGTGGTAATGGATAGAGCAGAATATTCCAAGAACTTGGCAGATTTAATAGAATCTGGTTGCTACTGTAAAGTGAAAAAGAAACCGACCTTTAAAATGGAAAGGAAGCTGTTACAGAACCTCAATAAGAACAAGGACCTTATACCAAGTGCGAAATACAGACAGCTAGTACAGCATTACAGCAAGCTACCACACCTATACGGCCTACCTAAGATTCACAAGGATGAATTACTTAGGATCTCTATCCAGTCATGGCTGACAGAACAAGAGCATGCTACCCCCGTGGAGTAAATAAAGGATTTTGCTCGAAATTCCATCCAAATTCCCGAGTTCGGCAGAAACATTCCCATGTTTGACAAGATACACCTGAAGAAGGTCGGAGGTTATATCGACCGAAATGTTGTGAAAATCACTTAAGATGAGAACAGTAGTCTGATGAATAATAATAGACATAACCATTCCTCATCTCAAAAATTCAGAAACGTAATATGCAATTTACGTAACCTTTATATAGTCGCTCGCATATCCATGAGTGATTATATTAAGAAGTTTGTTTTAATATTTCTTTAGTATCTGCTCAGATGCTACACTCAAGTGACTTTAGTCAATATAAGGGAAACCCTGCTATATTGAAGCAACTTTTATTTTTGGCTACTTCCAGAGTGCCCCCTTTTGGGGAAGGAGGGCTGGCGTTTTACGAGATTAAAAACAACCTTGTGCCACATTTTGCTTTTGTGAGGAAAGAAAATAAATAACAATAGAAAAAGTAGGTTTTTAATATCAATGTCAGGACGAGAAAAAAAACTCAACTTTATAAGTATACATGAACCAATAGCTATTACGTTAGGCATACATCTTCGTAATGCCGTCGTTTGATTTTCACCTGGCAAATTAATTTTTTACACTTTTGCACCGATTTTCCCCGGCTTAAACCCAACGCATGTGTTTGAATACCCTATATATGAAATTTCATGTCTATCGACCAAAACCTGACAGAGGAATTTGGTAGGTAATGTTTTTAAACAAATACATATACGCATACATAAATAATACCTGGATGAATATAATTACACGAAATAGTTAACTAAAGATGTTTATCCCATGAGAAAAGCGAAAAAAACTTATGGGGAATTAATTAAAATGAATGTTTAAAAGAATATGCAAATTAGCTAGATCTTTTGTAAATGAATGCAATTCCACGACCCATATATAACAAAGTTTTATTTTCTTTTTAAATAAATATAAAAAAGGTTTTTTTTTATATGAATATCAATAAAAAAAACAAAAAAAAACAATTATAGGAGTATATATAGGTTTAGACACCTACATTCCATTACAATACGATGCTACCTTTTAAAAAAGGGAAGTTCACTATCTTTGATTAAGAATTGTTCGAATTACCGTTGTCACTCACGCAGAATTCAAGAATTCGCTGATATACACAGGCGCAGAAAAGAAATTGGTTACCTTGTGAACGTTCTATTTTTAAGCACGACTCTAGCTTTAGACTAGTATTAGATTTCAAGAAAGAGTGCGGCTGGGTGGGAAATATCCACTAAAACCCATTCAAAACGTATCTGACGTACGGGTTTATAAAATCAGGTCTCGGGCAGGTACACAACTTTTTTTTAAACTGATAAAATAGGGTTTTAGGGGTGGGCAGGGTATCTATTTATGTTATATCCACATTTTTTTTTTGGGGGGGGGTAGCATATCTATTTACGGCATATCAACCCTTTTGGATATCCACTAAACCAAAATTAAATGGTATTTAACGTACAGGCCTATAAAATTAGGTCTCATGTAGGTACACTACGAATTTAAGAGCAGGGTACATATTTATGTTAAATCCACGTTTTTTGGTGGTCGAGGAGTAGAATATCTATTTACGGCATATTAACCCTTTTGGATATCCACTAAACTCCATTTAAAAGGTATTAATGTACGGGCCTATAAAATTAGGTCTCATGAAGGTACACTACGAATTTTTAAGGCAGTGTATCTATCTATGTAACATTCACGTTTTTTTTGTGTTTTTTTTTGGTGGTTGGGGCTGGATATCTACTTACAGCATATCAACCGTTTTGGATATCCACTAAACAATATTAAAAAAGAATCGCATGTATGCGTTTATAAAATTAGGTCTCAGGTAGGTACACAAAAAATTAAAAAAAAAAAATGATAAAATAGGTTTTTATGGGTGAAGCAAGGTATTTATATTATATCTACTTTGGGGGTGGGGGCAAGATATCTACGACATATCCACTAAACCCTATTCAAAAGATATTTGATGAACGGCCTTATAAAACTTTGTCTCATGTAGGCCACAACGAATTTAAGGATAGCTAGAATCGTTTTTTTAGACACTGGAGGGGGGAATATCTATTTACGGCATAAATTAAAATAAATCTTTTGGGATATTCACTAAACCCCATTCATAAGGCTTTCTGTTCTTGAATGTCATTTTCACAACGTTTCGGTCGATGTAACCTCCGACTTTCAGGTCTATCTTGTTGAACCCAGGAATGTTTCTGTCGAACTCGGGAATTTGGACAGAATTTCGAGCGGAACCCTTAGGAGAATACCACTTTTACAATCGATTTTTCCATTTTTTTTTTTTTTTTTTTTTTGCGGACCCGTAGTATAGTGGTTAAAGTACTTGGAAAAACCATTGTGTAAGTGATATTCTCCTAAAGGTTCAATCCCCCGTGTGGGCGACCGAAAAATACAGTTACGAATTACTTAGGACTTCTATCCAGTCATGTCTGGCGGAACAAGAGCATGCTATCCCCGTTAAGTAAATAAAGGCTCCTATTCGAAATTCTGCTCAAATTCCCGAGTTCGTCAAAAACATTCCCAAGTTCAACAAGATATACTTGAATAAGGTCGGAGGTTTCATCGACTGAAACGTTTTGAAAATTACGCTCAAGATGAGAACAACAGTCCAATGAATCCAAAAAATACGAATAATCAATCCTTATCTCAAAAAGTCAGAAACCCATTCATAAGGTAACTGATGTACGGGCTTATAGAATTGTGTCTCAGATAGAAGAGCCGCTCAAAGCCTCCTATCTTGCCTTGAGAGAGTTCAAAATTAACTTCGAAATCTACTCTGCTTTATCATTATTTTCATGGCAGGTGCTTGTCGGAGATTCAAGCTATGGTCTCCTCCATGCCAAACTTTCACAAAAAGCAGTCGCCCAGCTAGAATTTCCCCACTCTTTATCTGTGCCTAAATCTAAACGCAGTTTCCATGAACAAACTTTCTTTCCCAGAACTGTCCACACATGGAACTCTGTTGCATTAGCTTGTTTGCAGTCTGACTTTCAAATCCAATGTAAACAAGTTCTTGCTGTGTCGTCCTCTTAACATAATCAACTTCTACCCAATTTGCATTACCATACACACACTGACCCGAGTGCCTTTCGCGCCTTGATAAGTGGTGACGCCCCTGTATCCCCCCCCCTCAAAAAAAATCACTGAACTTAAAGAACAGCTAAAATATTGTAGGGGAGGGGATAAGGTATCTATTTATGCGCTATCCACCATTTTTTAGTGAGGTGGGGGGGGGGCAGGTATCTATTTCTGGCATATCAATCATTTTGAATATTCAATAATCTCCATTCAAAAGGTATTTGAATAAGTATATAGTATTAGCTCTTAGATAGGTACACAACAAATAAAAAAAAAAACTTTTTTTGGGGGGAGGTATCTATTTACAGCATATGCACCTTTTTTGGTGGTGGGATAAGGTATTATTTACAGCACATTAACCTTGTATTGTTTATTTAACTAATATTAATATCCCTTTTTTCCTACTTGGGAGTCACCACTTATCAAGGCCCAAAGGCCACTCGAGGATTATGAATGCAAGGTGTTAGCGTAATAATCGTTAATGATGTAAATTGGGTAGAGTTTAATTATTTATGGGAACGGCTCAACAAGAACTTGTTTACATTGGACTTGAAGGCTACCATGTTGTATTCAACTGGGAAGCAGGCCAGCAAAGCAGCGTTCCACAGGCGGGCAGTTCTGGCAAATAAGCTTTGTTCGTGGAATATGCGTTTAGATTTAGGCACAGTTAGAAAGTGAGGGAAATCGCATATAGTGGTTGTAGCTAGTCGAGTGTTTTTTTTTTCATCCTGTATGATTCACTATTATTTTCACCTTGGTTGTTATTGCACAACGTTTCGGCCGATATAACCTCCGACCTTCTTCAAGTGTATCATGACAAAAGCTCTTATTGTTGAATGGTGTTATTTTCACAAGGTTTCGGCCGATTTAACCTCCGACCTTCTTAAGAAAGATTTTTCTTTTTTTAATCGGGAACCTTCACAGAATTTTGTAATTGAATGCTTTATTTAATCCAAAGGCGAGAGGGACAGAGAATATTCATTAAACCCCATCCAAAACGAATCTGATGTACAAGTTTATAAAGCTAGTGTAATAGAGTGTGGACGCATGTATGGCGGCAGGAGCAGCATCAGTTGTACAACAGCCAACGTATGCAAATGACCGAGCTGTGTGCGAGGTGACGTCATAGCATTTCCTCAAATTTATTTCAGGTGGATGAATAAGCCTTATGTGCTATTTGCTTTCTCATTTCTCCTCACCACAATTATTATTATTATTGTTATTATTATCTATATATTGATAGGATAGCGTGTGTGCTATTTACTTTGTGTGTCACGCTTGCATCCGAGTGAATGTCGTTTAATTGTTATGGACTTCCATTTCTTGTAATAAATAATTTTTCCAAGAATTCTTCATAAGTTTTGGCTGACAGAACAAGGTTTCGATTTAAGCTAATGCCCCCAAGTCATATGGATATATTTTTTTTTTTTTGAAACTGCAACTTTATAATATATAAAAATCGAACATTAACTCTATAATAATATGTATATGTAATCTGCAAGAATTAAAATATCATATTTAAGCGTGCTTTACGACTGGACTATGCCGGGCGTCCCTGCTAGATTAGATAAATAAGAGCCTCAATAATATTAGAGCGTCTCCATTTATACTGAACATCTACAGAATGCCAACATCAATATATTACATACTAGCAGAGGGTACCTGGCGTTGCCCTTGTTTTTAGAGGCGTGTGTGGTTGGGGGGGGGGTAAAATGAAAACAAAGCGAAGTCATAACCCTGTTTAAATATTATAAAAACAAACAATGTTAAAACTAATAAAAAAAAATCGTGTAAATAATAAAAAAAATTTTTTTAATGAACGTGATGCAACACGAACGGCCCGGCGGTGCCCGTGTGTTTGAAAAATCTCAAAAAAGTTTGAATGAGGGGAGGGGGCCTAACTCGAATAATTGAGGCGAAAGCGCAAAAAAAAAAAAAAAAAAAAAAAGTGATGAATTAACTAAAAAGCGAATTAGGTAAAATATCAATTCCGCAGTGAATTTTGTTATTGTTTAGTTTCAGTAGTCACATCACACTCGAATTCTAAATGAATTTATTTGTTTTAATTTAAATGTAATGCAAGTAAATTCACGATATCGTTGCGTTGTAATCTTTGTGTAAAAATAAATGTGGAGTTGAAAGTACTAATAAATAAAGGTCATAGTTAGATTTCACGGTTAGAGTCGTTACAACCGGAAGTAAAATCCGGTTAGTCTCGCAGAGTGCGTCTTACACTAACGAAAAAAAAGCAAAAAGGAAACAATAATAGTAATCGAGGTTTTCGCGTTTGTTCATTTTGTTTATTTCTATAACATTATGAAAAAAAAAAAAACAGAAAGCATAAATCGGAGAGGGGGACGGCATAAGTAACCTTGTACGATTCCAAACAGGTGTGTTTCCTCGTACTGTTCCTTTTGAACGCATCAGCTGCGGTGTAAATGTGGAGAGGGGAAAGGAGGAAGCTAATAGAGAGAAAAGATGTTGCAACTTCCATTGAATCTAAGCGAATTTGGCAGTGGACTCTCACCGGAAAAAAATATAGGAATGTACCATTGTCGAGGAACTGTAGAGGGAATAGGCCTATAGCAAACCTCAGATAATGTGCTACAGTCTGCACGCATTACATTTGTCATGATTTTTAATCCTATAAAGGTCAAATTTGGAGGGGGAAAAATAAGTTCATTTTATTTATATAGAAGAAAGAAGATAGATAGAAGAAGATAGAAAGAAAGATAGATAGATAGAAAGAAAGATAGATAGATAGAAGAATAGAATAAATTGATAGAATAGAATAAATTGATAGAAGAATAGAATAAATTGATAGAAGAATAGAATAAATTGATAGAAGAATAGAATAAATTGATAGAAGAATAGAATAAATTGATAGAAGAATAGAATAAATTGATAGAAGAATAGAATAAATTGATAGAAGAATAGAATAAATTGATAGAAGAATAGAATAAATTGATAGAAGAATAGAATAAATTGATAGAAGAATAGAATAAATTGATAGATAGATAGAAGAAGATAGATAGATAGAAGAAGATAGATAGATAGAAGAAGATAGATAGATAGAAGAAGATAGATAGATAGAAGAAGATAGATAGATAGAAGAAGATAGATAGATAGAAGAAGATAGATAGATAGAAGAAGATAGATAGATAGAAGATAGATAGATAGAAGAAGATAGATAGATAGAAGAAGATAGATAGATAGAAGATAGATAGATAGAAGAAGATAGATAGATAGATAGAAGAAGATAGATAGATAGATAGAAGAAGATAGATAGATAGAAGAAGATAGATAGATAGATAGAAGAAGATAGATAGATAGATAGAAGAAGATAGATAGATAGATAGAAGAAGATAGATAGATAGATAGAAGAAGATAGATAGATAGATAGAAGAAGATAGATAGATAGATAGAAGAAGATAGATAGATAGATAGAAGAAGATAGATAGATAGAAGAAGATAGATAGATAGATAGAAGAAGATAGATAGATAGATAGATAGAAGAAGATAGATAGATAGATAGAAGAAGAAGATAGATAGATAGAAGAAGATAGATAGATAGAAGAAGATAGATAGATAGAAGAAGATAGATAGATAGAAGAAGATAGATAGATAGAAGAAGATAGATAGATAGAAGAAGATAGATAGATAGAAGAAGATAGATAGATAGATAGATGGAAGATAGATAGATAGATGGAAGATAGATAGATAGATGGAAGATAGATAGATGGATAGAAGAAGATGAGTGACTCCCCCGTGTAATTTTCACAGATCCTGCTAGTTGTTATATATATATATATATATATATATATATATATAATATGGTAATTCGCTTCGACCATTATCATCCTGACATCCCTTAAAAGGAAAGTGGAATATTCCAAATGGCTAATAAACATTTAATTAAATAAAGCAAAAAATTTGTGTTGCTGGTTACTGATGCGTGTTTTACAAATTTTAAACTACCGTGGAATTTCCACGGGTTCTGCTAGTTATTATTATCAATGTATATCCTCGGTCAAAACTGATGTAAAAAGAAAATTATGCTTCATTGGTGTTCGCATTCACTATATTTATATAAGATCATAGAATAAATATCAGTCATGTATTTTTTCTCATTTCAATTACCATTTCTGATGACATCAAGAAAAATAAATGACTTTATTATAGAGTGGTGGGTTTCTTTCCAAATTCATTTCAGGTGGATGAGTAAGTCTAGGGTGGTTGTCTGACTTGCTATTTGCCTTCTCGTTTCTCCTCACCACAATTATTATTATTATTATTATTATTATTATCATTAACTAGCAGGGAGACTCGACGTTGCCTGGGATTTAATGATGATCAGCGAATGTTTTACAATCTTATAATATTAGTGTCATCGAAATCGGTAAAATCGCCCATTTTTCAATCAAATCGATTGATTGCCTGCTCTAGTTGGGGACCCATTGTGGTGCGCTGGGAGGCAGTTTCACATGTCTCTCCACAGTGAATAAGTCCACAATACATTGTAGACTTCATTGCACTGTAGAGAATCGACTGTTGATTTTATAAAATGTATTTTTATATATAAAATGGATTGAAGTTAAGTTTAAAATGAAGAAGTCGTATCATGGTTCACTTGTGCTCTAAACGGAAACATTCATTTCGAATGAGCCCCTGTCATATCAAAAAACTTACTGTTGATTTTATATGCCTGGCCTTACTGCTTGTGCAGTGATAATGGCTTGAATTTGAGTTTAATATGAAAAAGTCAAGTACCATGGTGCAATTGTGCCTTAAACAGAAGCATTCATTTCAAATGCGCCCTTGTCATACCAAAGAACCTATTGTTGATTTTATATGCCGGGCCTTTCGGCTTATATGGAAATAAAACTACTCAAACGCGCTTGTGATGTTAGGCTGTGTAAGGTGTTAACTTTGGTCAAAATCGCCTGTTCCTTGGATTATCGATACTTATCGAAGACATCCCGATAAAAAAGCCTACATGAAAACACTGCTAGAGACATAAAGTACCTTCCTAGGAAATTTCATAAAAATCAGCCCAGCTGTTTTCGAGTCTATAGGGAACGAACGAACACACACACACACACACACACAGACAAAGTTCCTTTTATATAATAGTAGAGATAATACTAATGTATGCCTTCAGTCAAAACTGATGGAAATAGAAAATTATGATTACTCGGTGTTCGCATTTACTATTTTTCTAGATACATGACTAAAATATTCTGAAGACAAGAAAAAAAGCGCGGGGAGGGGGAAGGGGGGGTCTAGGACTTTCCTCACTCGTCCTTCGCCGCCCACGCAGTCAACAGTCGTATTCTTCTCTTCCTTCTTCTTCGCGAAAAATCACAATTACGTTTTATATGTTTATTTATTAATATTTCAAAATCTATCTATCTAATATATATATATATATATATATATATATATATATATATAAAGTGAACGTGTGTCTGTGTGTACATTTCCCTACGCAATAACTGTCAATTTTTAGTCTACAGACTCGAAATTTGATATACAGGGTACAGAGATTTAGGAAAATCGACGTGATTAGTTTTTGGCCAGAAATTTGGTGATTAAGGAGTCAAAGTTCAACGATTTGACCCTTGAGAACTCTACAAAACTCCTACGACAATTTTGGGTCTACGCACTTGAAATTTTAGATATAGGTTCCTTGGACATGGATCTAACTTAATAACTTGATTTGAGCCCAAAACTATAAATTTTAAGGGGTCATAATAGGGGTCAAATTTTTAAAAAATTAACCTCTGCGGTCTCTTCCAAATTACTCAGACAATTTCTGGTCTAAATATTTGAACTTTTACATAAAGGGTATTCAGAGATAGGGCAAGCTTTTTCATCAGTTTGGGTCGAAAATTTTTCGTTACCAATATATAAATGTATGTATGTATGTATGTCTGTTTGCATGTCTGCCTTAAACTTTCAATAGAGGCAACGGATTTTACCAATATCAGTATCGTTTTAAAGTTCGACCTTTCATACGACAAATATCGAAAAATTGGCTAAAAACATTAATATCTTCCCCTTCAACTAGGCACTTTTCTACAGGGGGGGGGGTCACTTTTTTCGCCGATATTTTTGAAAGTTATCCTCTCCTTTAGATTGTCTAGCCTTAATTTAAAAAAATGTCGCTTCCGGTTTCGTGGTGGTCGTAACAGCATAAACGTTAGGTTTTACCCCATTCTTTTCTTCCTTTTTGGTACGGGTTCGAGCCTGCCTTCCTACTACCACTTTTTTTTTTTTTTTTGCTTAACATACACATCCAAACACCCGGGCAAAGCCGGGCTGAAATGCTAGTAATAAATAAGTATAAAAATATGGCACAAGGCCTAGCACATGGAAGGGGATAAAAGAACATGTACTATTTTACATTTTTTAACTTAACCAGCCTTTCAACAAAATACCAGAGTCACTCCATGAATCACTTAACCGTAATGACAATACGGCCGCTGCTCCCATGGGTCGATGGGTAGAACTGCCGACTGTCAATGCGATGGTCCTAGGTTTAATCCTCAGCTTGGGAGAGGTGCTAGTCTAGCTGCACTGATGAGCTGTGATACAACAAAACAATACTGCATGTCGATGACTACAAATATATTTTAAGCCCTCCTCTTTTGGTAGAGCACTGTCGGAAATAATCTCACCCGCTACTTAATTGGCTGAAAAATGCAAGACTCGCTGTTTGTTTGTAAACAGGCGGTCGATTTGAACACTATAAAAGTGGTGGACGAATGTTTGTTTAAGAACTTTGCAGCTAATTCGAATCTATGCGACGAAGGCCATCAGCTCCCCATATTTCCTTCTATAATAGACAACACGCTATGGAACATGCAAATATCTGTGCATGAGGTCGCCAAGCTAATCAAGAACCTTGATTCCAGTAAAGCAACTGGCCCTGACGGCATTCCAATTATAGTGTTTAAAAAGCTTCAACCAGAACTTACCCCCATACTTACAAAACTGTTTAAGCATTGTCTTAAGAAGTGCTTTCCAACACCCTGGAAAATCTCATCAGTATACCCTGTATTTAAGAATTCAGGTGATAAGTCATCTCTCTCTTAGTACAGACCAATAAGTCTCCTGTGTGTCATGAGTAAGTTGCTAGAATCCATATTAAATAGAGAAGTAGTCAACCACCTCAGCAGAAATAACCTTCTTAGTGACACACAATATGGTTCCCGTTCTGCTAGATCTACAGCAGATGTGCTAACGATTATATCTCATAGGATTAGTGAATCTCTTGACAAAGGCTTCCTTTCTAGGGCAATTGCTCTGGACATATCAAAGGCCTTTGATAAGGTATGGCATAAGGGTCTACTTCACAAGATTTCCAGCTATGGTATAACTGGAAATGTTTTCTCAATCATTAAATACTTTCTCTCTGATAGGCTCATAAGAGTAGTGGTTGATGGGCAGAAATCAGAGGCCCACAATATTCATGCTAGAGTCTCTGAGGTGTTCATCCTGGGCCCAACTCTCTTCCTGATCTACATCAATGATCTCCCAAAACACATACTTAAATCATTCGTTGACATCTATGCCAATGATACGACCATCTATGGCAACACATCAAAGGCCGTAAATGACAAAGTTTTCTCTGATTCTGTCTTCTCTGATCTTAAGCACGTGGTACAATGGGGGAAGAGGTGGCTGGTTACTTTTAATGCATCTAAAACCAAGCTCCTACCTTTACATCATCAACGCTCTGATCCCCATCTGGCATCAATTGAAATGAATGGCTCTCGTCTTGTGGAGGCTCCATGTTTTGACAAACTTCTGGGTGTGATCTTTACTCCTGATCTGAAATGGAACACATACATCAAGTCTGTTGCCGAGGTCCCTGGGAAGATGGTAGGATCCTTCTACTGCTCCAGAAGATATTTCACTACTGATGCAATTCTCCACCTGTATAAAAGCCAAGTACGTCCAAGGATAGAGTACTGCTGCCACATCTGGGCAGGAGCTGCTAAAAACAGTCTATCCTACCTTGACAGAGTACAAAATAGACTTTGTGGCTTAGTGGAGGATGCTCCTTTCTCTTCCCTGCAACCCTCACAGAAGAGATATTGCGAGCCTGTCTTTGTTTTATCGTTATTTCCATGGTAAGTGCTCGTCCGAGCTCCAATCTCTGGTTCCCCCTCGCCAATCTTTCACGATAAACACCCGTCTCACTGTCATTAATTTTCCCCACTCTTTATCTGTGCCTAAATCAAAACGTAGATTCCATGAACAAAGCTTCTTTCTTAGAAGTGCACGCCTGCGGAACTCTCTTCCATTTGCCGGTTTCCCACCTAACTACAACTTGGATGCCTTCAAGTCCAACATAAACAAATTCCTGATGAACCGCCCCTTTAAGTAAGACACTTTATCAAATCTCCAATACTAATGATTACTACGATACTATCCCATTGATTACTGTACACGTAATAACCCTTATCCCCGAGTGGCTTCTGGGCTTTGATAAGTGGTGACCTCCGTATAAAAAAAAAAATTTTTAAATGATGGACATTTGTTGAGGTTATTTACAGGGCTCCCGTGGGTAGAACAGCTGACTGTCAACGTGATGGTTCTGGGTTCAATCCTCGGCTTGGGAGAGGCGCTAGTCGAGCCGCACTGATAAGTTGTGATACAACGAAACAGTACTATATGTGGATGACTGTGGGGGAATTGGAAATAAAGATATACAGTACAAATGAAATATTTACAATGTGATTACGTTCTCTCGCTCTCGCAAAAAAAAAAAATTGAAAAAAAAAAACGTCCTCATATACAGTCATTTTTAATTGCAACGGTACCACAATTTGTATATATCTCTTTCCTTTGTACTGGACGGATTGCGGGTTCAAATGGGATGGGTTCTTTTGTGCCCATCCTATTTTGTCAACTCTGCAGAACTAAAGGATTGTTGTTCGGTTCCGCTAAAAATTCTTAGAAAAAAACATCCTGGATTTACCTCATCGTCATAATCATTCTATCGGGTGGGTTGCCCGGATCAAATTGATTCATTCCTTTCAAAAGTTTCTATCTTCCATGGCCTTAGGAAGATCTTTAAGTTGTAAGCCAGTGTCTTCCGTCAATAATCTTGTGTCTGTCTTGACAGGTCTTCCTACTTTAGATCGATTCGTCGATTTCAGAGTGGCAACAGAAGTATGAGTGTCAAAGCGCGCTTCGAACTTTCACGACCAAGATGTTAAAAGGGGCTGGCAAAAGGGCATTGAGAATGGTGGTTACTATGTAGAAAAATAAATTCTGGAGCACAAAAGCTCGCTCGTTTTAATGGTACCACTCCAGTCTTGGTAGCTCTTCAAAGTTTTTGTTTTTTAGTTAAAAAAAAAAAAAAAAAAATAGGAGGCCTTACTTTTGGAACGACCCTCGTATATTAATTACTAAATTAAAAATAAATAAGTAAACAAACATAAAACAACGACATTCTTTCTTAAATGATCTATGACTATTAAAAAATAATATGCGGAATAATCGTGCACGTTGGATGACGTCATAGAACGATGTTTTATCATGTTCTATAGGTAGCATGTTCTAAAACTTGACGCTGTAAGTCAGTGTTTTCCGTCAATAATCTTGTGTACGTCTTGACAGGTCTTCCTGATTTAGCAGTTCCGTGATTATGATCCCACAGTACCGCATCACTTACATCCTCATCTTTTCTTCTCTAGCAATGTGCGACATATCGCGTTCTTTCTCTTATTACTGAAGAGATCCTGGACAACCGACCATACAGACAGCTAATGGTTGGGTGTGTTTTCTATTTTAAGTTTAACACTGCCCGAAGCATTCTAACTTATTTTGTAAGTAACTGAATGAAAGTAAGTTCATGTTAGCATTTGTATAATTTTGTACGCTTTGAATAACACAAATCATCAATCGTCCATTAAAAAAAAAAGTCCCATTTGTACATTTGGATACCGTCTTCGTTTCGCCGTTATATTCGAGTTTCATCTCATCGTTTTCAGATTATTTGCCAATATGTTGCAGAAGAAGGGGAGGAGGAAGAGGGTTAGAGTCCATAACATCTGGAAAGCTAATATTGTTGTTCGCGTTTATCTTTGTGATCGCCTCGTAGTGAAACAACACGAGTACTTGATGTAAATCAGGTAAGCTTTTATGTGTGCGTGTGTATATGTGTATGCATGTATGTGTGTGTGCATGCATGCGTGTGTGTGTGCGTGTATGTGTTCATATATGTATGTGTGTGCACGCATGTGTATGTGTGTGAACGTGCATATGTGTGCGTGCGTGTGTGTGTGTGTGTGTTACCGTCGCATAGCGTAGAAGGAGGAACTCCAAACGTTGTCCGTTGCTAACCGTCCGATCACGTCAATCCCCGACGATTTTCTTCTCAACCTGATCCAATTTCGCTTATCTTCGACTCGAATCTTTCTCAGGGGGACCTCACAGTCACCAACTCTCCAAGTCCTCAATTGTCGCAAACCAAAGACTGTCCGCAACTATTGCAGAACTCACTACAACTCGTAAACTAACTCTAAACATATTGACTTACTAGCAGGCGGCCTGGCGTTGCCCGGTCGTAAAATACGCATAAATATTGTATTTTAATTAAAGTAGATTTATTATTTACTAGCAGTTCCACCCGGCTTTGCTCGGGCCCTATGTACTGTTCATAACTTGATGTGCCTATGTATATATTAAAAAGTGTGGATATGCACGGTAATGCCTTTCTATATAATAGTCTTCCTTAACTACCATAGAGAAAAGTTGGTAGAGACCGCAGAGGTCAATTTTTTTTTTAACCTTGACCCCAATTCTGACCTCTTAAGATTTGTTTTGAGCTCAAATAGAATTATAAAGTTAGATCCCTGTCCAAGTAATCTATATCTAAAATTTCAAGTGTTTAGACCCAAAATTGGCGGAGGAGTTTGGTAGAGTTCTAAAAGATAAAATCGTTGAACTTTGACCCCTTAACAGCAAAATTTCTGTTCGAAAACCGATTAAAAAGATTTTCCCAAATCTCAACACCCTTTATGCCAAATTTCGAGTCTGTAGACCGAAAATTTACAGAGTTATTTGGTAGGAAAATGTACACAGACAAACAGACAGACATTTTCACTCGTATAGATATATAAATTATAAGCAGAAATACCGTAGGCATTAAACATAACGTTAAATTCCTTAAAAAAATGAAATTAAAAAAAAAAAAACGGAAAGACTGAGACATGTGCATGCGAGTATTATGTTTTTCTAAAGAATTCACTTCTTTTAAGTAAAAAAAAAAGATACTCGAGCTGTGATCGAAACCGCATCTTAAAGACAATAAGTGAAGTACTATAACCATTACGCCAGCTCGACACGATCTTTAAACAGTTTTCAACCTATTTATTTTTAACATATTGAATGTCATGTGAACCATTCACGCATGCGCATTCGTGGAACAGTTAGCAAACAGAAAAACATGCGACGACCTCCATGTACGAATTTTTCAATTTTGACTCCTTAGCAGCCGCAGCCACTTTTTTCCGGACGAAAACCGATTAAAAAGCTTTCTACAAGCTTGAATATCCTATATACCAAATTTCAAGTGTGTAGATAAAGAATTTGTTGAGTATATAGGTTAAGTGTCCTCACAAGCACATACACATTCTAACTTTTATAGATATATAGACTAGATCATCCGGTCCTTTCGCACTGAATTATAGTAAAACTTGCGGAGAACACTGTTTTACGGCTGTTTTAAAAATGGAACGGAAATTTAAATTTCGTTGCGTTTTATTGTTTTTGTTAATTGCGCATGGCCCTAAAAAATCGAAATTAATAAAATAATAAAAATTAAATTAAAAAAAAAAATGGATAGCACGCACGACCATCGATATGTGCACAAGTTGAAAATATAAGAAGTTTTATGCAATAATTAAATTTTAGGAACAAGAAATTTTAAGTAGAAGGTTTCTCATTGAACATGGAGTACTGTCCAAAACGGTAATATGTCTGAAGCGCCAAATTTCGAAAGCCGTTCTTATCATGGAGAGGTTGGGGATGTCTATTCAGAAAGACATTCTTAACATGAGGTGGGGGGGGGTGTTTATTCCGAAAGCCGTTCTTAACATGGGGAGGTTGGGGGTGTATTCCGAAAGCTATTCTTAACATGAGGCTGGGGGTATCTATTCCGAAAGACATTCTTAACATGAGGGGGTTGGGGTGTCTATTCCGGAAGCCGTTCTTGACATGGGGAGGTTGGGGGGGGGGTAAGGGCGTCTGTTCCGAAAGCTGTTCTTGACATTAAGCGGGTTGGGGGGGGGGTTATTTGCTGTAAGCATGCCGGAAACCTATAAAAGTCGACATGTCCAATGTGAAGGGGAGTTAGACTTATGTAAAAAAATAAATAAATAAAATAAATAAATAAATAAAAATACTAAATTGACTTTCTTTGTTTAAAAATTAAATTTTTTTTTTTTATTGTTACTAAATTATATATATATATATATATATATATATATATATATATATATATATATATATATATATATATAAGGGTAGGTAAAACTTACGGAGGACACTGTTTTACGATTGTTTTTTTAAAAGCGGAACGAAATTCAAATTTCCGTTCCATTTTTAAAATAACCGTAAAATAGAGCGTTCTCCGCACCAAAATACTGCCACATCTTTATTAACAATCCTATTTTTGCTTTCTTTTGTGCTCATTTGTGATCAACTTCCTATCCATTGTTCTGCTGATAAACCTATTTTCTTTTGTCTTTTTCTGTCTCTTCCCTTACTTTTTAACACTTGAGAAGTGGGGTGGGGGGCTCAATAGTACCACAAGCATAATAACTCTTACTCCTTTCGTGATTATAATTTCATATCACCGTTTGCAGATTATTTGCCAATATGCTGAAGAAGAAAGAGAGGTAGAGGGGAGTTCCTATGAGCTGGAAAGGTAATAAAGTCACGCTGAAAACTTGACTGTCTTGCCGCCTCAAGACTTCAAACAGCAGGTGGACTTTCGATCTGATCTTTCTTCGCATGGTAAGCTACTTAGAAAGTTCAGTTCAGAAATATCAACGACAAATGCTTTATTCACTGCTGACGTTGAAACTTGGCATTGCTTGAAAGCAAAGAAATTCTAACCTGAGATTTTGGCTTTTATTCCAGCTCCTTGCGATGATATGCGTATTGTTATATTATAGGGGTATGTTCCTTATCTTATTTATTCGTGTATTTCTTTTGTTTCACTGTCTCTTAATGGCCTGTAACCGTCTAGTAAATCTCTATTTTAACGGCGTGTTCCTTCTTATCTCTTGATGTGGGCGTGTGCGTGTCAGAACATATAATAATACACATATGCAACAAATGTGATGTACCTGTTTTCTGCTTTTTCTGCCTTTTGGAGTATGCCATCATCGATCATCTTGAGAGAGCTGATTCTGCTAACCGAAGACACATACGAGATAGACCGAAGACGATGGTTGGAGATATATATATATATATATATATATATACTAGTAAAAGTACCCGTCGTTGACTGGGTTCAAAAACAGCCGACAGAAAATGGACTCTGATTTATTAAAGTGTGATAGGTTATGAAAAGAAAGGGTTGTAAAGAGATAGCTTCGAATTTAGGGGTATCAAAACCAAAGCAAAATATGATGAAAGTAAAAATAAAATAGATAAACCCCATAATTTATTATACCATACCTGTTCACACTGAAACACTAATCACAATATTCTGTGGATCTATATTAAAAAACCTTGTTAAACTTTGTGACATATTTCCATTCTATGACGCAGACCCCACAATTTTATTATACCATCCCTATTTAAGTTAAAACATACTTATCAAAGTATTCTTATGTACATCTATATCAAAAACACTTGTAAACGTTTTTTTTAATTTTTTATTTCCATACTTTGTGGACCAGGCGCGAACGCAGACCCCACAATTTTAATGAACCACCGTTCTGCCAGATCAAACCTACTCATTCGTGTGTCTCGATACATCTTCTATCATTATATGTAATCAATTTTTTAAAATAGTCAACCATATATGAGCCTATTCGTGACCAGACACACACAGACATTCAGCATTATATATATATATATATATATATATATATATATATAAGTTTGGATGGAGACAGAAAAAAGTGGTAGTAGGCAGGCTCGAATCCGTAACACGAAGGAGGAAAAGAAAGTGGAAAAAAAACATAACGTCTTAGCTGATGTCTCCATGGTGCAAGCGGAAGTCGAGAGCACTCGAATTAAGTGTAGTCAATCCAATGATGACGTGGGCTTGCTAAAATATCGGCAAAAAAAAAAAAAAAAAAAAAAAACGACCCCTCCTTGTACAAAACTGCCCAGCTGAGGGTGAAGGAATGAATGTTTTGGGCCAATTTTTCGATATTTGTCATCCGAAAGATCAAACTTGAAAACGATACCAATCTCATGAGGATCCCTTGCGTGTATTGAAAGTTTTTGCAAGACATACAAACACACACACACACATTTTGCCTTTTATATATTAGATTTATTCACTCCACAAGCATTTTCTTAGCAGACTGGAGTGGACCAGAGATCTTGGCATGTGGGCAAACCGTCGCCCCCTTTTTGAGGAGACCTTGATCTCACATGTTGTCGCTTGCGTGTCTAGGAACCAACTCAACTAAAATTAACTAAATTTCCCAAAACTGGAAGTTTTGACATGCCAGATCCAGGCCCCATCTACCTGGTTTTCTGGTGCAAGTTTCGATAGGTCATAGTTTGATTTATGTCAAATGATGATATCCTGATCCTTCATTACACCTGCAAAGTTCGCTAACCTTACTATTTTTCACGATTGTTATCCTTTAACTAGACAGATAAATGGATATATATATATATATATATATATATATATATATATATATATTAGTATATTTGGGCAGCATTTTTTCTTTTATGCACGTTTCATTAAAAAGCACAGACAACTCTCGCTTGTTTTTCTTGTAATCCTCCTTTTCTCTTTGTCGGACCATTTTCCGACATTATTTTTTACTACTCGTCCGACTAGGAGGATTAAAAGAAAAACAAGCAAGAGTTGTCTGTGCTATTTAATGAAACGGATATATATATATA
Organism: Euprymna scolopes; assembly: GCF_053919585.1. Taxonomy (NCBI): domain Eukaryota; kingdom Metazoa; phylum Mollusca; class Cephalopoda; order Sepiida; family Sepiolidae; genus Euprymna; species Euprymna scolopes. The sequence goes on from NC_136512.1 coordinate 18,630,694, forward strand.
TAACAGTTAGATAGATACAGCTGATTCTGAATAATTATTTTCTAACCGGCATTGCCCGCAGCTACATAACATGAGTTGGTTGGTGAAACTGATGAACGAGGCTGCTTTCATTTGGTTGCTTTGTTTTATTGCATAGCATGAATCAATGCAAGTGTGCCTCAAAGATTCATTCTTGGATGAACCCCCTGGATCCCACAAGCTTGTTAGCCATGTAATATGTAGAAATGTTCTCTCAACCAATCAAATCTATTCTTTCTCACACTTCTATAAAAGTAATTGTTGACATATATCCATGTCGGGTGGGTTTGTCGCAATCCTGCCCATGGAACTAATTAGTGTAATCAGACTGTTTCTAGTCCCTAAACGCAGGGACTAACCCTAAGTCCCTATAGCTACACTCTTATCTTCGTCTAGTGATGGACCCTTCAAAATGTAATCGGACACTTGGATGCTCAGAGTGCACTAGCCATGCACGACCCTAAGTTTGGGTCACAACACTTTACTTTGGCTGGCTGTGCGCTGGTTTGACGTTGTGTTGAATTCCTTTTCGTATCATGGATAGACGTGATCTACATGTATATATATATACATATATATAGGACTGTTTATTAATGTCAGGTCATGTCATGTCATATGCTACTGGTACCATGTAACCCAGTACTACCTGCCTCATGGTCGGGTCACCGGCGACTAAACTGGTTCCCCCACCAGACTTGTTTGGTGAGGAGGGCGGCTAGTCTCCCTGAAGGATTAAAAACAAGAACTTCCAAAGGGCGAATGAACTCTTTTTTTTCTGGGTCAACGGCCAACTAGCACCGTGTATATTTGTGTGTGTATATGTGTATTGGGGTGGAGAGGGCTCCTGTAAGCTGTGATGAAGGCAACCTTTCTAGGAGAAGCAAATCTCTGATTTAAAAAACCATAAAGCGGAAGACCATTACCCGCATTAAGCTGGTCTGCAGTTTAATTTGTTGCTGGCTATCTTGCTCTTGCTTGTTGCTAGATCTCAACATTTTGAGCCGAGAGAGAGACTTAGCTGTCGTACAAAGCTAAGACTCTGTAACATCATATTTGTATAGATACTCCCTCAGGCATTTGGGCTCATGGATTTTAAATGTCTGAGGGAGTGGCATTCGTCTGACAAGACGTCGCAATCATCATATAGGACTACTTCATTTAATCACATAAATTAATATACGAAAGTATTATTTTATGCGTACATTTTCAGTATTTACTTCAAAAGCGCTCAATACATAGGTAGAGCTAGGTAGTAAGTTATGAAAATATATATGCCTATTAAGCCATACAGAATATTCTACATTTCATTCTCGTGGGAATTCGTCAGGCTTATGTCCAGCATTAAGTCCAGGCATAAGCCTGAGGAATTCAGTTGTCAAGTATCTTCACAAGCTGGGATGCTATGATAGAGCTGCGAGAAGGAACCCTCTTCTTTGTTCTTCCTAGATCAAATGGAGAAAAGATTGGGCTAGCGCGATAGTGGGGAGACCTATGAAAATATTCCAAAATGGGTGATCGATTTACTACAGCGTTGTATTAGAAACTGAGCACCCTCTACAAATATTTATGTCCAAAAACCAATTAAAACGATTTTCCCAAATCTCAATACTCCTTATGTCAACTGAAAAATTGACAGAGTAATTTGGTAGGGAAAGGCACACACACTGACAATTTCACTTTTATAGATATACTAGCATTTCAGCCCGGCGTTGCCCGGGTGTTTGGAGAGGTATGCTGAGCAAAAAAAAGGTATATTTTTTTAACTTTGACCCCTATTATGACCCCTTAACATTTGTTTTGGGCTCAAATAAAGTTATTAAGTTAAATCCATATCCAAAATTTCCAGGGTTTACACTCAAAATTGTCGGAGGTGTTTGGTAGAGTTCTCAAAGGTCAAATCGTTGAACTTTGACCCCTTAACAGTCAAATTTCTGGCCGATAACCGCATCACATCCATTTTCCCAAATCTCAGTACTCCGTATATCAAATTTCGAGTCTGTAGACTAAAAATTGACAGAGTTATTGCTTAGGGAAATGTACACAGACAGACACACAGACACGTTCACTTTTATAGATAGATTTTATGTTGACCTATAATATATATATACATCATAAAGAAAGGAAAAAAAGAAACATAATTCGATTCAGGGAATCTTAAATAGGACGAACCCCAATGTGTTCACGGTATAGTAGTGAATGAGAACCCTGGCTAGGACTAGGATAGACCAACGAAAAGTTACAGTGACGTGACGAGGATAACTGTAGACCGTCATCCCAAATTTTGGAGTGACCACCCTGTGCCTAATTTTTTTTTTAATTTTTTTTTTTTTTAATTTTTTTTTTTTTTAATTTTTTTTTTTTTTTACACAGTAATCACCACTTATCAAGGTCCGGAGGCCACTCGAGGATAAGGGTTAATGGGTATACATTAGTCACTGTGTATTATAGCGTAGTAAACATAAGTAGTGGGAATTTTGCAAATTGGATTATTTAGGGGGACGGTTCATCAAGAACTTGTTTACGTTGGACTTGAAGACAATCAGATTGTACCTATTTACTATGCCTCCCCATGGGACAGAGTTAGACACCAGGGTCGTTTTTTAACGTGGAGAAAAGGTACAAAAATAAAAATTGTCTCAGTCGTGAAGGATTTCTCCTCCACCGAAAGAGAACAAGAAATAGAAGTGCAGCATCTGAAGAACAGAAGCTTTGTTCGTGGAATCTACATTTAGGTTTAGGCACAGATAAAGAGTGTGGGAAATTGTTAATAGTGGTTAAAAAAAATATGTAATTAGTAGTAATAGTAGTAGTAATAGTAGAAATATTATTAGTAGTAGCAGCAGCAGCACTTGTCCTTTATTGGAACCGTTTGAGTGTTGTCTTAAGAGCACATACAAATGAGCTTACCAGTATTTGCGGGTTGATCCACGGTCACCGAAATATAGAAGGCCTGTTAGCTGAAAAATGCCTGCAGGCAATGTAGGTAAGATTTGTCGAACTCTGATTGCCGATACTATATGACGGCATTTTAAAAAAGAGCATTAAAACAAGTTAAAAAAAAAAAAAAAAGAAAAGAAAGGTGCCCAATTCGATAAATTCGATGAAGTTACGGTGACGTGACGAGAATGACCATAAACAGACATCCCAAATGTTGGAGTGGCCCCGTGTCTAATTTTTTTTTTTTTTTTTTCACAGAATAAAAAAATATGTAACGTAATAATAGACGCAGTAGCATATGTAGTAGTAATAGTAAAAGTATTATTATTATTAGAAGTAGTAGTAGTAGTAACAGCAACACTTGTTCTTTATTTGAAGCGTGTGAGCGTCGTCTTAAGAACACATCCAAATGAGCTTACCAGTATTTGCGATTTGATCGTCGTTTGCTCTAAGTATCATCCGCTATTGGCGTTTTTTTTTTTTTTTTTTTTTTTTTTTTTTTCCTTTAGATTACACGAGGTAGATCCATCGTCAATTATTGCTTGATAGGATAGACGCAGAGATTGGTTTGTAATCCAGCCGACTCCGCACGATAATCATCCGCCGTTCGACAGTTTTATTTTCCTTGATTAATTCAGCACATAAAACTGCGATGAGTTTTAATATGATTAGCGACAATCATCTTGATAATTGTTTCGCTTGAGAAAGAATTAGCGGAATGATAATAAAGTGCAGAAACGTTTAATCCTGTTAAGACTCAGCTCGTGTCTTTCACTCGTAGGCGTGTCCCTTTTCTTCATGAGGTTCTCATGGATGGCTCTGTTCCTGAGGAGTAAAATCGACTCTAAAACTTTTTGGTCTTTTCTTTCTCATCAAGTCTTTTCTTGGAGTTCATATATTAAATTCATTGCTTCCTATACGTCTTTATTGCTCGAAACACTCCACCACCCATTATATATATATATATATATATATATATATATATATATATACACACACACACACACACACAAGGCTCTATGAACAAATTTATGTTTAGTTGACCTTTGACAACTAAATATTTTCGTTTACTAGCCAAATAGAAAAGTTACTATCCAAACTCACATGATTTTTAGAATATGACATCTTCGTTCTGTGACGAGTATGTACATCAAAGATTTTTTTCTGTATTTTTTTTTTTAACGAGTGTTATTTTAAGTATACAACACATTTTATGTTGATACTTGAAGGTATAAACATTGATTTCTTCAAATGTTTTTTAAACAGGCTTTGTTAAAAAAAAGAAAAGTATATTGTTCTATTAAACTTTTATTTTAAAAATTTAACTTCATTCGTTTTATTAAAAAAAAAAATGAAAAGATATTTTTCACTAGTAGTGAGCTTTGGAAGATGGTCAGTGAAAGAAATGCACTCGCCAAACGATAAGAGTTTCATTATTTCTAGTCGCCACTTGGAAAAATCACTCACAAATGCGACTGTTTCACTCGCAATGTAGAGCTCGGATATATATCTCCAAAACCTCTGGCCTTGATGGAGGAGAGACTAAAATTTGCTATGGTTTCAAATGATCTGAAATAACAGCAAGAGGAGACTTGATTCCAAATATTTCGCATATATTATATATCCCCTCTTTTGGAAATAGGGTACGATTATGAATATCTCCGTATACACTGTGAAATTTACTTTATGTATAAAAACCAAAGCCTAGACGCTGATTGATGGCTTTGGGGGTCCAAGTACCCCGTATGTAATAAGGGGACATAATTCAGGTGTGATGTTCTTCAGCAAAACAGCCATAGTCATGGTTACCCCCTCCCCCACTTCCTCACCGCCACCGTAATGGTCTAGTCTACTTTCTCGCTCCTTTTCTAATCTTGTCTGACAGGTGGATGTCGGTTTCAGTTTGTTTTTGTTTTAAGGATCGTGTCAGAGAAAGTTTCCGTGAAACGCTATATGGGACGATCCTGTGACAGTAACAACGAGACGGGTGGGAAACAAATAGACTCAATCCTAGCGAACGATTTCAAATGCGCTCTTCTGCCTACCTACCCCTCCCTTAGCTTTATCTCACAGTGTCTTGTCCAAACACGTTAAATGTAACAATTCAATAAATTAAGAATCCTTTTTGTCTCTTTTTTTTTTTTTAACCTGACCTTAGAATATTTGCGTTTTTAGTTAATTAGATCTCCCCCGCCCCGGCACATCTCCTACTTTCTATTGTATACGAATTTGTGCCTTTAAGTCAATCTGAGGGGTAACTCCAACACGTTTTGATGTGTTCGGAGTTGATACCTTTGGTTAGGAACACAATGTAGTATCTCTTCATTATTTCTACACTTCATTATTTCTGTCCACGGTCAACGGAGGAGAAATCCTTCTAGACTGAGGCAATTTAATATTTTTGTTTCTATCCAGAGTGCCCCCTTTTTTGGGGTGGGTGGGGGGGCTGGATTTTCCCCATATTAAAAGCTGACTTTGTGTCTAACTCTGCCCTCGTGAGGAGGCAAGTAAATAAGAAGAGTTATATATACGAGGGTCGTTCCAAAAGCAATGCCTCCTATTTTTTTTAACTAAAAAAAAAAAAAATGAAGAGTTACGAAGACGAGAGCGGTACCATTAAAACAAGTGACCTTTTGTGCACCAGAATTTATTTTTCTGCATAGTCATCGCCCTTCTCATGGACTCCAAAGCGCGCCTTGTCACTCGCATTTCTGACGTCACTCTAAAACCAACATACCCATCTTCAAACTGTTGATATCAACTGCATGGTCGGCTTCGTAAACGTTCAACAGGCGCCGGTGAATGTTGATCAGTTCAATTTTTTTTCTGCATCCAGGAATTCAATGATTCATCTGCTTCTGACACATGTCCATAACGGGCTTCTCTCTTAGTCTCACACCGTCAATATCTGCAACAGAGAAATGAAACTTTCAGATCATGAATGCATAAGTTCAGTCATAATAACAATGCAACTTGCAATCCCCTCTGATCCATCCAAGAAGAATAAAAAATAGGAGGCATTACCTTTGGAAACCACTCTCTCTCTCTCTCACACACACGCATATATATATATATATATATATATATATATATATATATATATATATTAATGGTTGTATAGATTGTTTTTCTAGATGTAAACCCAATAAAACCGTGTGATTATTAAAGTGCTCAATGGAGGAGAGAGCTGGTATAGAGCCTGCTAATTATGCAAATATTATTGGTTACATATGTGCATACATGTTTCAGTGGAATCTCAATTCAAAGAGACCACCGCATCAGACCAAAAATATTGTCCCTTTTTTATCTGATGATGTGATCTCTTTTAATTGAGATTCCACTGAAACATGTATGCACATATGTAACCAATAATGTTTGTATAATAAACAGATTATATATATATATATATATATATATATATATATATATATATATATATATATATATATATATATATATATAAAGGATGACAATTTAGAATTAAATAAAAATTTATTAAATCGTCGTCTAATCAATAATGAAAATACTTCTTTAGGACATGGCTTTTCGAAGCCTAATGCTTTTCATCGGAAAGGAGAAAAATAGTCTGGTTTATATTTACAAAAAAAAAAAAAGCTGCTCATTGATGAGGCCATTAGCCTATACGTAAAATAGATATACTTTATGTACATAAAAGCAGAAAAAGTTGTAGAGAATAAAGATAAACAAAATAGATGGAGGATTAATACGAAATAATAGGGAAGATACAAAGGAAGAGATATATAGGAAAATATGTGAAGATAAAAAAAATAAATAATAATAATCTATCTATATAATTATAGAACTCTGTGGATCGTCCGTCCTTGCTTGAATCTTGTCTTCGACAATCGGTCGATCCTATCTTTTAAAAATGAGATGACAGGTAAATAAATAAATATATATATATATTATTTTTTATTACCGTTTTATCTGTTTGGTTACATATGTTTCGGATGTTGGACCATGTTTACGATCCAACAGCCTCGTCAGACCTTACAGAAATGGTTGATAGTATTTGGAAGAAGTGTTTTATAGGAAAAAAAAAGGGTGGGTAAAAGATAACGAAGGGGAGGGAGACGGGTATCGACAATATTTAAGTTTTGAAGGTTAAAATACATTAGATTGTAGTGTGTGTAGGGGGGTAGCAGATTCAGGTAGGCGTGGGTGGAGATATATGGATATAGGGAGGGGGGAGAGAGGATGGTAAAGAAAAAAGAAAGGGGGTAAGGAGAGGAGGGGCGGAGGTGTTTCAATTTTAGGTTTTAAAATTTTGACTGCTTTTTTTTTTTTTTTCTATTATTCATTACCTACACAGCAGCAGCCGTATAGCGCAATGGTGAGAAGCCTAGACTGTCATTTGGGCGGTCGGGTTTCGATCCTGGCTTGAGACAGTTGCCTGTCTAGCCGCACTGATGAGCTGTGAAACAGTACTGTATATGGATGACTATATATATATATACATACACCAGTAGGCCACTTGGCATTGCCCGGTCGTAAAATACGTTTTAATTTGATATTTTGATTAATGCAGATTTAGTATTTATTATTATATTATATTCAACCCAATATGTAGTTATGATTTAAAAAGTTAAAAAAAGAAAAAGAAAAAAAATGACTCGTGCACTACCACCGAGAATCGAAACTAAAACGTTTAGCTTACGATTTATTTTTTCCTTTGGCGTTAATGACTGACCTATGAACACTTGTTTACTGCAAAGCTAAAAATTAAAACATGAACTAATTGCTACTACGTTACGCATGCATATTCGTAATGCTATTGTTCAATTTTCACCTGGCGAATTCAATTTTTTTTAATTTTCACGCTTTTGTACCGATTTTCCCCTGCTTAAACCCAAATATAAAGTAAAGTTGCATGTGTTCCAATACCGTATATATTAAGTTTTATGTATGTAAACCAAACACTGATAGAGGAGACAAATATTTTTAAACAAATATATATACGCATACACAAATATATATATACGCATACACAAATATATATATACGCATACACAAATATATATATACGCATACATAAATATATATATATACAGAAAGAGGTTTGTGTTTACTATACCCTTATTACGCAAATATAAATCATGTAGAATATCTGCATGAATATAATTACACGTAGTAGTTAACTCAAGATGATCATCCCATAAGAAAACCGCAAAAACTAATAGGGAATTAATTAAAAAGAATATGCAAATTAGCTAGATCTTTTGCTAGTGAATGCAATTCCACGAGCCATATGTAACAAATATATATTTTCTTTAATTATTTTTTATGTATAATAGTTTGAATTAAAGTTTAAAATGCAAAAGTCAAGTATCATGCTTCAATTGTGCTCTAAACATAACATTCATTTTAAATACGTCCCTTGTCATATCAAAAAACCTGTTTACTTTATATGCATGGCCTTACTGCTTGTACGGCGAAAATGATTTGAATGTAAGTGCTTTGAACAGAATCATTCATTTCGAATGTGCCTCTATCATATAAAAGAACCTACTGTTGATTTTATATGTCGGTGTTTCGGCTTGTGTGGTAAAATTTCTCAAATGCAGTTGTGATGTTAGGCTGTGTAAGGTGTTAACTTTTGGCAAAATCGCCTGTTTCTTCTTTCATCGGATTATTTCGATTATTGATTATCGATACTTATTGAAGACATTCCGATACAAAACCTATCTAAGAACACTGTAAGGCACATAAAGTACCTCCCTGTAAAATTTTATAAAAATCGACCCAACCGTTTTCGAGTCCATAGGGAACAAACTCATACACAGACAAATACACAAAAAGTTCTTTTTATAATTTATATAATAGTAGAGATACGGATTTAATCTATTATAGAAATCTCACATGTTTGTTTAAATTGAAATAGCATTTTTATTGGTCTGTTACGCTTGCGTTTGAAATAGCATTTTTATTGGTCTGTTACGCTTGCGTTTGAAATAGCATTTTTATTGGTCTGTTACGCTTGCGTTTGAAATAGCATTTTTATTGGTCTGTTACGCTTGCGTTTGAAATAGCATTTTTATTGGTCCGTCACGCTTGCGTTTGAAATAGCATTTTTATTGGTCCGTCACGCTTGCGTTTGAAATAGCATTTTTATTCATCTATCATGCTTGCGTTTGAAATAGCGTTTTTATTCGTCTGTCACACTTGCGTTTGAAATAACGTTTTTATTGGTCTGTCACACTAGCGTTTGAAATAGTATTTTTGTTGGCCTGTCAATCTTACGTTTTGTTCAAGTTCGTTTATCTGACAGGCCCAATAACATCCTTGTTTGTCTCTCACGCAAGCTGTATTTTGCTATTCTCATCCAACGAAAAAAGGTTACTTAGCTCCATATGGCAGCAATTAGTCTGTGAAGCGACTACAATAAGGAACCATTTGATGGCAGACTTCCAACAATTTTCTACAATTATCAAATTCTTACATTTCACACCTGAGCAACCTTGACCTGTTTCCTGGTATGACTGAACATTTTTGAAAACTTGCCAAGAAATTAAGTTCTATTCTAATGAGACAACTTCGTTCAGTCTCAGGATACAATGGATACCCCTTGTAAGGGTAGCTGTGCGTGTAATTGTGAGACAAGGCTTGCGGAATCTCTAACCACAACTCTCCTGAATCGGCATTGTTTGATTCCAGTAGCAAGTAGAGGTCCAGCATGTCTGAAAACAATGTAGAGATAAGCGGATAGCACGTATAGCACCTGGAGTTCCCGAATGGTCACCAAATTTAGCACTGGCCAGGCTGAACATTGCTTAACTTCAGTAATCTAACGGGAACCGATGTGTCAACGCGATAATGCCGAATATACGCACACACACACACATATATATACATATATACACGCCCACACACACGATATATATATGCATATATACACAAATACATATATAATTATCTATTATATAAATGGCAAATGTCTGTTTGTGTGTGTGTTTGTATGTCAGCTAAAATACGTTTTTTATACACATCGTACAGTCACCAACACACCATCGTTAGAAAGGGAGCGATCTATCGGACAAAAAAATATAAAAAATTGGAAAAAAAAATCGCCCATTGTTTCGCGTAGAAATATCGTTTTGTTTGAAGAAGGGGGGGAATCACATAAAAACCTTGCTTTCAACACGATTTGCAAACCATGCATATGCAAATCATCGATACATTCCTTCGTTTTAAATAGCTAAATTTGCGACGTTATAGCATCTGTTTTCTCCGTGGCATATCAATAAAAGCATTCGGTTATTAACTTGTTATGCGAGTTTTTTTTTTTTGAGTTTTTTTTCTTTGGCTTACAAAATTTTGCTTTTGGTTTCACTTCTAGCTGGTGACTCCCTACTCACGTTTTTTTTTTTTTTTTGGTTTGTTTTTGTTTTGTTTTACGACCGGGCAACACCAAGCACCTCACCACTAGTCTATAAAATAAATCTCCAACGTCTGTATGTGTGTGTTCGTATGTCTGCTAAAAACTTTTGTCATGTACATCATACAGGCACCAACGCGTCATCGTTAGAAAGAGCGATCTCTCAGACAAAAAATATAAAAAAATTTTTTTTTTAATCGTTGATTATTTCGTGTAGAAATGTCGTTCTGTTTGAAAAGTGAAATCGGATGTAAACCTTGCTTTCGATGCAGTTTGGAAACCGCGCATGCGCTAACCGTCATTATGGTCTTCCATTTTATATAGATAAATTTACGACGTTCTAACATCTGTGTCTTCATGGGCCCACTGATAAGGCCTTCGCTTAGTAAATTGAATTATGCGAGTTTGTGTCTGGCATAATTTTTTTTTTCTTTTTTTTGCTTACAAAATTTAGCTTTCAGTTTCGCTTCTGGTTGATGGCACTTAAGTCCCGTTGTTTTTTTGTTTTTTTTAATGACTCGGCACTGCCCCCCCTCCCCCTGAATCCGCAGGACTACTTTGTTTTGTCATACATCGAGAAAATCACCAACATGACCTCTTACAACTCAAAAGCTAGCCTGATCGCCGCCATCTGCTGAGTATTAATCAAGCTCCAGCCGGCGCTTGTGGAAAATGCACGCTCTCAGTTCCAGACCCGTATCGAGGCTGTGATTGAAGCTGAAGGCGGCTACATTGAATAGATGTCAGTTCTACTACATAATCAAGTTACTTGAACTTATTTTTTTCAATAAAAGTTTTTAAATAAAGCTGTAGTGTTGTTTTCTTTAGGGCGACACTTATCGTTCCATCGTGTGTGTGTGTGTGTGTTTTTTTATATATATGTGCTTGGGTGTGATTTCAAATTTAAGCATCATCCCCCACATCATCTTGCGCACATTATTGGCTGTAAAAAGTCTGCAGTTGTCAAGCAGAAAAAGTAATTTTTGCTATTTATACATGAGAGACTCCCAGTAATTCTAAAATCTATTTCGTAGAGGATGCGTATTGGAAACTATAAAAAATTCAATTTCTATTTTTAACGAAGATCTGAGCCTCGAAATAAATGTACCGAAAAGTCTATTGAAAAAAGAAATTGCAAACTCCCGAGGCATTTTACAAGAATAAGGTCAAGTTCAAATATAAACGTATACATACATATACATACAGCGTATAAACATATATAAATGCAATGCATAGATAAGTTAAAATATAAAGTATATGTATATCTATCTATAAAAGTGAACGTGTCTGTGTATCTGTCTGCCTGTGTGTGTGTACATTTCCCTACGCAATAACTGTCAATTTAAAGTCTACAGAGTCGAAATTTGATATACATGGTACTGAGATTTGGGAAAATCTATGTGATCGGTTTTCGACCAGAAATTTGGCTGTTAACGGGTCAAAGTTCAACGATTTGACCTTTGAGAACTCTACCAAACTCCTCCGACAGTTTTTGGTATAAACAGTTGAAATTTTAGATATAGATTCCTTGGACATGGATCTAATTTAATAACTTGATTTGAGTCCAAAACAATAAATATTAAGGGGTCATAATAGGGGTCAAAGTTTTAAAAAATTGACCTCTGCGGTCTCTACCAAATCATTCAAACAATTTCTGGTCTAAAAATTTGAAATTTTGCATAAAGGGTATTCAGAGATAGGGCAAGGTTTTTCATCGGTTTGGGTCGAAAATTTTTAGTTACCAATATATAAATGTATATATGTATGTTTACATGTCTGCCCAACACTTTCGGCAGAGGCGATGGATTTTCTCAAGATCAGTATTGTTTTGAAGTTCAACCTTTCAGACGACAAATATCGAAACATTGGATAAAAACATTAATATCTTCACAAATTTTGAACACTATCAAGGTAGGACAAGTCCTTTCTAGCAGCTCCTGCCCAGATGCGGCAACAGTACTCAATCCTTGGACGTACCTGGCTCTTATATAGATAGAGAATTGCATCAGCAGTGAGATATCTACTGGATCGATAGAAGGATCCCACCATTTTTCCAGCGGCCTTGGCAACGGATTTAATGTATGTGTTCCATTTAAGATCAGGAGTAAAGGGCAAGCCCAGAAGCTTGTCAAAACATGAGGCCTCCTCAAAACGAGAGCCATTCATTTCAATTGATGCCAGATGAGGATCAGAGAGTTGATGATGTAAAGATAAAAGCTTGGTTTTAGATGCATTAAAAGAACAAGCCACCTCTTTCCCCATTGTACCACTTGCTTAGGATCAGAGGAGAGAGAATCAGAGAAAACTTGGTCGTTTATGGTCTTAGATGTGCTACCATAGATAGTAGTGTCATCAGCATAGATGTCTACGAATGATGTAAGGATGTGATTTGGAAGATCATTAATATAGATCAGGAAGAGAGTTGGGCCCAGGATGGACCCCTGAGGGACTCCAGCATTAATACTAAGAGCTTCTGATTTCTGCCCATCAACCACTACTCTTATGAAAAGAAATGATTTAATAATTAGGAAGACATTTCCAGCTATACTGTAGCTGGAGATCTTGTGAAGTAAATCTTTATGCCATACTCTATCAAAGGACTTTGATATGTCAAGAGCAATTGCCCTAGAAAGGATTGCGTGTCACTAAGAAGGTTATTTTTGCTGAGATGGTTCATTACTTCTCTATTTAACAGATTCCAGCAACTTACTCATGACGCACAGGAGACTTATTGGCCTGTACTGTGAGGGAGATGAGCGATCACCTGAATTCTTAAATACGGGGCATACTGATGAGATTTTCCAGGGTGACGGGAAGCAATTCTCCTTAAGACAACGTTTAAACTGTTTTGTAAGGATGGGCGCAAGTTCTGGTTGAAGTCTTTTGAGTAATTGGAATACCGTCAGGGCCGGTTGCTTTACTGGAATCAAGGTTTTTGATTAGCTTGGCAACATCACGTACAGATATTTGTATATCACATAGCATGTTTTCTGATACAGGAGGAAATATTGGAGGTTGGCAGCCTTGGACGCAAAGCGTAGAATTAGCTGCAAAATTCTTGGCAAAGAGTTTGGTTTTGTCTGATGCTGACGAGATTACCTCTTGTCCATTGATGAGAGTTGGGATAGAGCATACGCTTCTGTTCAGGATTCTGTTTGCTATTTGCCAAAACTCGTGGGAACCAAGCCGCTGCTCAGCTACTTTGGACTTGACGGACTGAGCATACAACTCTCTTGCATTCTTTATTACTTTTTTACAGTGGTTGCTGGCAGTTCTGAAAGCGGCTTTAGTCTCAGTACATCTATTTCGTTGGAAGCAATGGAAAAAGTGATTTCTATGCGCAATGGCAGCAGCACATTCCGGAGAGAACCACGGCTGGCTGTTAGGTTTTTGCTGGAATTTTTTCGAGGGTATGAAACGGTTTATACCTACAATTAACCATTCGGTCAGGTCTGATACTATAGAGGACACATCCTTTTTAAACATGGAACGCAGAGGTAGATCTGATATAAATGTCCGGAAGCTATCCCAGTCAGCCATAGAGTATTGATATACTGTACGATGGAGAGGTACATCTGGGAACTTATTACATTTCATTTTTATCTTAACTAATACAACGGAGTGGTCGGAAGATCCAAGTTGAGACAGAACAGAAGCTGAACACAGTTCAGAGCAAGTTGTGAGAAAGGAGACTAGCATACTGGCTGTCAGTATCAGGAACACGGATGGGTTCGTGAACAATCTGAGTGAGGTCATAAGCAATAGAGAAATCATGACAGAACCTCCCCTCATCATCGGTCTTGTTTGAGTGAGTAAACCATTCCACATTGTGAACATTGAAGTCTCCACAGACATAAATATTAGCTGAAGGATAAGCAGATAGGGCATGGTCAATTTTCTCAGATATGCTTTTAAAAGATAGTAACTCCGCTGTTGTGGGGGCGATAGAGAGCAAATATAAATGCAGTAGTTTGAGCTAGTGCAACACGGAAGCACATATATGGTAAGTTAGAATCTTCTCTGGAGATGTCCCAACCACATGGAAAGCCATCTTTTATATAGGCACATATTCCATGCCCATGGCGATCTTGGGAGGTCAGATTTGGAAGTTAGAGTATCCTTTAATTACAAACTCATCTAGGGAAATAGTCTGTCCAATGCCAGTTTCACTTAGAAATAATATGTCTGATTTAGTCTCCTGTAATTGAATTTCAACCTCTGGAAGGTTAGAACATAGACCCTTGATGTTAGAGAAGGAGACCTGGTAGTGGGGGTCTACGTTAGAAGTTGGAGATCCGGGTTTTGTTTCCTTGTGTCTTGTCGATTTTTGCTTTGATATAGTTGATTCTAATCACGTTATCTTGTGCATCTGTTTATAGGGATTCAATTTCACTATTTAGGTGTTCTTTTTATAGCCATTTTCCAAGTCTCTCCATCTTTTGTCTCATCTTTTGTCACCGTTATGAATCGTCTGTGTAGTTGTGTCTCTTCTCATTTTCTTTCCTCATCTTATTCCTTGTCTCTCTGTTTTCCGTCTTGCTCTTTCTTGCTGTTTCTCTTGCTATAGTGATTAACCTTTCTGCGCTCTGCATTCTATATTTTTCGAATTCTTTTTCATTTGCACAGTTTTCTATACAAACCAGTTCTCTGAAGTCTTT
>NC_136512.1:18654662-18677162 GCF_053919585.1 Euprymna scolopes
TTTTCAAGAGTCTATGACAATTTTAACTGTCCGTACAGAAAAGGTCTGGAAACTTATTAATATGTTGTACCTATAGCTTTAGTCTTTTCAAAGCAAACATCAAATGGTATCTTTTTTGCATTATTATTCATCGGACTACTGTTCTCATCTTGAGTGTGATTTTCACGTTTCGGTCGATATAACTTCCGACCTTCTTCAGGTGTATCTTGCCGAACTCGGGAATGTTTCTGTCAAACTCGGAAATTTGGACGGAATTTCGAACGGAACCCTTTATTTACTTCACGGGGTAGCGCACTCTTGTCCCGTCAGCCATGACTGGATAGAGGTCCTAAGTAATTCGCAAATGTATATTTTGATTGCCCACACTGAGGATTGAACCTTCAACCTTCAGACAATTGTAAAAGTGATATTCTCCTGAAGGTTGAAGGTTCAATCCTCAGTGTGGGCGACCAAAATATACATTTGCGAATTACTTAGGACCTCTATCAAGTCATGGCTGACAGAACAAGAGCACGTTACCCCCGTGAAGTAAATAAAGGGTTCCGCTCGAAATTCCGTCCAAATTCCGAAGTTCGACAGGATACACCTGAAGAAGGTCGGAGATTATATCGACCGAAACGTTGTGAAAATCACACTCAAGATGAGAACAGTAGCCTGATGAATAATAATACATATAAGTAATCATCTCAAAAATTCAGAAACGTGGCATCTTTTTTGTTAATTAGATTTCGTTCGTTTAGCTCCTTACTTGGCTTTATTCACGCCTCGTCTAAAGCGACCCTCGATTAACAGAAAAAAAAAAATATGAACAAAAATTTTTTTAAAAGTGCGACTGAGCGACGCATAAAGGAACGAAATTCGTAGTTGCACACAAAATAATTAGAAACACGTTTGCAAGTTGTTAGTTTGTTCATAACGACTGAAAAAGTTTAAACGGTGAAGGCGGAAAATGTGTACCCTCTGAAAATATTGTATTAAAGAAAGATGTAATTGAGTTTGAATGTTTAATACTAATTTTTATGACCATTCTTTTTACTTCCGCATTTGCTAAACTAATATATATATGATGAAAATAATGGAAATAGTATTCCGACAAAATAGAGAAATAAAAAGGAACAAACCGTATTATGTGTTCATCAACGTTTCGTCTTTATTTATTATTCCAGAGGAAGTCTCGAAATAAAGACGAAACGTTGATGAACACATAATACGGTTTGTTCCTTTTTATTTCTCGCTCTCTCTCCCTATATATATAAAGCTGAATGTGTGTGTGTGTGTGTGTGTGTGGGCACGAATAAGCTCATATATGGTTGACTATTTTAAAAAAACTAATTACATATAATGATAGAAGATGTATCGAGACACAGGAATGGCTAGGTTTGATCTGGCAGAACAGTGGTTCATTAAAATTGTGGGGGCTGCGTTCGCGCCTGGTCCACAAAGTATGGAAATAAAGTTAAAAATTTAAAAAAAAACGTTTACACGTGTTTTTGATATAGATGTACATAAGAATACTTTGATAAGTATGTTTTAACTTAAATAGGGATGCTATAATAAAATTGTGGGGTCTGCGTTCGCGCCTGGTCTCCATAGAATGGAAATAAGCACAAAATTTAATAAAGACTTTTCATATCTATCTGCGTAAGTATACTTTGATAATTATGTTTCAGTTTGAAGAAATATGGTATAATAAAATTATGGGGTGTTCGTTCGCCCCCGACCTCCATAGAATGTAATAATGTCACAAAGTTTAACAAGGTTTTTTAATATAGAACCACCGAATATTGTGATAAGTGTTTCAGTGTGAACAGGTATGGTATAATAAATTATGGGGTTTATCTATTTTATTTTTACTTTCATCATATTTTGCTTTGGTTTTGATACCCCCGAATTTGAAGCTATCTCTTTACAACCCTTCCTTTTCATAACCTATACTTTCATAAATCAGAGTCCATTTTCTGTAGGCTGTTTTTGAACCCAGTCAACGACGGGTACTTTTGCTAGTATATATACATAATAGTTTTTTAAATATAATTATCCACTGACACGTGTTTCGTCAGAGACGACGAAACACACGCCAGTGGATAAGTATATTTTAACAACGCTTCCCATTTGAGGGTATCAAATTGGTCAAAGGGAAAATCATTCCCAACTCGCATTTGGGTAAAAATGCACTTTCGTATAAATAATTGAATTTATTCAAAAAGTAACGCAAATAAAAACAAATGAATAAAACCACACGAGTTTCATTGGATTTACATCTAGGAAACTAATCATCCTTATTTCAAACACTTTCGACATCCGGTTGCACCATGGACGCATCGACCAAAACGTAACTTTTTTTTTCTTTTTTTTCCTCCTTCGCTTTATGAGTTCAAGCCTGCCTGCCTGCCTGCCTGCCTACTACCAAGAGAACTAATTTATTAATAATTTGTCCGGTGGATAAATTCGCAAATAAAATTTTAAAAAAATATAAATAATGATAATGTCGTTCATTAGATTCCGTCTGTGTTTGTTTACAATATCACGTCAGCTGATATTTGGGCTTGACGATCTTAAACAGTTATTCTTTCTTCAGCACCAAGTGGGCAGTTTTGTACAAGGAGGGGGTCGCTTTTTCCGTCTACCTGTTCGCAAGTCATTGATGCCATTGGAATGACTATGCTTATTTCAATCACTCTCGACTTTCGGTTGCACCATGGACGATCGACCAAGACGTCACATTTTTCCCCCTCCTTCACGTTACGAGTTCAAGCCTGCCTGCCTGCCTACTACCACTTTTTTTTTTTTTTTTTTTAAATAACACTACTATCCACCCGGGCTGCCTACTGTTGTTTTGACGCCCCTCCCCCCTGCTACCACTTTTTTTTTTTTCGCAATTCCTTATTACACCACATACACATACCCGGGCAACCCCGGGGACGCCCGCTAGTAATATATAACAATCAATAGAGAATTGATTCTATAATAATATATACGCAATCTGCATAAATTAAAATATCATGTTTAAGCGTATCGTACGACCGGGCAACACCGCGCGTCCAGCTAGTCCTTCCATATAGAGCGATTGTGTACATGGTGGTGACCTAGATAAAACGACACGACTCTCCAGAAAGGGGACAGTTACACACGAACCAGTCTATATGTATATATATATATATATATATATATACACACACACACACACACGGTGTCCTCGCGCCCATTTCTATTATCGATTTGTCGTTTTCATTATTTCCAAACTGTTTTCCATGATCGAGACATTATTTAATGTGTACACAACGACGCATAACTGTTCCTATTTAATTACGCCCCCCCCCCCACGAGCGATTATCTTAATGTCGGGAAAACTCATCTCCTCCCTCTACCAAAAAGGGCACTGTAGATGATTGAGAAAAAAAAAATTACTCAACTAGATGATCACCCTTATAATGTTATTATTCATACCAATCAAAAGATACGTCTTCGACAATCAGTCCGACAGATTTTGCTCCACTCTCTCACTTAGCAACTTAGTTTCTCTTGGGTCGAGGTATGAGCTTCTACAGTTCTCGGGAGGAGGCACCTTCCAAGGTTTGAGCTTTGAGAAAAAATTAGTTTATTGTTAATCACCTGAGGTGTTACTCCTGGAGAATGCTGACGGAACTGCTCATGCATTTTTGTAGGTTCGATTGCAAACGCCTCTTGTGCACTGACCTTTCAATCTTTATCTTCTGATCTTGTGTCACATTTTCCTGCGGGGTGGGTGGGTTAATACCAGCTAACCTCTAGATTAGAAAGTAATTTTAATGAAAGTTTTATAAAGTCAAGTATTACGGTATTATATGAGTTTTAACAAAGTTTGATTACGTATGAAGTGAATTATATCAAGTATCTTTTTTTTTTCATTAGTTTTGAGGACGATCAAGTTGTAATCCTCGGAAAAGCAGTCCCGTGGTAACAAGGTTCAAAAGAGAGTCGCAAACCTGATAGGCCCTGAACTGGCATCTAAGCTTCAGCCTCTGTCCCATCGACGAAATGTTGCATCCCTCTGCCTTTTCTACAAGTATTTTAGTGGTGAATGCTTTGACGAACTGCAATCACTTGTGCCCCCACGATGTGAGCACCCTCGACAAACCCGACAGGCTGCTAAATCCCACCCCACACTGTAGAGATCTCTAGATGTAAAAGATCTTTTTACTCCAATAGTTTCTTCCCCAGAACCGCTAGACTCTGGAATTCCATTCCAGGTCCCTGCTTCCCCAACAGTACTGACGTGCAGAAGTTCAAGTGTAACGTGAACCAACATCTTGCTGCCCAAATCCCTACATAGTACCCCAGCAGTTGTTGCCCCTGATAGTAGCCCCTACACCAAAGTGGCAATTTGCCTTGTTTGGGGTGAAAATGTAATTAAAAAAAAAAACAAAAAAAAAAAAACAGAGTAGTTATAGTAGGCAGGCAGGCTTGAATCCATAACGCGAAAGAGGAAAAAAAAAAACACACACACACACACACACACACAACGTAACGTCTTGGCCGATGCGTCCATGGCGCAACAGAAAGTTGAGAGCGCTTGAATTAAGCGTAGTCAATCCAACGGAGAAGATGACTTGTCAATGCCGAGCCGTGTGCGAATTGACGTCACCGTAAGGAAAAAGAAAAAGACTTTAAAAAGACCGACGGTGACGTTTGAGAGGACAGAGGTCAAAGCAAATGAGCACGATCACATTTTATTCAGGAAATTACCCAGAAATAAATGTCATTGTTACAAAAAAAAAAAAAGAAAAAAATGTGTCGAGTTATTACTTGACCTATGTTCCTTGCAACGTTCTCTGCTACAACGTGTTGGATCCTAGGTGTATATGTGCAAATGCATCCATACTACGTTACACCGTGACGTGTTTCACGGATGGGGAAACCCTAATGAAGAAACTCCGTACGTGGAAATTTTCGTTTTATACTAGACACATTGAGCAAGACAGTGAAGCTCTTTTTCGTTGTGGTAGTGAATGTCTTACAAAGAGAAACTAGAAATTGGAGCTCAGTCGAGCACCTACTGTAGAATAACGATAGCAACGTCTTGTCTGTGAAAAAAAAAACGACTCTAGGGAAGGGAGGACATTACTCTCCCTCGATTAAATTTCGAAAGGGAAATCATTAAAAAGTTTGCCAAATTAATAATGAAATTATATCAACATTAAAAAGAAAAAACAAAAAAAATTAATCTTGGTTTTATTAATTACTAGCACGGCTATGCGGTATTCTCTGGGGTTATAAAAACTCAATAGTAGATGTTATATAGTGTTAAGTTTCTCACCCTCTACCCATACACTTGGAAGAGAAATTGCCTTTTTTATGTGAGGAGTGAAAAAAAAAAAAAAAAATTTAATTAAGAGACCCCCAGAGCGCTACTGAAAGCATCAAATAAAATGAAGGATGCCTCTAGAGCACTACTAAAACCAAGTTTACCCACTTTCTTTGTAGAGAAATGGGAATAGTTATGAAACAACAAATTAAATTCGGTTGTCCTCATACATAATAACATTAAAAACCGTGTTTATTAATTCTTAGTAACATTCAATGATAAAAATGGTCATTTGACCTACAGAGAAGGAATATTTCTAATTTTTAGATATTATTTTTACGCTGCGTAAAAAAATTATCAACTTTTTTTCTCCCAACTACTCGAACCACGATCTTTAATCTAAAAAATTCAGAAACGTTAAAAAAATATTTTTAATCTGTGTGGGAAAGAGGGAATAATCCAGCTCTCCCACAACGATAAAATGCATCCTCCTCTGCCTGAGGACAGAACAGATTCTATACTTGATCTCAAGTGGACGGCCGTGAAGTGCGGCATATTCTCAGGATGCAAAAAGAAAAATGTTATCGACATGAATTATTTTTAAGGAAATACAGTGGGGAAAGCAGTTAAAAACATTTTATTTTCGTTTATCCAGACATTTGTGATCTATTTGCGTTACAAATGTTCAATATCTAATATGAAACTAACAGGGAGACCTGACGTTGTCGGGGTTGGATGACGATCAACGAAACTTTCATACCCCACTTCCGGAAAAACCTCTCAAAGAAGGAATGTAGGTAAATCTTTTATCACATAGTTTTTTCCTTAAAAGGAAATGGATTCCATATTGTTCATTATTAAAAAAAAGTGTTTTTTTTTTATAACGTCTGATGAGTGGCCTTTCTTGTGAATATTTTCAAACGATATAAGGTTTAAAATTGTCCGAATGGTCGCGAAACATTTGTTACGAACAATGAAAATACACTATTTGTTGCGATCAATCCAATCTTTGTTATCTTGATTTTGTTAAAACAATATATATGTGTGTGTGTGTGTGTCAAAACATCGTTAATTCATCACCCACTCAGCATCAGCCGTATAGCGTAATGGTGAGAAGCCTTGACTGTCAATTGGGCAGTCGAGTTTCGATCCTGGCTTGAGGCAGTTGCCTGTCTAGGCCGCACTGGTGAGCTGTGAATAAGCGAAACAGTACTGTATGTGGATGACCTGTTTTAACAAAATCAAGACATATATATATATATATATATAGTAAGTTATAAAATATATATGGCAATTAAGCTACACACACACACATTATATATATTGTTTTAACAAAAGCAATTAAGCTTCTCTTCCTACCACAAGGAAAAAATAAGAAATTAAGCTATATATTTATATATTATGTGTGCGTGTGTGTTTGTTTTGATAATTTTGCAACCTTTAAAGCTATATGAATAAAAAATAACTTTTAGTTCCAGGTTCTTTACTTGAAAACTGGTTAGCTTGTAAATCAATTAATCTTTTGCTATCAATGAAACAAAAATTGAATCGATCAACATTCACGTGCACCTGTTGAACTTTTACAAAGCGGATGCAGTTGATGTCAGCACAGTTAGGAGATGGGTTTGTCGATTTCAAAGTGGCGACAGAGATGCCAGTGGTAAAACGTGCTCCGGACGTCCATGCATAGCCACCATCACATCGCTGGCAAAAGAGCATTGAAAATGTTAGGGACTATGTAGAAAAAATATATTCTGGAGCATAAAACGTGGCTCGTTTTAATGGTACTACTCCCCTCTTCGTAGCTCTTGAACATTTTTTTAAGTTTTAAACTTTAAAAAATTGCCAAGAGCTACGAAGAGGGGATTAGTACCATTAAAACGAACCACGTTTTATGCTCCAGAATATATTATAGTAGGATGCATTACTTTTGAAACGACCCTTGGATATATATATATATATATATATATATATTTAAAAGAGTGTAGCCATCAACAATTGTGGGTTTTTTTTAAAGGTTTTCATCATATTTTTATTTTAAAATATTTTTATAACGCGTTTCGAGCTTAGGGTGTGCTCTCTTCAGATATTTTCGTAAAAAGTTTTTCTTTAAAATGGGAGTTTGTGGATATGCCTCCGCTGATATTAAATATGTTTTTCATAGTGGCGTGATGCGTGTGTTCAGTGTTTAGACGTTCTGTCTCCAACTTCAAGTGTTTCACTGTGACCGGTCAAAGTTAGTTTCAAAGAGTGTTTTTTAGTCCATATGGTGAAGGTTTTTATGGCTTCTTTAGGGTTCTTTTTTAAAAGGCTTTCTTTCCCCATGTATAGCATACACTCACACACAATCCCATACGCATACATATATATTCATGTACATGTACACATGCACACGCATACAGGCACACACACATACACACACGTACATACATAGAAATATATGTAGGAGCATACATATATACACATATACATACCCACCTACACACTCACACACGCATACATCCACCGCTAACAATTATTTTTATTTTTTTATTTTTTATTTTATATATATATATATATATATATATATATATATATATATATATATATACACTTTTTTTTTTTTTTTTTTTTTTTTTTTTTTTTTTTTTTTTTTTTTTTTTTTCTACCAAAACACGCATGTATATATGCGCTTAATCATTCAGACATATGTACACGCACCCACACACACACACACACAAGTAAGATGGAGAATAATAGGTAGAAGATATATATACATACACATACACGCATATGCACACATATATGTACACACATATATATATGTGCACATACACTCACAAACATCCACATACTATGCAGGCACATACACATACACACACATATGCACACACACAGACATATGCAGGGGCTCACACATACGCGTATATCCATATTCACACGAACACATTTACCCACTCATACATGTGCATACATATGTATATATACATACATACACACATACATACGGATGTGTATACATTCATCCACCCACACACATATATATATATATATATATATACATGGGCACATGCATTCACAATCCCACACACACATACATATTCATACATCCCACCTTATGTATATATTGGTTGCAGTTTCCTTTCCAATCCATGCACATATGCATACATGGATTCGGTCACCCAAACATAAGTGCACGTATACATACAAGCAAGATGTAGCATAGATAACAGATGATATATAATTATATACACACGCATACACAATCATATGTGTACACCCACGCACATACACATATACACACGTACACACGCACGCACACACACATATATACGTTTAATTTCTAGTTGTTTGTTTAGTTAAGAGAAATGGTACTGTACTGGGTATGGGCGCGCGCACCCGCGAAAGTGTGCGTGTGCCTTATTGTGCTTTTTTGTTGTTTCGTGTGTGAGGGTGCACACCTACCCAAGCATGCATGCGTGTAAGTGTATTTTGTGTTTTGCCTATTTATGTGTATAATTATGGAGAGACGTTTAAGGCGGGGTTAAACTTTGTTATGAAATTTTTTTCTTGAGTTAGCAAGTAGAAGTAGTTGTCAGTTTGGAAGATGGGCATTATCTCGAATCTGCCTCCACTGCATGCGTGTATGTGTTGTGATACATGTAGGTGTCTATTTTCCGCGATTTTGATGTTGGATCGGTGTAGGGCTACTCTATTACTAAGGTTTTTTGTAGCGCCTATGTAGGATTTATCGCATGCTGGACATTTTATTACATAGATTACGTTTTTTGAGGTGCAATCTAGGTTTTTTTTAATTTTGAATGTTTGTATGGGGTTCGCAAATGTGTATGTGTTTCCCTCTAATATTATGTTGCAGACTCCACATCGTTGTTTGTTGCATTTTGTGACTCCTTTTGTTGCGTCTTGATTGAGTTTGGATGAGGTAAGAATGCGTTTTAGGTTTTTGGGTTGGCGTTTGCTTTTTATTATTTTTGTTGTTTTAAGGAAATTGTTTAGTTTGCTGTTTTGGTTAAGTAGGACGAGGTTTTTCGTTATCTCTGTGAAAAGTTCAGGGTTGTTTGTGTTGTGTGTGGAGACGTATGTTAGGATTTGTTCTTTGTTTCGTTCTTTAGGGGTTCTCAAATCTTCTACTGGTATATTTGTCGCAAGTTGGATCCCTTTGTCTATAAGTTGTGATGGGTATTTTCTTTTTCTTAAATTTATTCGTAGTTCCTTGAGTCGGATTTTTCGAAGGTTATTGTCCGTGATTATGGTGCAGATTCTACGTGCTAGGGTGTAGGGAATTGATTTTATGCAGCTTTTAGGGTGGTGACTTTTAAAGTGTAGGTATTGTTGGGTGTCTGTAGGTTTGCGGTAAATGTCTGTGATAATGTTATTGTCTTTAATCTTTATCAGTATGTCTAGGAAAGGTAATTCTGTAGAGCTTTGTTCTATGGTGAATTTAATTTTTGGGTGTAGGTTCTGGAGTATGGTGTGTAAGTCTGTGATGTCCCCCCATGTGGGTTTCCATAGGATGAAGCAGTCATCTAAGTACCTTTTCCATGATTCTACAAACAGTATTTTAGTGCTGTGGCCAAATTTTTGTTCTATTTTTTTATATAGGGTTTCTTCTAGGTAGGCTAATGTAAGGGTTGCGTAAGTCGGTGCCATTTTCGTTCCCATTGCGGTACCTAGTGTTTGGATGTAGTTGGTATTGTTGAATTCGAAGGAATTATTATTTAGAATTATGTCTATACTATCGATAATGAATTGCTTTGTGAATCTGGGATGTAGTGTTTGTGCGTGTCTGTTGATCCAAAATAGTATTGCTTCTTTTCCTAATTCATGGGGTATATTACTATATAAACTACTAACGTCAAATGTAACTAATAGTGTCCCGTTTTCTACTGTATGTGGTAAGGTAGTGAGAAAATGGATGTCGTCCCTTATGTAGCTCTTAACTTGATCTGTGAAAGGTTGTAATAAGATGTCTATTAAGTTGCTAAGTCTGCTTGTCGGACAGGCTGGTCCTGCTACAATGGGTCTAAATGTAAGGTCGCTAGGGTTTGGAGCGCTAATATATTCTGAGTTTTGTGTATCGATGGCAAGTTTTATTGTGCCAGATTTGTGTATTTTAGGCAGTCCGTAGAAGTTGTTGGTCTTTGTAATGAAATTTGTGAGGAAGTCCTTTTCTTTCTTTTTTAATATTTTGTTGTGTGTTGTACAAAGTTTTGTGATTTTTGAGATGGTGGTGTTATCTATGTTGGTACTAATGGGTTTATAGTAGTGTTTGTCATCCAGTAATTCTGTAATTTTTGTTTCATAATACGTAGAAAAAATTAGACCCAAAATCATCAATTTATCCACATACTCCTTATCAAAGAACGAAATGGAAATACTGAAGCTGGGCCTCAAATTCTGCCCCACCCCTAAAAGCAATATAGCAGAACTAAAAAAGGACCTTAAAGAATTCGAACGGAAATTTAGACTAATAGAAACACTAGATAACAAAGGGGACAAAGATGATTCTTTAGTAAAAAACAAATCAACATATTTCCCTAATAAACAGAACAACACAAAAGAACTAAACAGCTACTTCGAAAACCTCTGGAACCTTAACCTCCAAAAAAACCACAAAACCACAAGCAACCTCACACATAAGCAAAAACAAGCACTCGAAAAGATCCGTAATAATAATGACATAATAATAAAAGAAGCAGACAAAGGCAGTGCCGTAGTAATCATGGACAGAACGTATTATGAAACAAAAATTACAGAATTACTGGATGACAAACACTACTATAAACCCATTAGTACCAACATAGATAACACCACCATCTCAAAAATCACAAAACTTTGTACAACACACAACAAAATATTAAAAAAGAAAGAAAAGGACTTCCTCACAAATTTCATTACAAAGACCAACAACTTCTACGGACTGCCTAAAATACACAAATCTGGCACAATAAAACTTGCCATCGATACACAAAACTCAGAATATATTAGCGCTCCAAACCCTAGCGACCTTACATTTAGACCCATTGTAGCAGGACCAGCCTGTCCGACAAGCAGACTTAGCAACTTAATAGACATCTTATTACAACCTTTCACAGATCAAGTTAAGAGCTACATAAGGGACGACATCCATTTTCTCACTACCTTACCACATACAGTAGAAAACGGGACACTATTAGTTACATTTGACGTTAGTAGTTTATATAGTAATATACCCCATGAATTAGGAAAAGAAGCAATACTATTTTGGATCAACAGACACGCACAAACACTACATCCCAGATTCACAAAGCAATTCATTATCGATAGTATAGACATAATTCTAAATAATAATTCCTTCGAATTCAACAATACCAACTACATCCAAACACTAGGTACCGCAATGGGAACGAAAATGGCACCGACTTACGCAACCCTTACATTAGCCTACCTAGAAGAAACCCTATATAAAAAAATAGAACAAAAATTTGGCCACAGCACTAAAATACTGTTTGTAGAATCATGGAAAAGGTACTTAGATGACTGCTTCATCCTATGGAAACCCACATGGGGGGACATCACAGACTTACACACCATACTCCAGAACCTACACCCAAAAATTAAATTCACCATAGAACAAAGCTCTACAGAATTACCTTTCCTAGACATACTGATAAAGATTAAAGACAATAACATTATCACAGACATTTACCGCAAACCTACAGACACCCAACAATACCTACACTTTAAAAGTCACCACCCTAAAAGCTGCATAAAATCAATTCCCTACACCCTAGCACGTAGAATCTGCACCATAATCACGGACAATAACCTTCGAAAAATCCGACTCAAGGAACTACGAATAAATTTAAGAAAAAGAAAATACCCATCACAACTTATAGACAAAGGGATCCAACTTGCGACAAATATACCAGTAGAAGATTTGAGAACCCCTAAAGAACGAAACAAAGAACAAATCCTAACATACGTCTCCACACACAACACAAACAACCCTGAACTTTTCACAGAGATAACGAAAAACCTCGTCCTACTTAACCAAAACAGCAAACTAAACAATTTCCTTAAAACAACAAAAATAATAAAAAGCAAACGCCAACCCAAAAACCTAAAACGCATTCTTACCTCATCCAAACTCAATCAAGACGCAACAAAAGGAGTCACAAAATGCAACAAACAACGATGTGGAGTCTGCAACATAATATTAGAGGGAAACACATACACATTTGCGAACCCCATACAAACATTCAAAATTAAAAAAAACCTAGATTGCACCTCAAAAAACGTAATCTATGTAATAAAATGTCCAGCATGCGATAAATCCTACATAGGCGCTACAAAAAACCTTAGTAATAGAGTAGCCCTACACCGATCCAACATCAAAATCGCGGAAAATAGACACCTACATGTATCACAACACATACACGCATGCAGTGGAGGCAGATTCGAGATAATGCCCATCTTCCAAACTGACAACTACTTCTACTTGCTAACTCAAGAAAAAAATTTCATAACAAAGTTTAACCCCGCCTTAAACGTCTCTCCATAATTATACACATAAATAGGCAAAACACAAAATACACTTACACGCATGCATGCTTGGGTAGGTGTGCACCCTCACACACGAAACAACAAAAAAGCACAATAAGGCACACGCACACTTTCGCGGGTGCGCGCGCCCATACCCAGTACAGTACCATTTCTCTTAACTAAACAAACAACTAGAAATTAAACGTATATATGTGTGTGTGCGTGCGTGTGTGCGTGTGTATATGTGTATGTGCGTGGGTGTACACATATGATTGTGTATGCGTGTGTATATAATTATATATCATCTGTTATCTATGCTACATCTTGCTTGTATGTATACGTGCACTTATGTTTGGGTGACCGAATCCATGTATGCATATGTGCATGGATTGGAAAGGAAACTGCAACCAATATATACATAAGGTGGGATGTATGAATATGTATGTGTGTGTGGGATTGTGAATGCATGTGCCCATGTATATATATATATATATATATATGTGTGTGGGTGGATGAATGTATACACATCCGTATGTATGTGTGTATGTATGTATATATACATATGTATGCACATGTATGAGTGGGTAAATGTGTTCGTGTGAATATGGATATACGCGTATGTGTGAGCCCCTGCATATGTCTGTGTGTGTGCATATGTGTGTGTATGTGTATGTGCCTGCATAGTATGTGGATGTTTGTGAGTGTATGTGCACATATATATATGTGTGTACATATATGTGTGCATATGCGTGTATGTGTATGTATATATATCTTCTACCTATTATTCTCCATCTTACTTGTGTGTGTGTGTGTGTGGGTGCGTGTACATATGTCTGAATGATTAAGCGCATATATACATGCGTGTTTTGGTAGGAAAAAAAAAAAAAAAAAAAAAAAAAAAAAAAAAAAAAAAGTGTATGTATATATATATATATATATATATATATATATATAAAATAAAAAATAAAAAAATAAAAATAATTGTTAGCGGTGGATGTATGCGTGTGTGAGTGTGTAGGTGGGTATGTATATGTGTATATATGTATGCTCCTACATATATTTCTATGTATGTACGTGTGTGTATGTGTGTGTGCCTGTATGCGTGTGCATGTGTACATGTACATGAATATATATGTATGCGTATGGGATTGTGTGTGAGTGTATGCTATACATGGGGAAAGAAAGCCTTTTAAAAAAGAACCCTAAAGAAGCCATAAAAACCTTCACCATATGGACTAAAAAACACTCTTTGAAACTAACTTTGACCGGTCACAGTGAAACACTTGAAGTTGGAGACAGAACGTCTAAACACTGAACACACGCATCACGCCACTATGAAAAACATATTTAATATCAGCGGAGGCATATCCACAAACTCCCATTTTAAAGAAAAACTTTTTACGAAAATATCTGAAGAGAGCACACCCTAAGCTCGAAACGCGTTATAAAAATATTTTAAAATAAAAATATGATGAAAACCTTTAAAAAAAACCCACAATTGTTGATGGCTACACTCTTTTAAATATACATTTTTTCTCTCGTTGGAACTACACAACCATCACTTTAAATATATATATATATATATATATATATATATATATATATATATATATATATATATATAATGGTTGTATTGTTGTAGTTTCCTAGATATTTAACCAATCTCGGAAATTATTTTTAAAAAAGTGCTCAATAACAACAAGCAGAGCAGTATTTTAGTATGAATTTATTTTTTTATATAAACACTAGCAGGCCACCCGGCATTGCCCGGTCATAAAATACGCTAAAAGATGATATTTTCATTAATGCAGATTTTGTATTTATTATTATATTCTGTTGGACCCAATATATAGTAATGATTTGAAAAGTTAAAAAAGAAAAAAAAGAAATGACTTGTGCGCCATCACCAAAAATCGAAACCAAAACGTTTAGCTTATGATTTACTTTTTCCTATTTACAATGCCTCCCCACGGGACAGAGTTAGACACCAGGGTCGGTTTTTAACGTCGAGAAAAGGAACAAAAATAAAAATTGTCTCAGTCTTGAAGGATTTCTCCTCCACTGACAGAACAAGAAATTGAAGTGCAGCATCTGAAGAACAGATACTACACTTTGATCTTGTCCCGAATTTTCCTTTTACATTAATGCATAGATATGAAGATATGTTTGCTCCAAGACTAAGAATTCAAACATGAACAAATAGCTATTACGTTATGCATGCATATTTGTAATGCTGCCGTTTGGCCTTCATCTGACAAATTTAACATTTTCACATCGATTCTCCCGGGCTGAAACCCAAATATAAAGTTTCTCATGGGTTCGAATACTCTATATATGAAGTTTCATGTATGTAGGCCAAAAATTGACAGGAGTTTGATAGGTTATATTTTTTTAACAAATATATATATACGCACACGTAAATATATATAAAAAGAGGTTTGTGTTTATTATAACCGTTTTACGCAAATATTACTCCAGTATAAATCATGTAGAATATCTGCATGAATATAATTACACGTAATAGTTAACTAAAGATGATCATCCCATGAGAAAACAAAAACAAAAAAAAACCAATAGAGTACTAATTAAAAGGAATGTTTTAAAGAATATGCAAATTAGCTAGATCTTTTGCAGTTGAATGCAATTCCACGACACATATGTAACAAAGTTGTATTTTCTTTTTAAATAAATAGAAAAAATGGTTTTAATATGAATATCAATACACAAAAAAGAAAAAAAATTATAGAAGTAGAGATTACGGGCTGACCATAGTTTATCGTAATACTTCGGCCTGTGAATGCTGCATTTCAAAGAAAATCGCAACTGAAACATGTATGTACATACGTAGCCAATAATTTTCGTATATTAGTGATGAGACGATTCCAATATTTTTCCAGATTCCGATTTTTTTTATAAATCTCTAAAATAATAAAGTTGTTATCCCCCCCTCCGATTATCGTAAAAAAACGTTAAATGTGCAGATGTTTTCTTAAACATAAAAGTACATTTGTGTGTGTGTGTGTGGTGGGGGGAGTGATCTATAGATTTTAGTTTTACTGGTAGTTTAAAAAAAAAATAGTTATTCTATTATTACCATTAGCAGTGTAAGATTTTGTTTTAAACAAAATCAAAAAAAAAAAAAAAAAAGACAATTAAAAGAAATCGTTTTGACATCAGAAAAATATGCACAAATTTTTCCGATTCCGATACCCGAAGAAGTTCCAATTTTTTTTTCTGATTCCCGATTACTCGTCCCAACACTAATGTATATATATATATATTAGGTGCTGTGTGGGTTTATTTTATTAGGTAAACATAATTTAAAATGATCTACACTTTCTGACCTTACACCTTTATTGGTTACATTATCGTAAACCAGAACGAGTAACCATTTTTTTTACTTACTAAAATGGTCGCTATTTTACAGTTTTTACTCCCATCTACTAATACCATTTTAGATTTGTTTTTCGCAATGCCAACTCAATCTTTTCTTTATTATTGTTGCAATCCTGCTTAGGGTTAGCGAAGATCATGTTTTATTTATTTATTCATTATTATTATTATTATTATCATCATTATTATTATCATTATTATCATCATCATTATTATTATAATTATTATCATTATTATTATTATCATCATTATTATAATTATTATTATCATCATTATTATTATTATCATTATTATAATTATTATTATCATCATTATTATTATCATTATTATAATTATTATCATCATCATCATTATTATCATCATTATTATTATCATCATTATTATTATTCACTAGGTGTGGTCAAACAAGCAATCATCAAAGATTGCTCTTTGAGAACAACTTATGGTGTTATCTGGAGTCTGAGTGACAACAAGTCTTCCCAGAGTTCCAGAACTCTCCACCACTTTCGATAATCCTTGCAGATGAATTTGCGTTATCGCGACAGCCGCTTACCATTGATTTCTCGTTGACCACGACCATTGGTCTCCACTGGAACTTGAGTGGCAATAAGCCTCCCCAAGATTTCAGTCCTCTTTGCACTCAGCCAGCGGAGGTCTAGTTAGTAGTAGTAGTAGTAGTAGTAGTAGTAGTAGTAGTAGTAGTAGTAGTAGTAGTAGTAATTATTATTATTATACGATTCCGTAAAAAAAAAAAAAAAAAAAAAAAAATGAGCCTACTCCTAATTTAGAAATTATTAATTTTTTTTTTCTTACCTGTGTTGACGGAATGGACAAAAAAGCCGAAAATTTGGTAAAGTCCTCTCCCACCTCCGCGTTTTCCTTCCCCCCCAAAAGTTCCGAAACACCGAGAAGGTTTTAGACGCGCACCGACGAAGCGCGCACACGAATCTAGCAGCTGTGAAAGTGCGAGCGGCGACAACAACAACAACAACAACAACAACAGTGCGAGTAATAATAATAATAACAATAGGCCTTTTTTGTTGTAGCGGAAATATCGGAGAATCATATGCTGGGCTGTTAGATGAAAAAAACAACAAAAAAGTAACAAAAATACACTAAACAAAACAGTTGTTTATCTTTTTTTTTAATAATTAACAGAGTCGATCGTTCAAAACGAACGTCTTTTTTTTCTTTTTCTTCTTTCCTCTCCAATAAAAGGTTCTGAACGGGCTTGCAGCGTTTGATTTCTGAGTTTATAACAATCGCACGTCCGGACCTATTTACCTACGTACACTTAGGTATTTACATTCCGTGTGCTTTCTCTCTCTCTCTCTCTCTCTCTCACACACACACACACACACACACACACAATTCCATGTGTAGTTTTGTCTGTAGAGGCTGGATAAATGGTTTTAGGGTCTGCATCATCGGCTCTTTGCCTTTTGGTCAAGATCAAAGTGTAGTATCTGTTCTTCAGATGCGGCACTTCCATTTCTCGTCCTCTTTCAGTGGAGGAGAAATCCTTCACGACTGAGACAATTTTTATTTTTGTACCTTTTCTTCACGTTAAAAAACGACCCTGGTGTCTAACTCTGTCCCGTGGGGAGGCATTGTAAATAGATACTATACACAGAGGTACGAAAAAATTGTCAAATATATAACAAATAAATGTGACCAAAGGCAAGATAAGGTAAGCTGTTTTTCTACATAACTGGATAAGTGGCGGACCTGTACGAGAGTGCCCACCCGCTAAAAATGCGCGTTTTTTACTTTTTTTTTTTTTTTTTTTTTTTTTTTGTCCAACGATAGATTACGACTTAAGTATCATTAACAGAAAAAATTTTGAAAAAAAAAAAAAAAAAAATTGAGACTTAAGAAGGAGTCCTAATAATCACGTAACACGTCGGTAAAGAAATGGGCCGTAAGTCAGGTAGCAATGAAGTAAAACGTCATAACGAGAAAGTGAACCCCCTTCTTAAAGTCATTAAATTTATTTTTGTTCAAAAATAGATTGTAATCTATGATAATAGTAGATTAAAAAAAAAAAAGTTAAAAATGGTGTAAAACGCACATTTTTAGGGGGTAAGCACTTTCTTACAGGTTCGCCGGATAAGTTTTTAGCGTTTTTTTTTTTTTTAATTTTTTTTTTTATTGTAAAATGTTTATTCGGTTCGAAACACGAGTAATGTTGACGCTGTCGGCGAACAAGAAAAGATGGCCGCGAGGTCTTTGAAGACTCGATAATCAGAATCACTTCAAAATAAGAAAAAATAAAATGGTGATAGAAACCCACCCAATAAATGTTATCGTGACATTTATTTATTATATATTTGCTTTTTGACAATTTTTTCGTACCTCTGTGTATAGTAAAACAAACCTTATTTTTGCTTATGAATTACAGTGCTTACTGGCAATTTGAGCTGCGTACATGCATTTATAGTTGGGTCATTTTCTTGTAACAACAGTAATATCAAAACGTCAAATTCAAATATATACTAGCAAGGAAACCCGATGTTTCACACTCCCGCATTTTTTATTGTGATAGAAACGGGTAAAATCGCTCCTTTTTTAAATCAAATCGATTCATTGCCTGTTCTAGTTGGAGACCCATCGCGGTGCACCGAGAGAAAGCTTCACATGCTTCTCTGCAGTGACTTAGTCCACAATACATTGTAGTCTACATTGCACTGCACTACTGATTTTAGTAAATTATTTTTATCTATAACAACTTGATTTAAAGTTTAAAATGCATAAGTCAAGTATCATGGTTGAACTGTGCCCTGAACAGAAACATTCATTTTGAACACGCCTCTGTCATATCAAAGAACCTATTATTGATTTTATATCTCGAGTGTTTCTGTTTGTGTGGTAATAAAACTTCCCAAATGCACTTGTGATGTTAGGCTGTGTAAGGTGTTAACTTTGGTTCAAATCGCCTATGTTAATTTTAGATTCCTGGCCTTTCTGCTTGTGTGCGGTGATAATGGTTTGAATTTAAATTTAAAATGAAACAGCGAAGTATCATGGTTCAATTGTGCTTTTAACAGAAACATTCATTTCGAACGCACTCCACTCATATCAAAGAGCTTACTGTTGATTTTATATGCTTGACCTTTCTGCTTGTGCGGCGATAAAAACTTCTTAAATGCACCTGTGAGGCATAAGACAGTAACTTTTGGTCAAAATCGACTATTCCTTCTTTTATCAGATTTTTTGGATTATCGATACTTATCGCAGACATTCCGATACAAGACCACTGCTAGATACATAAAGTATATTTGTGTGGAATTTCATAAAAATCGACCCAACCGTTTCGAAGTGTATAGAGAACGAACTCACACGCACAGTTCTTTTCATATATAGATATAGTATAGTTCCACAACTGAAGCGTCCTATTTGTTTTTAACATAAAATTAAAAAGTTACGAAGACGGGAGTGGTGCTATTAAAACGATCAACCCTATGTGCTCCAGAATTTATTTTGCTACATAGTCACCACATTCTCACTGCACTTTTGACAGGAATTCAATAACGCATCTGTTTCTAACAAACGTCTATGACAGGGGTTGCTTTCTTAGAATCTCCCACCGTCAATATCTGTAACAGAGAGATGGAACTTTCATGTCATAAATGCATATATATATATATATATATATATATATATATATATATATATATATATATATGATAACATGTAGATACAGTGAAAGTCTTAAATGGTGCTGATGACAATGAATTCATGCGGAAGAAAAAACAATATTCCAATTTGTCATGACGATTTCGAAACGATTCTATGAATTGCCATGCGTCAGATGATAAATTCTTGAAGGTGTGAAATCTGTAAGTTGCTATGCGTATTAGAACTGTTATTCGTGGTCAATTGATGGTTATACATGGGAAAGTTAAAAAAAAAAAACAAAAAAACTGGATTCCGTCGTTCAACACGAAAAACTTTTCCTATGTGGTGTGTGTGTGTATATATATATATATATATATATATATATATATATATATATATGAATCAATGACAAAAGTCTATATTCCAAAGTTCATGATGTTAACCATAATACCATTTTATTCTTTTAATTCAGTTGACATTTACAATTCTTGACAGTATCTGTTTCATAGCACAAAATCAATCACTTATTAATTAGTAAAACTAATTTGCCCTAAATTCATCAAAAGAAATACCAACAATCAATTCATGAAAGGGAGATAAAGTGCGTTTTGATATGATTAAAAATCCGAAAATCGGAAGAGAAACTGTAGATACATTATAATATGTTTACATTACGCCATTTTGAATTTGGTATATATTATAAGGAAATAAAGTATATTTCCACAGATATATATATATATATATATATATATATATATATATATATATATATATAAAATTGAATGTGTGTGTGGTCACGAATAGGCTCCTATATGGTTCACTATTTTAAAAAAATTGATTACATATAATGGTACTAGTGCAGGAAGTGATCCGGACGTAAATAATAACGTTATTATTTAAAAAGCCATTCTTAACATGAGGAGGGGAGGGTGTTTTGTACCAATTCTATACTTCAACCTTACAATTGAAGAAAAAACATATCATAAAATTTTAAATAAACTTGGAAATACGATTTTAAAAATAGCGCGGATCACTCTCTGAACTAGCACCCATATAATGATAGAAGATGTATCGAGATACAGGAATGGTTATGTTTGATCTGGCAGAACAGTGGTTCATTAAAATTGTGGGTTCTGCCTTCGCGCCTGGTCCACAAAGTATCTAAATAAAAAATTTAAAAATTAAAAAAAAAAAAAAAACGTTTACAAGTGTTTTTGATATAGATGTACATAAAACATACTTAACAAAGTATTCTTAACTTAAATAGGGATGGTATAATAAAATTGTGGGGTGTGCGTTCGCGCCTGGCCTCCATAGAATGAAATAGGCACAAACTTTAATAAATCCTTTTTATATCTATCTGCGTAAGTATACTTTGATAATTATGTTTCAGTTTGAAGAATATATGATAAGAAATATGGTATAATAAAATTATGGGGTGTTCGTTCGCACCTGGCCTCTATGAATGGAAATATGTCACAACGTTTAACAAGGTTTTTTAATATAGATCGACAGAATATTGTGATAAGTGTTTCAGTGTGAACAGGTATGGTATAATAAATTATGGGGTTTATCTATTTTATTTTTACTTTCATCATATTTTGCTTTGGTTTTGATACTCCCAAATTCAACCCAAATTTACAACCCTTCCTTTTCATAACCTATCATACTTTCATAAATCAGAGTCCATTTTCTGTAGGCTGTTTTTGAACCCAGTCAACGACGGGTACTTTTGCTAGTATATATATATATATATATATATATATATATATATATATATATATATATATATATATATATATATATATATATATATAAGTATATTTGGGCAGTATTTTCTCATTTATGCCCGTTTCATTGAAGAGCAGAGACAACTCTTGTTTGTTTCTCTTAAAATCCATTTTTTCTTTTTGACGGACTAGTTTCCGAACATTCTGTTCAAGTGTAAAAAGAAATTTGCCATATTCGCGAACGTTTTCAACCTCTATAAGTCGTCCTCATGCGAGTGATAAATAATAAACAATAATAATAATAATAAGGTAATGAATTGAATGGAAAGACGATAAAAATCGTTTAAAATACTTAGAAGCATTTAAGCGTGCCATCCGCTTCGTATTGAACTTGATTAATGGTTGATTTTTTAATACGGATTAACAAGGCTTCAATAATTGGGAGGCGTCCATCACAGTGCGAGACAACGAAAATGGCAGTGTCTTTTATTAGTATATCTCTAAATTCGGGTGTGCTGTGAGGTGCTGATAAATGAAGCTATTTGGAGAAGTTAAGTGACATGTTAGTCGACGAGAGATGCTGATTCGAGTCATGCCAATGTACGTGTTATATATATATATATGTAAATATATATATGTTTGTGTGTATGCGTGTTAGCAGGCTGCACGGCGTTGCCCGATCGTAAAGTACGCTTAAATATGATATTTTCATTCAAGCAGCTCTCGTATTTATTATTGCAGAACCAAATCTCTATTGAATATTATATTGTGTCCATTATATAATAATGATTTTAAAAGTAAAAAAAAAAAATTATTTGTGGGCCATCAGCTAGAATCGAAGCCAAAACATTTAGCATTTTAGCCATTATCGCTACCGTTTGAGATATCAACAAATAGATAAGAAAGGTTTAAAATTAATCGACTTCATGCTATGAATGTATATTTGCGCAT
>NC_136512.1:18679662-18714662 GCF_053919585.1 Euprymna scolopes
TATCAATGCTAGTGCGAGAAAAATTTCGAAAATTTCTACGTATATATATATATATATATATATATATATATATATATCTCGCATGATTGTGTTCAAGTCCAATGTTAACAAATTCTTGTCGAGCCATTAAGTTAGATTATCTAATTTTGACTTATTTTTAATCATCTAATCCTATTGTTCATGATCCAACCGATCATCTGATTGACCATTATCCTTGGGTGGCTTTTAGACCTTGATAAGCGGCGACTTTAAAAAAAATCACATCTGGTCTGTATTTGTAATCTGTCAAAAGAAGAAACGGACAATCGTAGATTTCATCTACACTTATATCTCGAACGTAAGTGTGACAGACAGGCGGAAATGTTTTTTTTTTTTTAAATAATTCTATTTCAGATTTAAACGTTAGACAGACCCGCGGACATTTTTATTTCAAACTTAAAATTGTCATCGACGGACAACGCCTTCTCAAATCGATGCAAAGACGAAAAGAAAATTTTGGAAATTAATTAATTAATTAATTAATTAATTAATAGAAAAAGAAGAAGAAGAAAGAAAAAGAAGCAAAAGAAGAAAAAGAAAAAGAAGAAGAAAAAGAAATGCAAGGAGAAGGAAACGAACAAGAAAACAGACAGAGGAATAAGAGAAGAAAAAGAATTAAAAATTAAAAAGAAACAGAAAAAGTAAAGTAAAGGAGAAGAAAGGAAGAGAAACGTAGAAAAAAGAAGAAAAGAGATAGAAGAAAAGGAAAGTTCGGAAAACCAAAAGAAATAAAGAAAAAAAAAAGGAAAAGGAAAGAAAAAAAAGTAAATTAAAAAATACAGAAAAAGTAAAATAGAAAAAGGAACAGAGGAAGAGGGTAAAGAGGAAAAAATGAAAAAAAGAAGAGGAAAAACAAATACGAAAATAGGAAAAAAAAAAGAAAAAAAAACTAAAAAAGAGGAAAAATAAAGAAAAAATAAAAATGCGGAAAGAAAAAAGAATAGAAAGAGAAAAGGACCCGTCATCCTTCGAATCTAAAAATAGAAAGAAGGATGAGGTGGCAAGGGTAGGGAGCTTACATTAATCTAGTAAGCTTCAGAATAGTAAGAGTCTCTCTTTCTCTCACGCACGCGTTTTTCCAATAGAACTAAATACACACACGCACACAGTAGAACCCCGGGGTAAGGCATTAAGAATTAGTAACTAAATACAGTACAGTATATAATACGCATGTATATAAACAAATAACATTATAAATACCACCGTAAGGCGGGGAAAATACCGTAACCAGGGGCCGAAAAGCATCGTATTCCACATTGTAACCTGAAAAACCGTATCTAGGACCACTGTATCCCGGGGTTCTACTATATATATATATATATATATATATATATATATATATATATATATATAATTATTTTTATTTATTTATTTATTTTTTTGGAAAAAGAAATCCAGCAGAGTGCTCAATTATAAGAAAAATCCGAAAATAAGTCCGTATTATTCATATTTTGTTCACAGAAAGTTTTAGACAAGATAAGTCATTGGTACCGTCGGTCTCAAACCCGATAATTAGGGCCGTTTTAGATACTCATATCAAACTCTCTTCATCACAATACTGTAGGTGTATCAGAATTTGGGGGGAATTTTTGACACCCCTAACACGAAACTGCGAATAAAATATTAAAAAAACTCGTAATTTCTCTTTTAAAAGTGGGTGGTTTATTTTCTTTATGGAATATACCTCCAACATATACTATTAACGTTGTTTAAAAAATAACAGAAATATTATTTTTTATTTAAAAAAACAAAACAAAAAAAAAACTGTTTACAAAGTGCCGGCGCGCCTTCATGCAGCCACTTTTTTACGCAATGAAATAAATTGAATTTTACGAGTTAATTTTTTTTTTTTTCAATTTTTAAACTTTAAAAATCTATCAATTTTTTTTTATTGGTTAAATTTTTACGATATTTTCAGGGTCAATGTGAAATTTTATGCTCTTTCCAATAAACCAAATATAATATTTTAGACAAACTTTTTTTTTAATTCACCCCCACATTTTGAAATGTCTATTAAAATTTTATTAATTTATGTACCAAAGTTTTATCTATATAATTGAAGATAACAAATCAATAAATAATATATTGTAAATTAAAACAACAAAAAAAAGTGTTTTTTTGGAAATTTACTTGTAAAGTTGAAAGTGTAAAACCGTCTTTTTTTTTCTTTTTTTTTTTAAACCACGTTGATTTTTTTTTTTTTTAATTGGAAGCCTATGTTCTGCTCATATTGTCCAGTAAGTAATGGACGATGACGACAATTTTTTTTATTACATGAATGAAGAAGACATTGATAGTGTCTTTTTTTTTTTTTTTTTTTTAGATATTTAAAAAACAATTTCACTCGACAAAAAAGAATGAAAATATAATAAATCAAAAATTTATGTATTTCTTTGAGAAAAGAAAAAAATTCCTCGAGTGTCTTTTTTTTTTTTTTAAAGGCAAAATCTTATAAGTGAAATTTGACTATTTTTAAACTATGGGAATACATATTTCTTTGCGGACAAGGCTAGACGACTAATGCGAACGTGTGGTTTTTATTTCCTTCTGTCCATCCGTAGTTCAAAACAATAAAAAAAACTACTTCCGGTTTTCGATAAAAACGTAAAATTCTTGCGTCATGGCGCCTTTTTCAAATAGGCGTTTAAAAAATTATTTAATTTAAAAAATAAATGGATTTTAAAATATAAATATGGATAAATTCTTAATGAAGAATGGAACTACACAGTGATTAGTAATTTTTATAGATAAGTGATTTTTTGGAATTTATTTCGTAAGTTAAATCTCGTTTATTTTCTTCAAATCTTCTTTTAAAGAAAACGGATTAAAAAAAACAAATATTACATAATTTGCTATTAAACCTGTTATTTTAAAAAAATTTGGTCTTTGCTCCTTTAATTGAAAAAAAATTAGGGTTTGAATTACATTTTTCAAGTAGTTATAAGTTTGGAAAGATAGGTCGAATTATTCAATATTTTTTCACGCATTCGTAAGGTCGGTTTCTGACACACCTAACAATACTCATATATATATATATATATATATATATATATATATATATATATATATACATATATATAAATAAAGGTTGAAAAGTTTGCTAGATTTGCTATATATATATATATATATATATATATATATATATATATATATATATATAATTATTTACTATAATTATTAAATACCAACAGACACTAGTGTTTCATCTTTTCGGGAATCATCAGTGCAGGGTGTCACGATTAACACCAATCGATAGATTCGAACCCGGCGATACACGCAGCCTACGCCGACACTAGAGCCCCTCCCTCGCTCACGCTTTAAGATGAGGAGGGGACACTAGGCTTCATTAATCTTTATAAACTAATCAATGCCTTAATTTCAGTTAATCATCCCAAATAAAAGAATTATCCATGTATTGATTAAATTAAAAGGCGCTCGCGCGTGTGTACGTGAGTGACTGTGTTTTTCATTTCTCTGTCCTCGCACTTTATTATTATTATTTTTTTAATTTTTTTTTCTTCCAGCTGGGGGATGAGGCATCCTGGTCGGATGCTAGGCATTCAGCTGCTATCTCGTACATTCCAACTGAGAGATCGTTTGAAGATTCTAACCATCCTTTTATGTGTAATTGCTTGTACCTCTTTTGCACTTGGTTCAGACGGAAGTGTTATCCCCGTACAAATGTTCTGACCGAACAGAGCACTAATCACTCCGCGAGTGAAAACACGCAATTTCAAAAGAAAATCGATCGGTATTGTATAACTGCTACAATCTCATTGAATATTTACGTAAAATGGGCCTTTCCTTTTTATTTCTGTCGCTACATAAACCCACACAAATAGCAAGTCCTGGGAACATGTTTACCAGAAATAACAGTCGGAAATAGGTAATACACCATCCACCATGACTATGCAATCTCCACAGCCACGTACCCAGAAAACGACGCTATTAAACTCGACCTAGTGATATGTGAAAAGGAGAAGGAAGCAACCTTAGTTGATTGGTTGTTTGTTTTACGGCATATCAACCCTTTTCAGGTTATTTAATGATGAATCCAGTGATTTTGAAGAAAAATGTTTTAACAGAATATATTTTTTTTTCAAGTCGGTTTCTATTTAACCCATAGTTGGGACCCTAACAGGTACTACCACTCCGGATCAGAGTGGACCTGGGAGCAATGGCAATTAAAGGGCGGCTCCACACTCCTCAAAGCCCGCAAACTGAGGTCTCACCATCGGATATAGTTTAAGGTCATATCCAGGACCACTTTAGTAGAAGGCACTGATATGGGTTTAAACAGAGCCGAGACGTGAAAGATAACGAAATATTAAGGTCTTGCGTACGACATTTTTTTTTTTTTTTTTACATAGGCATCACCACGTATCAAGGCCAAGAGGTCACTCGAGGATAAGTGTTAAAGAGTGTACAGTAGAAATTGGACAATATAGTAACCGTTAGTAATGGAAATTCGGTAAATTTGTAAACTTATATGGAACGGCTCATCAAAAACTTGTTTACGTTAGACTTGAAGACATATTGTAGTCAGCTGGAAAACACGAAAAACGGAGACAATTCCATAGGCGTGCAGTTCTAAGAAAGAAGCTTTGTTCATGGAATCTAAGTTAAGGTTTAGGCACAGATAAAGAGTGGGGGAAAATATTGATAGTATTTTCTGCTAGACAGGTGTTTCTTGTGAAAGTTTGGCGAGGGGGGGCATAGATTGAAGCTCAGTCGAGCAACTGCTATGAATATAACGACAAAGTAGAGACAAACTCGCAAAATCTCTTCTGTGAGAAAGAGGCTGCAGGGAACAAAAAAAGGACATCGCTTACGAGGCTACGAAGTCTATTTTGAACTCTATCGAGGCAGGATAAGTCCTTTCTAGCAGCTCCTGCCCCGATGTGGCAATAGTATTCCATCGTTGAGAAACTGGAATCTTAGGAAAATCTCTATCATTCCAGTATTTATAGGAGCAACCGAACTCATGAAAAAGAATTTCAAAAATTACCTGTACATTTTCGCCATTATCTTACACTGATGACTTTTCAGGGATGAATAGTGTGGAGAGAGGCTGCTATTAGCCAGCTTCAAGCTGACCTCAAGATGTTCATCAGTCATGGTGGAGCTGTATTTAGACTGAAGATCTTCACGTGGAGAAAATGCTGACTCAAATAAATAATGCAGTCAAAAAGATCTTTTTGGATGGTATCTAAGAAAGAGGGTCAGCCCAGACGTGGCTAACAATACTCCATTCAGACATCATATCTTACGCAAAAAAAAAAAAAAAAAATCATCTAAATGCGACATTTCTTACAAAGACAATTAGAAAACAAAAAATTACTTATGCTGAAAATGTGTGCGCGCCCCTGTTATATATGCATGAGAGCTACTTATGACATGACTAAGTCTAAATGATCTACTACTTTCTAAAAATGTAATGCATATTATTTATAAATATATTATAAATTATTTTTATGTGGACAGTATATGCAAGTGTACTTTGCATTACTGCATCAACCCAGATTGCACGTGCAACTCTGCACATTTTTGTCATTACCTTACGCTGATGATTTGCGTGAGATAAAAGCAGTCAGGAATGCATAGTGCAGAGAGTAGGTGCTAATAGCCAACTTCAAGCTGACCTCCAGATGCTGATCAGTCATGGTGGAACTATTTGCACTTAATGATCTTTATGTGGGAAAATGCTGATTCGGATAAATAATGCAATCAAGAGGATAGCAGATTTCCTGATGTCAGGGTACTTGTCCTCTTGGAGTAAGTTCCAGAATTGTCCATGAGCTCTGCATCAGCTGAATGTCAGCTTATAATGTTAGAATCTTATCCTCCACTCCAGAATAGTTCAGGTGGAACAGTGTTGCGATTTTCGATGCGAGTGAAACAACCTCAGCATCTTCCGGGAAAGGGTCGTACATGAATATAACAATTGGCTCGAGTAACGTAACGCCTTGATAGCAAAGTCTTGAAAGCGCCGAACTGTAATAGACAGTTGTCAATTTTCTTTAGGTAGCGTGCACTGTCAAGCTGCGCACATAACTGTTTTTGTCTACCTAGCTCTGCCGCGAGGTTCTGGAAGTTTGCCAGCGCCAATACTTTCTTGTTCAATACCATGCGATCTATCCACAATGCCTCTGCGACCGACCAGTTGATCGCGAACGACGTAATAGTCATTTCCCCGTGATTTATGAGCAGTCAAACTGCACGCCGTGTCGACAGAACATCATACTCCTTTCTCCACTCTCGCCATGACTATAGCGAGAGACAAGATTAAT
Organism: Euprymna scolopes; assembly: GCF_053919585.1. Taxonomy (NCBI): domain Eukaryota; kingdom Metazoa; phylum Mollusca; class Cephalopoda; order Sepiida; family Sepiolidae; genus Euprymna; species Euprymna scolopes. The sequence goes on from NC_136512.1 coordinate 18,685,992, forward strand.
GACCTGAACCAAATCTTACTCGAATAATACATGCATGTTTACGGACTCAACATGTTTTGTATTCCAGTTTTTCATAACTGAGTCTGGACCATGGTATGTTGCGTTGATGTGTCGTGATTTGAACGAATGCTAAAAAGCAAATGACTAATTGGTACCCTCTTTCTTTTTTTCCGCTTCTTCACTTCTAAAGGCAAGTTAGTTTTCACAGGAACTTGCTAACTCAAAATAGGTTCAAGTAATGAAAACTGGTTTAAGCCCAAAAAAGTAACAAGTCTATGTCAAATTAACAAGTCGATGTGAAGCTAGAAATTCCTATAAAACCAGGAAACAACCAGTCAAAATCGAGAGAAGCTTCACAAGTTAAAAGACTCAAGAGGGAGGAGTATGCTAACTCCTCCCTCCTTAGGCCGGCGGGAAGGGCGAAAAGAAATTTTTAATGATTAACACACAAGCCTTTATTAGCTCGCGAACATCTATATACGCCCGAACAAGAACAACGTAAACGAACACACATACATACATAATGCCACGCTGCCAAATACTCACATAAGCATATTATTCGCACTGTGAACATATTGGCTTGTGACTATTTACTTGACTTTCTTTACTAAACATGAGGTTGCATAAGTGACCACTAACCAGTTAAATATAGCTTATCTATTATTATACCAAAAACTCAGAATTTGTCACCATTTCAAATTTTTACACCATAACGTCATTTCTAGCAAACGTCAACCTTAACGACTAAGGCTGGAACCCTATATGTTTTGGTTTCGATTCTAGCTGATGGCACCCAAATCATACTTTTTAAATCACTACTATGTATTGGGTATAATATAATATTCAATGGCGCATTGGCTCTAATAATAATACGAAACCTTCACGAATTAAAATAAATTTAAGCGCATTTTATAACCAGGTCAAATTGAGAAGGAGTCACTAACTACATACAGGGTGACCGAAAACAAAACGAGCCCCGACTCTAATTAGGCCCCGTTTCTTAGTGTTTTTTCGAATGAAATGAAATTTTGGTCATAACTAGTTTATTATATTCAAAACATCACATCAAAACACTAGGGTCTTTGGCCCTTTTTTTTTCTCCGTTCTACAGCATATGTTCTAGATGGCCTCCATTTAGCTTTTGCTTTTTGGGGGTCACCCTATATTAGGTACAATATAATAATCAATAGAGAATTGGTTCTATAATAATAAATACGAAATCTACGTTAAAATATCACATTTAAGCGTATTTTACGATCGGGAAACGTCGAGCGGCCTTCTAGTATTCTTACGTTTAAGTATAACAATGTTTTGTTATAAAATTTCGTTTTTCTCAATTTTTCATTTTTATTTTCATACTAGCAGACTGCCCGGCGTTGTGCGGTCGTAAAATACGCGTAAATATTATATTTCAATTAATACAGAAAACGAGACATGTGCGTGCGAGTATCATGTTTTTTTCTTAACAGTTCACTTCTTGTAAGTAAAAAATACTCGAGCTGAGATCGAAACCAAAACCTAAAGACAGTGAGTCAAGTACGATAACATTAGACCAGCGTGACATGATCTTTAAAAGATATTTTCAAACTGCTTATTCTTAACATAAATAATCTGTAATGTGAACTATTCACACATGCGCATTCGTGAAACAGAAAACATAAAAATCCGATGACTCCCACGTACCAATTTTTCAATTGTTACCCCTGAGCAGCCAATTTTTTTCGGGGAAAAAAAAAACTGATTAAAAAGTTTTCAACATGTCTGAATATCCTATATACCAAATTTCAAGTCTGTAGATAAAAAATTCGTTGATTATATAGGTTGAGAAGTGTCTTCCAATACACACACACATTCTCACTTTTATATAAATTTATGTATATGTCCCTGTATAGCTTTCATTTCATTCCTACACAATATTAAATGTCGGTGTGATTCTTGGCAATACTGAAAGACGTTATGGTGCTATCAATGCCAGGAACCACGTCACAGATAAAAATGTTTGATTAAACTGTTTAAATAAAATCAATTTGGATTCTAGAGTAAGAAGTTTGTGTTTTTTAACCAAAACTTGTAACCCGTTTCCTGGGTTTGTTTTAGAAACCACAAAGATTCGAAAAAGTGGTAAAAAATCAAATATATGATAAATAAATGTTACCAAAGGCAAAAGAAGTTACTCTTCTACCTAACTGGGTAGGTATTTAGTGTTTTTACTTAATGGAAAATGTATATTCCACTCAAAAATAAAGCGTTTTTAAAGGGTACGCGGCCACAAGAAAAACTGACCGTGTAACAAATACATTGTAGCCATTTTCTCTTGTGATCGCGTACTCTTTGAATTTGCAGAAAAGTGGAGGTGAATGTAAGGGTGTTGGTTGAGCAAAAAAAAAAAAAAAGTAGGAGTAAGCAGGCTCGAACCCATAACGCGCCAGAGGCAAAACATGTGAAAAAAAAAAAAACGGTCTTATCGATGCGCCTACCGCGATTGTGACGTCACGAGCGGTCGAAATAACGTCTTTTATGCGACGTCGTTGACGCGAGGTTTGAATAATTTGCAAAAATGTCAGCGAAAAAAAAAAAAAAACGACCCTCCTTGTAGAAAATTGCCCAGTTAAGGGTGAAGGAATTAATGTTTTGGGCCAATTTTTCGATATTTGTCGTCCGAAGGGTCGATCTTCAAAACGATACCGATCTCGTGAAAATCTTAGTTTTAGGTAGGCATACAAACATACATACATTAAAACAAACAGGTGATATTATATTATAGATTCTCAAGTTGTTATTTACTAATGTGCTTTTTTTTTCTTTGTTAGCAAAAGGAGTTTAGACCTATGCTCTCGTCACCGTCACGAATTCGGACGTAGGACGTTACCCTTTTCCCTGCAAACTGGGAACCAGATTCATATTTCACACCAAAACCTAAAGAATTTCACAAGCCAAACATTTATAAACTCGTTTACAGACGGAAATAAGTTTTAGAAAGCAAAGTTCGTTATTTTTATGAATTAAGATAAAAAAAAAATGTCTTATTTTCAAGGTGAAATTTAAATCGTCAAAAACGTTTACGCTGATATTTACAGGCGCTGACTGTGAGCTCAGCGTCCAGAGTTCGAGTTCTCTCAGACCTAATACATCACTTTCAGCATACACCTTCCCCTGCCGAGAAAGGCTTGAATCCATATATACTCCCTTCAATTAACATTAAATGGTAGCGTAGACTGGACTTTCAAACCTTCGTTGTGTAATTAATCTACGAGAACGAAAACTTAACTCCAGTCTTTCTCTGCGTATCACGGCATGGTTTCCAGTTGCTAAGTAATGCCGTGTCAGGAGTGGTGCGGTTTGAGATTGCGCAACCTTTGTTTTATTCAGAGTGGAAGAATAAAGAAAACACTACAGCTTTATTTTAAAACATTTATTGAAAAAAAAAATCAATTCAGGTAATTTGATTATGTATAACTGGCTGCATGTCTTTTCCACAAGCGCTGGCGGGAGGTCAGTGAATACTCGGCGGATAGCGGCGATCAGGCTGGCTTTGCTGTTGTGGGAGGTCATGTTGGTGATGTTCTCGACATATGACCAAACGAAGTAGCCCAGTGAGTTCAGGTCGAGGGAGAGGGGACAGTGAGAGAAGGGTACAAATTCGTAGCACTCCTTCTGAAACCAAGCCTGGGTCTCTTTAGAAGTGGGCCGGCGCCGAGTCCTGCTGCCACAATCAGGGTCTTCTAGCGGCCACCTGATTGCACTAGGAGGTCACCACACTCTTCAGCACATCTAGGTACACTTTGGTGTTGACTTTCAAGCCGACTTCAAAGATGTGAGGTGGCATGATGTGACCCTCACTTGAAATCACATCAAAGACCATAATCATGTCAAAAAACATTGTTTTTATCACCCTATGCACGTCCCTGTTATTCGTGGAATTCAGCGATGCATTTTGAGGGTGCTGTCTGTTGTCATAGCTTAGATCGATAGAGAGCATGAATTGTACAGCGGCGCATCCTCGATCTCGCTCGTTGAACATTGTGTCACTTTCAGACATGATAGAAGGCTCCTATCGCTTTTGGGATTTGTACACAACTGGCCAAATAGTAGATGGTCTGCAAAAAAAAAAAAAAAAAAAAAAACAGAATAGAAAACCGTTTTTCATCAAACGGAAATGGATGGAATCATTTCGTCTTTTCTTTGCCGACAATTCTATTGTTCCATCCTGTAATAGATTGCACGCTTAAGGTAATCTTACAAAGATGGGGGGAGGAAGAGTTTCTATGAACTCTTGAGTCTTAACCATTGAGAAGTACCTGCGAGTATCTTCCCTCTTCTTTAATCATTTCATGTATCAAGAACGCCAGAGCCGTAGACAAGACAAGAAAATGCCCGTAATAATTAGAAAGTATATAGACAGACAGAGAAACAGACAGGAGCAATCAACAGGATATTAATTACACCTGGATGATACAGGCATTTTCGGTTTGATATTCAATCCAATATAATCATACGGCGCTTTGCTATTCTTAGTTGTTTTTTGTTCTTATTGTCCTCTTTCAATCCCCTCCCCAACAACAACAAAAAAAAAAACTAGTTATAGGAAGTTTTTGCCGATGTTACGACCCCCGTCACCCCCCAGTCATTGCTTGTAGAAGCAACATTAGCAGCAGCGGCGGGAGATGATGGCAGCTGAGAGGGCAACGACACAGACTGACAATCTTTGTGTGCCAATTTAGAATCAGGTTCGTTCCGCAGGTACACTTTTACTTAGGATGTTGGCAACCTTTACGTGACCCCCCCCCTCCTGCCGCCGCCTATAAGTACCTGGTGTCTTTCTAGGAATGATTCTAACTAGAAATATATCGGGGAAACGAATGACAACGAAATTATTATGGATGATGCTTGACAACAGCAGCAGCAACAACACCTGTTGTGGAGTTTTTTTTTTATGACATGAAAAGGAAGTTTGAAAAGAAAAAAAGAAAGAAAAAGAAATAGATAAATGTAAAGTCTGCAAAAAAAAAATAAATAATAAATAAATAAAAAATAAAAAAAAGAACTTATTCTAGCGTTTATAGGAACTCCCTAAAAAATAATTGAATTCGAAACACACGTTGGAAAACGTCGCCATACGAAGTGTGTGGGGATTAACTCCTAAACTAATGAACCGATCATTATAAACTATAGAATAAATATTCTAGAAAACAGAGTGTGTACCATAGACATATTATAATTATTATTGGCTCACAAGGAGCTTTCACACAGGTCATCAAAGACCTCATTGAATACAGCCTGTGGTGTTCCCTGGAAGCTGAGTGACAAGAAGTCTCCCCAGATTTTCCAGTACTCTCCGTCTCTTTCGATAACATTTGCAAATAAATTTGCATTATCGCAACAGCTGCTTGCCATGGATTTCTCGTTGGTAGTGGCCATTGGTCTTTACTGGAATTTGAGTGGCAATAAGCCTCGCCAAGGCCCCAGTTCTCTTCGCACTTATACAGTGGAGGTCTGGTCAGTCCTCACTCCTCGGTTTTTTCTTCTTCCTTAACTACTTGGTTATTCGGTTTCACTCTTTGGGGGGGGGGGACAGTGATGTGGTAATGGGGGGATTATTATTATTATTCACTAGGAGTAATCACACAGGCCATCATCAAAGATTTCTCTTTGTGGCGTTCTCAGGCATGTGAGTGACAACAAGTCCCTCCCCCACTAGATTTCCAGTACTCTCCATTTCTTTCGATAACCATTGAAGATGAATTTGCATTATCGTAACAGCCGCTCACCATTGCTTTCTCGTTGGTGGCGACCTGAAATTGGTCTTCACTGAAATTTGGGAGGCAAGAAGCCTCCCCAAAGTCCCAGTCTTCTTTGCACTCATCCAGTGGAGGTGTGGCTAGTGCTTTCTCTCCTCGGTCTTTCCAGCCTCCTTGATCTTCCTTGCTTATTTGGTGTGGCGTCAGTTTTTGGTGCCACGCACACAAAAATGTGGGGGGGGGGTATGTGCGCAGATGGTTAACTTACAATTATTATTATCATTAGCATTTCAGTCTGGCGTTGCCCGGGTGTTTGGAAGTGTATGTTGAGCAAAAAAAAAAAAAAAAAGCGGTCAATTTTTTTAAACTTTAACCCCTATTATGACCCCTTAAAATTTATTGTTTTTGGTTTAAATCAAGTTAAGTTACATCCAGTTCCAAGGAATCTATATCTAAAATTTCAAGTGTTGAGACTCAAAATTGGCGGAGGAGTTTGGTAGAGTTCTCAAAGGTCAAATCGTTGAACTTTGACCCCTTAACAGCAAAATTTCTGGGCGAACACCGATTACAAAGATTTTCCCAAATCTCAGTACACTGTATATCAAATTTCGAGCCTGTAGACTTAAAATCAACAGAGTTATTGCGTAAGAAAATGTACACATACACGTTTACTTTTATATATATACTAGCATGGGTGCTCGGCACTGCCCGGGTATTTGAAGGTGTATGTTGAGCAAAAAGAAAAAAAAGGGTTAATTTTTTAAACTTTGACCCCTATTATGACCCCTTAAAATTTATTGTTTTGGGCTCAAATCAAGCTATTAAGTTAGATCCATGTCCAAGGAACCTATATCTAAAATTTCAAGTGTTTAGACCCAAAATTGTCGGAAGAGTTTGGTAGAGTTCTCAAAGATTTTCCTGAATCTCAGTACCCTGTATATTAAATTTCGAGTCTGTAGACTTAAAATTGACAGAGTTATTGCGTACACAGACACGTTCACTTTATAGATATACTAGCATGGGTGCCCGGCGTTGCCCGGGTGTTTGGAGGTGTATGCTGAGCAAAAAAAAAAAAAAAAAAAAGGTCAATTTTTTAAACTATAACCCGTTAACATTTCTTATTTAGGGCTCTAATCAAGTTAGATCCATGTCAAAGGAATCTATATCTAAAATTTCACGTGTTGAGACCCAAAATTGGCGGAGGGGTTTGGTAGAGTTCTCAAAGGTCAAATCGTTGAACTTTGACCCCTTAATCGCCAAATTTCTGTCCGAAAACCAATCACATCGATTTTCCCAAATCTCAGTACCCTGTATATCTAATTTCAAATCTGTAGACTTAAAATTGACAGAGTTATTGTGTAGGGAAATGTACACAGACACACACATAGATACTTTCACTTTCATATATATATATATATATATATATATATATATATACATATATATACAAACAAATATATACGTATTGATAAATATATATGGAAACAATTTTGTGTTTACTGCACACTTTTTACGCAAATATTATGCAAGTATAAATCATGTAGAATATCTGCATGAATATAATTACACGTAATAGTTGACTAAAGATGATCATTCCATAAGAAAACCGAAAACAACTAATAGGGAATTAATTAAAATGAATGTTTAAAAGAATATGCAAATTAGCTAGATCTTTTGCTAGTGAATGCAATTCTACGACCCATATATAACAACATTGTATTTTCTTTTTAAATAAATAGAAAAAGAGGGTTTTTAATATGAATATCAATGCACACAAAAGAGAAACGAATTTATAGGAGTATAGATAGATAGATTATTATTCCCTAAGTGCTTTACCACAATTCATCATCAAAGAATTCTTTTTGAAAACAGTCTGTGGTGTTCCCTGGAGTCTGAATATCAACAAGTCTCCCCATATTTCCAGCACTCTTTCAACAACCTTCGCAAATTAATTCGCATTATCGCAACAGTCATCTACCACTGATTTCTTATTGGTAGCAACCATTGGTCTTCACTGGGATATGGATACCAGTAAGCCTCTCCAAGGTCCCAGTTCTTCTCGCACTCATCTAGCGCAGGTCTGGTTAGTGCTTTCTCTCCTAGATCTTTCCATCCTCCTTGACCCTCCATTCTATGTGGCACCAGTTTATGGTGACAAGAAAAAAGAGAAAGGGGCTAAGTTACAATGACGTAATTATCCAGTTTTCTTTATGTTTTATCTCTTTAGTAATTTCTGTATGCCCAGCTAGCGCCCGTGGGTCATATATATTAGTCTCCACATTCGAGGGTTTTCCTTAATATTTCAGCCGTTTTCATTATTGTTATTCGTTGTATCTTCTCGGCCATCTCCCTGATTTTAATCTCGCCAATTCTTTTTTCAAAGTTTTTCGGTATTGTTGCTGGTGCTCCTACTATTAGCAGTGTTATCTTAACTTTCTTCATCTTCCATATCTCCCTGCACAGTTCTGTGTATTTGCTCCGCTTCTGTCTCCCTAAAATCGACAATCTGGCATGACTTTTCCTTCTTGTTTACTATTATAGCATCCGGTCTTCTTTCTTAATTATTATTATTATTATCATTATTAGGAGTAGTAGTACTCAGTAAGAGTTTTCACACAGATAATCCTCAGAGATTACTCTCTCAAACTCTTTACCTTTGCAAACAAAATTGTGTTATTACAACAACCGCTTTATGCCACTGACTTCTCGCCAGCAACGACCACTGGTCTTCACTGGAATTTGAGTGGCAAAAAGTCTCCCTAAGGTCCCAGTCCTCTTCGCTCTCATCCAGTGGAGATCTACTGCTTTCTCTCCTCCATCTTTGAGAGGGGAGGAGGAGTTATTCTTATTAATATTATTATTATTAATGTTATTTGGTCTAAAATGCTACCAAAGGCAAAATAAGTTGCTCTTCTGTAATTAAGAACTTATAAAATGAGTACAAACTTGTTTGTGAGTAGTCTGGCCGCCTTTTCTCTTTTATGTGCTTGTAATATTGTCACATAACATCCAAATGAAATGCTTCCGGTTGGATATAAAAAGCTTTATTTCTTTCAGAGACGTGGCTAATTTTGGATTTGAGCGTCAGAGTAGCAAGTATTGTCAGCTATGCGCCGTGTTCTAGAGTTGAGTTTTGACAGCAGTGTGTCGAATTTAACATTTTACTGTTTTAAACAACAATAATAATTAAAAAAAAATTTTTATTATTATTATTATTATTATTATTATTATTATTATTATTATTATTGCTGCTGCTGATATCTGTCCCGGTCGGATATTTTCTACCAGTAAGCACAAACGAGAGAGGGGGGGGGGGTGTTAACTGATTTCCATGAATTAATGATTATAGAGTACACACTTCGATCGAATGCCCTACTATCTCTGAAGCGTGGCTCGCGTATTTCTCATCTTTCATTATACTCACGTCAATACATTATATGAATACTTGATGTTTAACTAACACACAAGCACTTGATTGATAAATGCTATAGAATAGCATCTGCCGCTCTGAACGGCATCTGTGATGTCTTTTTTTGCCCTTTGGGAATTTTAGCAAACATCAACGTTTGACGCGAATGTATGCGCATAGTACACTGCATCAATAGCTGCACGCACTTTACAAAAAAAAAAAAAAAAAAAAAAAAGAGAAAACGACTGACATCGTAGTCGAGGATACGTCTTTGACAGTCAGTTCCAACAGCAGTTTTATTGCTGTCGGGCTGAGGTATGGTTCTTGTTACAATGTTTTTGGATTTCTGGTGTGGGTATGACACCAATGATTCCGACAATCTTACGCATAACTTACGGTTAGGACAATCAACCAATCAGAAGCCACCAACTTTATCATAAAAAATATCGAATTTTGGATTCAATTCGGTTCGCTGTCAACTTCCATCTTGAAACGACTAAATCGTGACTGTATTAATCGTTCACCGCCACCTTTGTTACTAAGAATTACTCAACACTCGAGATCGTGACTGCATTGATTCTATGCCGATTTGATTTACTACTGCTATCTTTGATCAACATATAGATACATTGAGAGCATTGCCAAGGCTGCTGCGAAGAAGGTGAGCTCCCTCTACCGTGCTAGAAAGCTACTTACGCCTAAAAGTATCCTGTACCTCTATAAGGTCACCATTCGCCCATGTATGGAGTACTGGTGTCACGTTTGGGCTGGTGCATCTGATACTTGTCTCACTCCTTGACAGGGTCCGAAAGTCGCCAACCTGATAGGTCCTGAACTGTCATCTAAGCTTCAACCTCTGTCCCATCGACAAAATGTTGCATCCCTCTGCCTGTTCTACAAATATTTTAATGGTAAATGCTCTGACGAACTACAAGCACTTGTGCCCCTCGACGTGAATACCCCCGACAGACCCGACAAGCAGTTAAATCCCACCCTTTCACAGTAGAGATCCTAGGTGTAAGGAAGCATTTTACTCCAATAGTTTCTTCCCTAGAACTGCTAGATTTTGGAACTCCCTTCCGGGATTCTGCTTTTTCAACTGTACTGACATGCAGTAGTTCAAGTGTAATGTGAACAAACATCTTGCTGCTCAACTCCCTGCAACTTATGTCCTCGATAGCAGCCCCCTACTTCAAAGTGGCACTGTGCCTTGTTTGGGGTGAAAATTGAATAAAAAAAAAGTTATGGGCCTAGCACGGTCCACCCTCCCAGGCTTTATTTTCTAACTTTGAAAAGAGGTTAATTTACTGCTAGTCACTCTGCAATGCCCCTACCGGAGAATGCTGACGCGACTGCTTATGGATTTCTTTTTTTTTTTTTTTTCGGTCGAAGTGCACTTCACCCAGGCTTTTTTTTTTTTTACCCCACCTAACCTCGTGCATAATTTGCAAAGGAAGTAAATAAACGCACTATGATAAAGAGGCCATTTTGTCTTTGTATGTTTGACAGCAAACCAGGGAATATTATTGAAAAAGAATGAAGGTTAACGCTGGTTTTTAAACAGAAGTTCTTTCTCCTGAGCAAACACACCTGCTCGATCTAGAATGTTGTGAGTTTCGATTGCTATAAACCATTTACTAAATGCAAAATTATAATCTCACATTTATTGCTTTCGTTTAGAGCGCTTCTAAAACCACAAAAATAAAATTCTGGGTGCCTTCAGAGCACTAGTAAAACCACCCTTTCTAGCTTTCTGGTCACTTCCTTCTCTAGTCCGAAGTTATGCCACACAGAAGTAGAGAGAATGAGCCACCTGACATCCGGTTGGTGGAGAACGGCTACTATGCAATCCGACAGAACGAAATGTGTAAATACCTCCGTAAAAATGTTGCAATATCAAATGCAGCAGCAAGTCCTCGGAACATGCACCAGAAAGAACAGTTGGAAATAAGTCATGAACCATTCCTTATGACTACACAATTCTTACAGCTACGTACCTAGAACACGAAGCTATTAAACTCGACATAGTGATATGGGATAAAAAGAGAAAACATGCGACAGGAAAATAAACTTGATTTTTTTTTTTTTTTTTTTTTTACTACATTTTCACCCCAAACAAGTCACATTTCCACTTTGATGTAGGAGTCTACTATCATGGGAATAAGCATCAGGGGTACTGTGTAGGGAGTTGGGCAGCAAGATGTCGGTTCACGTTACACTTGAACTTCTGCATGTCAGTACAGTATGGGAAGCACGGACCCGGAAGGGAATTCCAAAGTCTAGCGGTTCTGGGGAAGAAACTACTGGAGTAGAAGGCTCTCTTATATCTAAGGATCTTTACTGTGAAGGGGTGGGATTTAGCTGCTTATCGGGTTTGTCGGGGGTATTTACGTCGACAGAGTACAAGTGCTTGCAGTTTGTCAGATCATTCATCATTAAAGTACTTGTAGAACAGGCAGAGGGATGCAACATTTCGTCTATGGGACAGAGGCTGAATTTAGATGACAATTCATTACCTATCAGATTGGCGACTCTCTTTTGAACCTTGTCCAGGAGCGAGAAACTAGTAGCAGATGCGCCAGCCCAAATATGACAACAATACTCCATACATGGGCGAATGGTGGCCTTATAGAGGTACAGGATACTTTCGGGCGTTAGTTGATTTCTAGCACGGTAGAGAGAACCTACTGTCTTCGTAGCGGTCCTGGCAATACTCTCAATGTAATCGTTTCAACTCATGTTCCCCGTGAACGTTAGGCCGAGGAGTTTAAAATATGTACTTTCAGATAAAGAGTCATTGGCCATTGCTATTGGTGGTAGACAAGTTTCTTGTAATTATTGAAGGAAAAAAGTTTAGTCTTGGCAACATTGAACCTTAGCAAGATCTCTATCATTCCAATAATTATAAGAGTAACTGGGCCCATGAAAAAGAATGACAAAATCTGCATGGGAAATATGCCCGGTGAACCAAGTGCAAGAGAGATTAAAACAATTTCACTTAATGGGACGGTTAAAATCTTAAAGATCTCTCGGCTGAAATATATGAGAAAGCGAGTGAATGTTCGACATCCGGTAGGATGCTTCATACCTAACTTAAACAAACGAACAACAACAAAAGGAACTTACGAAACGTTAAATCTATATATATAAAAGCGAAAATGTATGTATGTATGTCTGTATGTTCGCTTTTTCTGTATGTCAGGCTTTTTTCAGAGAAGCGGTCGCTCGCTTCACAACTTTTAAAACTTTTTATATCACATATAAATCGTAATATCTCACAGTTAACAACGAAGCTCGCCTGTCTATTTAATTTGCTCGATTTCGGGAAGACAAATATTCAATATTTGTCGCTCGCCGCATGTGGGTTAGACTTTTTCCTATAACATCTTTTTTTTGGGGGGGGGGGAGCGTTCAGCAGTAAATGAATACTATCCCGCAGTCAAACTTGACCTTATTAACTCATTAAAATGGGCACCTGCTAAATCCAAGTAATTAAATAAATTCAAACGTGTTTCCGTTAGCATCTCGCGGTGGGGCAATGGTTAACGTCACGTCTTTTTTTTTTTTTTTTTTTTTTTTTCACACTTTAATTTACAACTTTGCCTCAAAGGGTTCGAGTTCGATCCTCATACTTACTTTTTGTTTAACCCCCCACACATCTTCAAACACCCTGGCTAGTACTTTTGAAAAAAAAAAATGCCGAGCCGTAGAAATATATTGAAATTACAGCGTTTTATTAAAAATAAATAAACAAATAAAAATAACGAGAAAAGCTCGCCCAAGCCCCTCAATTAGGAAACGCGCAGGTTTAATGGACGTATCTAAAAAAAAAAATGACGTATCTTAATAATCGTCGTGTTCTTGTTTTATTAAAAAAAAATAAAAGGCTGTAAAGAGATCCGATATGATAAGAGACAGTGATAATTAGTAATTATGATAATTTGGGTTCGTCAAACAATCATTGATGGGGGTGGAATCATCGTGATGGGGGTGGGTAAACGAAAGAACTGTCAAATATCCGAGCTTTTCATGTTGTCTTACTTGTATTTGAATAATTTGACTGACGTACTCGTATAGAGATCATCTTTCGCTCCCTTTCTCCGTCTGGTTTACCCCTCATCTTTTTTTTTGGGGGGGGGAGGGTTATTATTCTATGTTGATATTTATTTGCTGCCCACATCAGCAAAATGTGGCACAAGGCCGGAAAGTGGGAACCCCGCAGGCTCCCCTAAAGGAGGGGCACTCCTGCAATTTTAAAAATTGCCTGAGTAACCCCGTCGGCATTCCCCGGTCGGGGCGCCTCAGGCAGCAAGCAATAAACTTGCCCCAACGGAAAGCCCGGTGGCAAGGCCTGGGAGGGTGGACCTCCTAGGTATTACCCAGGCGGTGTACCTCAGTCCAACAGGTGCTGGGCCGGTTCCCGGCCCCTCACCTTTTGGACTGAGTGTCAAGTGACGAATCCTTGACTTGACTGGTCAGATATGTGGGGTTACCCCCACATTTAAGTTTGTGTCTTTGACTGACATTTTTTTAGCCTGCCTGTCGATCTACCTAACACTCTCTTTGGTTGCCTGTCGTTCTATCTCCCACTCTCTTAGTCGGTCTATCTGTCAGTCTATGTCTCACTCTCTTTGTCTGTCAGTCGGTTTATTATCCACTCGCTTTGTCTATCTATCTATCTATCTATCTTACATTCTCTTTTTCTGTCAGCCTGTCTCTCGTTGACTCTGTATGTCTTCCTTTGTCTGGCTGTCTGACTATCGTCCACTCTCTTTGTCTGTCTCTTGGTCTATCTCCCATTCTCTTTGTCTGTCTCTTGGTCTATCTCCCATTCTCTTTGTCTGTCTCTTGGTCTATCTCCCATTCTCTTTGTCTGTCTCTTGGTCTATCTCCCATTCTCTTTGTCTGTCTCTTGGTCTATCTCCCATTCTCTTTGTCTGTCTCTTGGTCTATCTTCCACTCTGTTTTTCTATCTCACATTTTCTTTGTCAGCCGGTCGGTCTATTGGCTCACTTTCTTTGTCCATCGGTTTATCACAATCTTTCTCTTAATCTGTCTCTCTGTCTATCTAGATCACTTCATTTGTCTCTTCCTGTTTCTGTTTGTCCGTCACACTCATCTTGTAGATCTGTCTGTTGTATGTTTGTCTGTTTGTCCGTCTCTTTCCAATATACACTAACTAAATACTACAAAAGAAAAGAAAGGAAAAGAAACAGGAAGGATAAAAAAAAGGTCAACAAAACTAAACTTTTTTTTTATTTTTCATTTATTTATTTAAAAAGCAATATTTTTTCCGAGGAGAAAATATGTTTGGAAAAGAAAATTTTTACGTGATAGGCTTTACGGGGGTGGGGGAGCCCTTTCCTCTAAAAAAAATTAAAACGTCTTCTAGCTAGTCATCCTTCAAATCTAGATAGAAGCCCCACCCGACTACACTCCACCCATCCACCACAATCGTCTTCCTTTCCCCCACAGCAATTCTAGGATCACCACCGGCAACCGTCAGCGTTACCAAAGACGGGTTACCTGTCTTGCACTCAGGTGTATGTGTCTACCACTCACCCACCGCATCTACCTTATGCTTTCTCTCTCATCCTCTTTCTCTCTCGCCCGTGTCCTCTATTCAGGTAGAATTTCAGTTCCCACGGTAAGAAGAGACATGTAACTCCTAAAAGGTGTTTCACTTTACAAGCCGCGACGGCAAAGGCCGGGGATGAGAACGAAGAATCATTTTCACGCCATATTTTACACCCACAACCCTCCATACAAACCCAGATTAAACAACTCTTCCCGACACTGATTATATATATATATATATATATATATATATATATATATAAAAGTGAAAGTGTCTGTGTGTGTGTGTGTGTGTCTGTACATTTCCCAACGCAATAACTAGCAATTTTGAGTCTACAGACTCGAAATTTGATATACAGGGTACTGAGATTTGGGAAAATCCATGTGATCGGTTTTTAGCCAGAAATTTGGCGATTAAGGGGTCAAAGTTCAACGATTTGTCCTTTGAGAACTCTACCAAACTCATCCGACAATTTTGGGTCTACACACTTGAAATTTTAGATATAGGTTCCTTGGACATGGATCTAACTTGACTTGATTTGAGCCCAAAACAATAAATTTTAAGGGGTCATAATAGGGGTCAAAGTTAAAAAAAATTGACCGCTTTTTTTTTTTTTTACACCTCACAATACCCAGGCAACGCCGGGCACCCATGCTAGTATATATATATATATATATATATATATATATATATATATATATATGACTACTTCATTTAATCACATAAATTAATATACGAAAGTATAAATTTATGCCAAACTAAGTATTTACTTCAACAGTGCTCAATACGTAGGTAAAGCTAGGTAGTAAGTTATAAAATATATATGGTGATTAAGTTACATAGAATATTCCGTGTTTCATCCACGCTAGGATTCATCAGGCTTATGCGGGGATCTTTTGGTTGTCTCGCGTTTTTATATACACACCTACTATTTGAGAAACTAGAGAGCTAATTGGCTAACTAAAAACTCAATAGTAGGTGCGTATATAAAAACGCAAGACAACCAAAAAATCCCCGCATAAGCCTGATGAATCCTAGCATGGATGAAACGCGGAATATTCTGTGTAGCTTAATCGCCATATATATTTTATAACTTACTTACTATATATATATATATATATATATATAATGTTCTCCTATAATATAAACCTCACCTGTCTTTTTAAATGTATGTATGTATGTATTCCCTACGCCGTATAACTGGACCTCCACTGCCTTATGGGCCAAGGTTCTTTTAACCAAAGGCTAAGGGTGAGGTAACCCTGACAGAATCCTCCAGAGGAGCTTAGCTCCTGTCAGCTGCAGCATACATAACCCACCGGCGTGTGGAGTATTCTCTGGTGCCCAACAACCCAAGTCCTAGTCATGGATCAAATGGCATGGTGGGTGAAGAGGGCTCCCGTAAGCCGTGGTGAAGGCAACCTCTCTAGTAGAAGGAAAACCCTGATATAAAACCTGCGGCGACTGCTGCATCCAATGATGTTAACTTGCTCTTTTTGGTTCAATGTGGCAGTTGTTTAGAGAGTGGGATTGTCTCAGTGCAAAGTCTTTCCTCACTATAAAAAGCTTCAAGCACAGGCATTACTTGATATGCAATGGAATGCACATTTTGCAATCGGTGTGTATCTCGATAAAAAAAAAAGGTTGGCTTTAGCCTAAAATGGCAAACAGACATTCAATGAGGGCTGATGCAGATATGGGCGTCAATGGCAATAACGGCTCTGGAACTTCCAGGGTCTGGCCTGGTAGGTGTTCGGGGTACCACAGCTTGGACCCGGTCATCAATGAATGTGCAGGACATTAGAAAGTTCATAGAAGTGACTGTCTGGAACATGCTGCTAGTTGCGCTCATGTTTGCGTCATTTGAGCCAGAGATATATTAAGTAATGGCAATACTCGAGAACGAGTTGCTGCCATCATCATGTATGTATGCATGCCTAAAACTTTCGACACAGCCAACGGATTTTCACGAGATCAGTATTGTTTTGAAGCTCGACCCTTCGGATGACAAATATCGAAAAATTGGCGAAAAACATTAATTCCTTAACTCTCAATTATGCACTTTTCTACAGGGAGGGATCACTTTTTTTTGCCGATATTTTCGAAAGTCATTCCATCTTTTTGATTGACTAGTCTTAATTTAAACCTTTGCCACTTCTGGTTTGGCGATGAACCCAACGACAAAAACGTCACGTTTTTTATTTATTTATTTTTTTTTTCACGTTCTTTTCCTCCATCGCAGTACGGGTTTGAGTCTGCCTGTTTGCATGCCTACTCCGACATTTTTTTTTTTTTTTTTGCTCAACACACACCTACAAACACCCGGACAACGCCGGGCACCTAGACTCGTGTGTGTGTGTGTGTGTGTGTGTATGGAATGTTCAGTATGTGGAATAGCGCATAACCATGAAGTAAAATTGTAAAATACTAAATAAATAAACGCAATCAATTTATTCGATTTTCACCCCCAAACAAAGCACAGTGCCACTTTGATGTAGGAGGCTACTGTCAGGACATAAGTTGCAGGGATACTATGTAGGGAATTGAGCAGCAAGATCTCTGTTCACATTACACTTGAACTTCTGCATGTCAGTACAGTTGGGAAAGCAGAAATCCGAAATCTAACATGCAAATTGTAGCAACACCTAAATCGCTATGTAAAAATAAATATATAAAAAGTATATATCATAATTTCGGAATTAAAATTTGTGATTTGAAAAAGTTCAATTTCAAATATAGAAATTTTATTGTATACAAGACAAAGAACACAGTATAGTAAAATATATTTCTTTAACCCATGAGTTTTCGATGTTTATACATCTCCTCGGAGGAAAAATATTATAAAATATTATAAAAGGTTTTGCACCTAATTTGCTAAAGGTAATAAATTAGGTGCAAACCTTTTCTAATATTTGCTAATATTTTTCCTCCAAAGAGATGTATAAACATCGAAAAATCATGGGTTAAGGAAATATATTTTACTAAACTGTATTCTTTGTCTTGCATACAATAAAATTTCTATATTTGTAATTTAACTTTTTCAAATCACAAATTTTAAATTCCTAAATTAAAATTTATTTGCTCTATCTAGGATATTGAGCAATTTTATTTAGCTGGGATAGTCTTATATAAAATATTACACCCAATAATATTTTGCAAGACTGATAATCATTGGCTTTGCACACCAGTAGATTTATTGTACAAGTAGCCCCGTTGCAGCCAGATTGTGAAAGAAAAGCGAGTAAGTACAGTGTATTTACACAATCAATATTTACGAAACTAAAGTTAGCAATTACTTATGTTTTGTCGGTTCTCCTGTAAGAGATGTCTCCTTCAACTACTTTAAAAAATAAAAAAAATAAAAAATTGTATTTTCAACCAGTATTAACGAAAATAAAAAATGAGATACATGGGTAAAAGTATTATTTTATTTAATGACCGGTGGTCAAAACTGACCACCCTGGTCGAATCAGAGAAAGTCCAATTTTTTTTTTTTTTTTGTAATAAGACGGAGAAAATGAAAGTAATTACTTTTAAAAAGAAAAAAAAAATTCTTGTATTTTTTGCAACCAATATTAATGAAAAAAAATCTGAGATACATGGGTAAAAGTATTATTTTATTTAATTTAATGACCGGTTGTCTAAACTGACCACCCTGGTCAAATCAGAGGAAGTCCCTTTTTTTGTTTGTTTGTTTTTTAATCAGACGGAGAAAATGGAAGTAATTTTTTTTTAAAGTAAACAAAAAAAATCTTGTATTTTTTAACCAATATTAATCGTTGACTGCTGCTACTCCCACCGATTTAATGCCTCTATCCACCACTTTGCCTAACGGCTGCTGATGCTACTCCCACCAATTTAACTCCTATCACCACTACTATTTTTGTCTCTGCTGCTACTCCCACCGATTTAACTCCTATCACCACTACTACTTTGCATTTATTTGCATTTATTTTGCATTTCCATAAACCAAACATGGATACAAATACTACTAAAACATCCGCTGGGTCATAAGCTTCATTTTGGTACCTTAATTGCCTGGGTGGGTTGCCTGTAGGCTAACTTAAACCACATCACACACACACCCACAGACAGACAGTACAGAAATTTATAATATGATTTCGTATTTCATTGCCCTGAATTATATATATATATATATATATATATAAGGTGTATTTATATATATATATATATATATATATATATATATATATATAAGG
The DNA here is from genome assembly GCF_053919585.1 of Euprymna scolopes. Lineage (NCBI taxonomy): Eukaryota > Metazoa > Mollusca > Cephalopoda > Sepiida > Sepiolidae > Euprymna > Euprymna scolopes. The sequence continues at coordinate 18,704,937 of NC_136512.1, forward strand.
TGTATGTGGATGACAAATTTGGGTTGAGCACTTTGTAAATATATTTTCACCTGATGCATATTTAAGCGATTAAGCGAAGCCCACTATTTGTTTGTTTGTAAACAAATGATGGTTTGAGCACTTTCTGTGACGGGCGGGCGAGGAGAAATATTTACGGCACTGTTTCGTAGCGTGATAGTTACAGCTGTCAACTGTCAACGTGACGGTTGTAGGTTCGATCCATGGCTAGGCAAAGGTGTTTGTCTAGCCACACTGATGAGTTGTGATACAACGAAACAGTACTGTATGTGGATGACATATATATATATGTATATGCTGGATAGCCTTCTACTGTGTGTGTGTGTATGTATATATATATATATATATATATATATATATATATATATACACATACACACACAGTAGAAGGCTATCCAGCATTGCTCGGTTGTAAGATACGCTTAAATAAGGTATTTCCATGTATGCAGAGTTTGTATTTATTATTATAAGAACCAATTTTCTATTGATTATTATATTGTACCTAATATATAAGTAGTGCTTCCCTCTGGTGTGATCTGATCATAAAATATGCTTAAATATACTGGAATTCATTTATAATTATAGAACAAACACTTTATTATATTGTACCCAATATATAATAGTAATGGCAAAGTGAAAAAAAAAACATGACTCGTGTGTCATTAGCTAGAATCGAAAAAAACAGTGTTCCAGCATTAATCGTTAATTTTGAAAAGTTTGCTAAAAATGACGTCATAACATTAACATTTAGACGGTGACAAACAAATTCAGACTTTTAGTAGAATGAAACTAATATACGTATGTGAGTATTTGGCAGCGTGCCATTGTGTATGTGTGTGCGTTGGTTTACCTTGTTCTTGTTAGTGCGTGTATAGATGTGTACGAGTGATGGAGGTTGTATGTGAATCATTGAAGATTCCTTTTCGCCTTCCCCTCTGGCTAAAGGCACAGGGATGGGGATAAGTTAGCATACATTCAGCGTAGATAAGAAGTCAGCATAGATATAAATTATTTCCACAATATTACGAATTACTTTGAATTTATTAGTTAAACTAAAAGCATTGCAACTGAAATCTTCTAAGGGCAATGTTTTTTTTTGTTCAATTTTAAACAACCAACTTAGACGTCAAAGCAGGAGGTTCACTGTCTTTTCTGATTTTTTTTTTATTTGCTTATGAGTTTATTCAAGCTGGGGATGGAGCATCCCGCCGATGTTAGACATTCACCCACTATCTCGGATATTCCAGCCGAGAGATTTTTTTAAGATTCTGACTGTATCTTTAAGTGCAATTGATTGAATGTCTTTTGCACTTGGTTCGCCGAGTATATATGCCAGGTAGTTTTTGAAATTCTTTCTTTTTTTTTTTCTTTTTTTTATGAGTCCAGTGGCTCTTATAATAACTGGAATGATAGCTATCTTAAGATCCCAGTTTTTGAATCATGTTATACATAAGACCTTGGTATTTTGGTTGGTTGTTTTACGGCATATCAACCCTTTTTAGGTTATTTAATGCCGAATCCAAATATTTTGAAGAAAATTTTTTTTAATAGAAAATATTTGTTGTTTTCAAGTCGGTTTCTATTTAACCCATAGTTGGGACCCTAATAGGTACTACCACTCCGGGTCAGAGTGGACCTGGGAGCAATGGCAATTAAAGGGTGGCTCCACACTCCCCAAAGCCTGCAAGTTGGGGCCTCACCACTGGATATAGTTTTAGGTCATATCCAGGACCACTTTGGCATTTTGCTATCTTTTCCCGTTCGTCTTTCTTTAACCCAGCATCATTGGGGACACTAACTTCTAAGATAATGTTGTGACTCTTTGCATTGTGATCATAGCATAGTATCTGTTAACTGTGGCAAGCAGAGCAGGGGTCAAAACATTATTATTATTATTGATTGATTCAAGCAACGGCGGGGTCGCTGGATCAATTATGATTAGAAAAATAAACAAATTGGGAAAAAATGATTGACATATAATATCGCAAAAGGAATATGAAAATAGATGTAAACATGATTTTTGGTTTGGATAAACAAATAACTAGATTGAGGTTACATCAGCTGTTAGTCCGAGACATGTAATGAGACACATGATGAAATGTAGACTTGGGGAGATTCTAGTGAGTCGTTAGCTGGACATCCGAGAGAACGGACAACTCAAAAAGGGGAGTTGGTCTCTCCATGGCGCAGGGGGCGGCGTCATCTCAGGCAGCCAAGATGTAAAAATGTGTAATCTCTGAAGATGCCGGCCGCATCATGAAAATGTTCGTAAATAATGTAGGTATGTGTTGTGTTATTTACACCTGTTAAAAAGAACTGTTTGTCTACAACTGTTTCGATACGGCCACGTAAATCGTTTCCTGTTAGAACTGTTGCATAAATGTTAAAATATAGACACTAGACGATCAACTAATGATACGACGTATATACATACACGCATTTACATGTACACGAATATACAGAAAAAGATAAACCCAATATTCAACATGTACGTTGTTATAGAACATATTCATAAACATAACGTCACACTATCTTACGATTCCAGTTTTTGAATCATGTCATAGATAAGACCTTGGCATTTTGTTATCTTTTCTTTTTCAGCTCTTTTTAACCCAGCATCATTTAATAGCTCTGTTTTCTATTTCTTTGTCCCATATAACTATGTCAGGTTTCATGGCTTCCTTTTCTAGGTACGTAGCTGTGGGAATTGCAGTCATAGTGGATTGTGTATGACATATTTCTAACAGTTCTCTTTGGTACATGTTTGTTTGGTTGTTTTTGTTTTACGGCATATCAATCCTTTTCCCAGGTTATTTAATGCCGAATCCAGTGATTCGGAAGAAAATTTTTTTAATAGAAAATGTTTGTTTTCTTTTTCAAGTCAGTTTCTATTTAACCCACAGTTGGGACCCTAACAGATACTACCACTCCGAGTCAAAGTGGACCTGGGAGCAATCGCAATTAAAGGGTGGCTCCACACCTCCCAAAGCCTGCAAGCTAGGGGCCCTCACCATTGGATATAGTTTAAGGTCATATCCAGGACCTTTTGGTACATGTTTCCAGGTGTTCATTTTTTTTTTTTTTTTACAGATAATCCACTTCAGATATTTACGCACTTCTTCATTGTATCGCATTAGTAAGAGCCCACCCCCACCCCCACCAGTTGAACCTTGCAGCTGGATGTCATGTGACTCACTATGTCATATTTTATGTATCCGTAACTATAAGAAGTGGATAGTCATAGTGGATTGTGCACGACTTAAGTTGTGCATTTTATTATGCAAAAGTAAAAATATAGTTTTACTTCAATGACAATCATAAAAATCATTGAAAACGATCAACGCGTATTTTGATTTTAAAACAATAAATTACAAAGAAAAAAAAAAGTAATAAAACAAGTGTTCTTTTCTGTCTTTTTTTTTTTTTCTGCAAATCATCTGGGAAAATCTCTATTTGAACAAAGATATTTAAGTCGACGAACAATTGACTGCACAGGCGGTGCATAGCACTGTTTATATGCATGTGTGCACATTATGTCTATATGTAAATAAATGTGTGAATACAGAAAGCATGGGAAAATATTCACTACGATGGAAAGTCATGTATGTAATTATATATATATATATATATATATATATATATATATAATTATATATATATATTCAGAATGTGAGAGATTATATAATTATTTCCATCATCGCAGGCCATAAAAGCCAACAAACCGGAAGTCCAAGACTCTAGTTTCGGCCACATTTGGGCTCATTAATACATATAGGAATCGTCCCATCACTAATATATATATATACATACACATATATGTGTGTGTGTGTGTGTGTGTGCGTGTATTCCTATTTACAATGCCTCCCCACGGGACAGAGTTAGACACCAGGGTCGTTCCTTTTCTCCACATTAAAAAACGACCCTGGTATCTAACTCTGTCCGGTGAGGAGGTATTGTAAATAGGAATACATACATACACATATAAGTGATGGGGCGATTCCTATATTTTTCCGATTCCGATACAATTACCGATTCTGTACTAAATTCCCGATTTCAATACAGTTACCGATTCTGATTCTTTATACATATCTAAATATTTAACTATGAAAGTGTTATTTTGTCATAATTACTGTAAAAACATATCGTAAAAGTCCATATATTTTATCAAGCATAAAAACACACTTTTGAGAGGGGGTGATCTATAGATTTTAATTTTTCTGGAAGTTTAAATCAATAAATATTTATTATTTCATTATTACTACAAGCAGTGGAAGATGTTTCTTGAACCAAAATCAAATAAAGATAATTTAAGGAATCAGTTTTGGCATCGGAAAATAAGCTCAAATTTTTCTGATTCCAATACCAATACCAATGCTGATGCCCCCAAAAGCTCCGATTTTTCCGATTCCGATTAATCGTCCCAACACATATATATATATCTCCTAGCAGGGAGACTCGAAGTTGCCCGGTATTGAATGACGATCAACGAATGTTTCACACTCCCATATTTTTATTGTCATCGAAATTGGTGAAATCGTCCAATTTTCTAAAAGAATCAAATGATTGTTGCGCTAACTGGGTACACATCGTTCACGATACATTGTAGTCTACATTGCACTGTAGAGAACCTACTACTGATTTTATGAAATTATTTTTTTGTATATATAATGGTTTGAATTAAAGTTTAAAATGAAAAAGACAAATATCATGCTTCAATTGTGCTCTAATCAGAAACATTCATCTCGAATGCGCCCCTGTAATATCAAAGAGCCTACTGTTGATTTTATATGTGGGGACTTTCAGCTTGTGTTGTAATAAAACTTCTCAAATGCACTTTTGATGTTAGGCAGTTTAGAACACAATTGAATCTTGATAATTGACTTGTGCAGTTTAAACTACTAACCACCATGTAAAAATATTTTATAAAATCAACAGTAGGTTCTCTCCGATGCAAATATAGCCTGTTCTTTGTTTCATCGGATTATTTTGATTATCGATACTCGTCAAAGACATTCCAATACAAAACTTATCTAAGAACACTGCCAGGCACATAAAGTACCTTTTACATAATAGTAGAGATAAAGATATAAAAAAAAATGTCTATACATTTTCGAAATCGGTTTCGTTGACAAAGAACAACTACTACTGGATATTTCTTCCGCCGAGTCAAAGAGAACATTACATATAACGAATAGGTATAATTCCGAAAGAACAATAAACAACTCACATCGAATATATATGTACAAAACTAATTATGTGTGTATTTTTTTTTCATTTAAAAAATTTTTTTTTTACACTTTCACCCCAAACACGTTGCCACTTTGATGTAGGGGGCTACTGTCAGGGACCTAAGTTGCAGGGGTACTATGAAGGGAGTTTAGCAGCACGATGTCTGTTTGCATCACACTTGAACTTCTGCATGTCAGTACAGTTGGGGAAGCAGGAAACCGGAAGAGAATTTCAAAGTCCTGCAGTTCTAGGGAAGAAGCTATTAGAGTAAAAGGCTTTCTTACATTTAGGGTTTGTCGGGGGTATTTTCGTCGAGGGGATACAAGGGCTTGTAGTTCATCAGAGCATCCACCAGTAAAATACTTGTAAAACAGGCAGAGGGATGCAACATTACGTCGGTGCGACAGGGGCTAAAGTTTAGATGACAGTTCGGGACCTATTAGGTTGGCTACTCTCTTTTGAACCCTATACAGGGGTGGGACACAATAAGAGAAACACCTAACATTTTTTAGATCAATCTTTGAACGTGTTTTTAACAATCGAATCCTGACATATTTTAATGCTTTTTTGTTTATTTGTCATATGATATGCTTTCTTAAAATAAATTTCTTTTACAGATATTTAAAGATATCAAAAGCCTTTCCTATAAAAATGGCAAACCTTACGGACTTCCAAAGAGGCCAAATTGTTGGAGCTCGTATGATAGGTGCGGTATTTATTTGCTCCCCCACCGAGCAAATTAAGCACAAGGCCGATTTTTAATGTGAGAAGCGAAGGGGAAATGGGAACCAACTCCCCAGGGAGTAGGGGAGCTGGATAGTGACAATTGGTATGAAGGGTTGCCCCTACATTGACCAAGGTCTTATATGTGAGGTTGCCCCAACATATGGTCTTTGCTTGCAGTATCTGCCGGAATAGATACTACACTTTGATCTTGTCACCAGAGCCACAGAGGACCGTGATAGATGCTACTGTAAGAGAAACTGCACAAATGCTTAGCGTTTCAAGAAACACCGTCTCTAAAGTAATGACTGCTTTTAAAAGACAAGGAAAAACGTCCTCAGAAAAGCACAAATCTAGTCAAAAGATGAAGATGTCTGAAAGAGTCTGTCGGACTCTTAAGCGGATTGTTAGAGAAGATTGCAAGACTATGATTCCTAAAATCACTGCAGGGCTCAATAAACATTTACAGAACCCAGTTTCCACAAAAACTGTTCATCGAGAGTTGCACACATCTGGATTTTACAGAAGAGCTGCAATTAGAAAACCTCTGCTCTCAAAGACAAATGTTTCAAAGCGATTAGAGTGGTATAAAACCCTCCAAAATTGGTTCCTTCGAGCGGCAGAAAAACGTGATTTTCTCTGACGAATCATCGTTTTCCTTATTTCCGACCATCGGCTGAGTTTACATCTGGAGACAGCTGAAAGAAGCATTTTATCCAGACTGTCTTCTCCCAACCGTAATGCATACGGGAGGGGGGTGGGGGGGCTGTGATGATTTGGGGTGCTATTTCTTGGAAATCTGCTGGACCAATGATTACTCTTCATGGAAGAATTAACAGTCGAGACTGTTTAGGAATTTGGGGTGACCAAGTCCATCCTATGGTTCAAGAACTGTTTTCGGAGGGGAACACGATCTTTCAAGATGATAATACCCCAATCCATACAGCTAGAATTCTTAAAGATTGACACAAAGAGCATTCCAATAAAATTGAGTATCTGATTTGGCCACCGCAATCCCCAGATCTGAACATTATTGAACATTTATGATCGATTTCGGAGATTCAAATAAGAAATCGATTTCCGTCACCATCTTCTCTAAAAGAACTGGAGGATGTTTTAGCTGAAGAATGGGATAAAATTCCTTTGGAAACAATTCACAATTTCTAAGAATCAATAACTCGGAGAATTGAGGCTGTAATTGCTGCAAAAGGTGGCCGTACACCATATTAAAATAAATCGTTATTGTTCCTTTAATAACTGGAGTGATAAAAATCTTCCAAAGATTCCAGTTTCTTTTCATGTCATGCATAAGACCGTGATATTTCGTAATCTTTTCCCTCTCAGCTCTTTGTTCAACCCATTTTTTTTTTTTTTTTTTTTTTTTTTACTTTTTTATCACTTTGTTTTTGCTGGGGATGGGACATTCTACCGGATGCCAAACATTCTCCCATTAGTTTAGTTACTCCAACTAAGAGATCTTTTTAAAATTCTAACCGTCCCTTTAAGTGCTATTGTTGGTATTCTTTTGCACTTGGTTCACCGGGTATATTTGCCAAGCAAAGTTTTTTAAATTAACTGGACTCATACAAATGATTAGAAATGGGGGAGTTTGGTTACAATACAATATGAGTAATTATAACTAGAGCGAATTTATATATATATAAAGACAGACTAGCAACTTCACGTTTGTGAGAGAAGGGTGAACCAATCAAATTACAGATACGTTACTGCACTTTATCAAGAACAGAAGTTCACCAGTCCGATTATGATAACAGTACGACATACATGATCTCATTGTTGATTTGATGAGCTAGAGAATGATTTCGGGTGTGAGAAAGTGTTAGAATCGATAGAGAGAACCTACTTTATGAGAAGCAGGAAGAGCAATGGATCTAATATATGCATTCTGAGAAAGATTTGATGAGAAAGAAAAACGAAGAAATGGAGAGGAAACAGAAAGAAACAGAAAGAGAACGAGAGAAAGAATGAAAAGGGAAAAAGAAAAAGAGAATAGAAATCAAATAACTGAAAGGAAAAAAGGAAGGAAGAAAAGAATGGAAAATGGAAAAAGAAAAGAGGGGGAAAAAGAAAGCACGGAAGAAGAAGAAGAAGAAGAAGAAGAAGAAGAAGAAGAAAGAAAGAAAGAAAGCACGGAGGAAGGAAAAGAAAGCAAAAACGGAAGAAAAAGAAAGCAAGAAAAAAAACAAAGAAACAATAAAGAAAAAGAAAGGAAGATAGAAGAAAGAAAAATGAAGAAAGAAAGAAAGAACGGAAAGGAAAAGAAAGGGGAAGAAAAGAAAAAGCAAAAAAAAGAAAATGAAACCAAATGGAAAAAAAGAAAAGCAAGAAAGAAAAACAGAAAAAGAAAGGAAAAAGAAAGAAAGGAAAAGAAAAGAAGAAAAAACTTAACGAAATGAATCCGGTTAATGTATCACTGAAATTGGGCATTGTAAATTAGATTTCGTTTAGTTTCGGTTTGCTTTGTTTATTTATATATTTATTTCATTTTATTATTTCGGCTGCTGCTGATGCTGTTGTTGAGGTTATTGTCGAACATAAATGGTGAATAACTTCTTTAATTTCATTCGTTTTTGCTTTGTTGTTTTTCCCACGGTTAGGCTATTCGAAATGACCTCCCAATTCGACTGTGGTCAGGCGAAATGACTTAAATGAAAATACAACTCACACCCTCTCCGTCTCTCTCTCTCTCTCTTTCTCGTGTGTGTAGTGTGTGTGTGTGTGTGTGTGTGTGTGTGTGTGTGTGTGTGTGTGTGTGTGCGTGTGTGTGTGCGTGTGTGTGTGTGCGTGTGTGTGTGTGATGCTATGCTGAGGTAGGGATATGGTTGCGGTGGTGGCCGCCATGATCCACTCCCAATTCTAATAGCTCAACTGCTGCGCCATGAATGACTTTATGATAGGCAAAGGCGAACAAAATAAAAATCAAATAAAAATCACACAAGAAATGAAAGTTAAAAAAAAAAAAAAAAGAAAATCCCGACTGTTGACAAAACGGTTGGGTTTCGAATCTCAACCTGAAGCACTTGCTCGTGTAGCCACAATATTTCTTCAAAAGTGCTCAATACGAGCGTAGAGCTCTTTATAGCAAAAAAAAATATATATATATATAAACATTGTAAGGATCGATTACATAAGTAGTTTGATCAAATCTTTAAAAACATTTCGTGAAGCTAATTTGAAATTTTTATAAAAAATTATATATTAGGGAATATTTTATGAAATGCTTAAAATCATTTTATTTTCATTTATTTTCTGAGGCTTTTTGGTGTAAGGCAGCTTTTCCAAAGAAAACCGTTTTTTTTCCTCTTCATTTTAAACTTTAAAGTAAGTCATTATATATAAAGCAATTTTATAAAGTCGACAGTAGGTTCTCTACAGTGCAATATAGACTACAATATATAGGAACCTATATCTAAAATGTCAATTGTTTAGACCCAAAATTGGTGGATGAGTTTGGTAGAGTTCTCAAAGGTCAAATCGCTGAACTTTTGACCCCTTAACAGCCAAATTTCTGGCCGAAAACGAATTACAAAGATTTTTCCAAATCTCCATATCTGAGATTTGGGAAAATCTTTGTGATCTGTTTTCGGCTAGAAATTTTTCTGTTAAGGAGTCAAAGTTCAACGATTTGACCTTTGAAAACTCTACCAAACTCCTCCGACAATTTTGGGTCTAAACACTTGAAATTTAAGATATAGGTTCCTTGGACATGGATCTAACTCCGTCTTGAGTTATTAA
>NC_136512.1:18719662-18782162 GCF_053919585.1 Euprymna scolopes
ATAAATTTAAGATAGTCGTTTTTTAAGGACGTCCGTTTGTTTGAACGAAACTGGTTCAACGATTTGTATTTATTTGTTCATGCTCTAATGGGTTTATGTTTATGTACATATGCGCAACCGGAAGTCGTAAACCAGATGTTGGGTTACAACACTCGTTATAAGGTCATTTGAGTTTTATAATTATACTAGACTAACCATGACCCGTTGGGTTAGTATGTTATATTAGCTATGGAATTAATGTATGAGCGTGACATTGAATTATAAGTGGTTTGCCATACTTATATGTAAATGTGCACTGAACAGATGCCATAATACTTAATAAAGTTAAATCCAAATTTTGATATATCTTAATTTAAACGCGAAAAAAATTTGGATGCTGAAAACGTACACAGTAAAACAATACGTTTTATTGTCACGTTGATTATTTATTTGTAACGCAAATAAAAAAAACACTTTCGGGGTTATTTATTTATGTTTGTAGTGTAGAAAAAAACTGTATGGGTGTTTTTTTTTTTTTTAAGAAAGGTGTATTAAAAAATGGAGAATAAATTTAAAAAAAAAACGGAAGGCGGTGGGTAAATCGCCGTTGTAAAATGCTCTTATGGTTGTCAACGGGTTAAAGATTTATTTGTAAGAAAATTGCGTTGAAATAACTTAAACGTAATACGGAAGTGAACGATGTAAAAAAATGCAGCAAGTATTAATTGTTATTTTGGTTAATTTAAACGCGAAAAAAACAAAAAAAACAACTGAGGCGCTGAAAACGTACACAGTAAAACAATACGTTTTATTGTCACATTGATTATTTGTTTATGTATGCATGCACAACCGGAAGTTGTAAACCGGATGCTGGGTTACAACACCCATTACAAGGTCATTTGAGTTTTATAATTATATATATATATATATATATATATATATATATATATATATATATATATATATATATATATATGTGTTGGTGCAAAAATAAAGTCGTTTTCATATATATATAGTTTAACATAAAAACACCGACATTATTTTAGCACCCCCGTGTGTGTGTGTGTGTGTGTGTGTGTGTGTGTGTGTGTGTGTGTGTGTGTGTGTGTGTGTGTGTGAACGTGAACACTTTGTGGCCGAATGAATCAAATGAAAGCCAGTTTAGACTCCCATTTTTTTTCGGAGAAACAGGGGAGTGATTACTATTAAAAACCCCACTCCACGACCGATATAAAAATTCGACCTATTTAAAATAATAATAATAATAATAATACCACCGCTTCTCTTCGTCACGTGACTTTTCAAGAAGTACCGATCTTCCTGCTACATTCTTGTGGAATGCCCATTACAGCTGTCGTTTGTATGGCAGAGCTGATGAGCGTAATTGTTTACGCTTTCTAATACCTGCGCACGTTTGAAACATGATCCGTTCGACCTATATCGGGAGTGATTTGTAGACGCGGTTTAAAAAAATGTGAGCCACTTATAGCAGTCACAATAAAATAAAAGATTTATTTTTCCTCTCGCGAATCAATGTTCCTGCTAAGCGATTTGGCCATCAGCTGGCAGAGCGCATTGGTTCCATTTGTCTCATAAGGACCTTTATTTTTATTTCTCTTTGTGAATCACGATTAGTAAGCAGAGAGAACCCGGAAAGCATCGAAGAAAGAAGACAACACCCACCCCCCATCTCTCTCTCTCTCTCTCTCTCTCTCTCTCTCCGTTCAGTTGACATTCCAACATAGACGATCTTCGCTGACGATAACTGCTCGCTGATCTGCGACAACCGGAAAATTTTCTACTATTTCCGTTTTTTTTTTTTTTTTTTTTTTTTTTTTTTTTTTCATTCCGATACAGTCCGATTTTTTGCCGTCGGAATAAACCTTTTCGCGGTTTTGTTTTAAAGGAGTTTTTTTTTTTTTTTTTTTTTTTTTTTAATTATTATTACTAGCTGTATATATCTGGCATTCCCCGGGCGAAACTTATTGCCGGACGGAGAGATTAGTCACAAACTATTTAAGATACACCGAATATCCTAACCGGTTACGAAAAGTGACCACGTGTTGGATTTGGCGAAGCATAAACCATCCATTTTGGTCTATGAAAATCAAACGCGAAGTAACTTTTATTGCTTAAAAGGGGAACTAACTCCCATATCTTAAATAAATAAGCTTACTTCTAATTTTAAACACAGTAGTTGTGGACTATTAATAAATAGAAAATAAATTAAATTAAAAATAAATTAAATAAATGAACGTTAAATAATATTTCCAAATAGAGCAATTAAAAGGATTTTATTGCAACAAACAATTAAACAAGCTAATTATTAAAATAGATTTTCTTTAATGTAATATGGAAATGAGGTTACTCATTAATGTATATTTCTTTTGGATAAATAGTATAGAAATATATAGAAATCGTGCTGGAATAAATATGCTAGTAAGTCCGTTTTCAGTATGAAAATTTATTTGTAAAACAGTGTATATTTTGTTTATGTTTATTAACTTGTACACAAACAAACAGACAGACAGACAGGGATACAACTTTATTATAATACAAGATTCAAGCAAGCAAGCAAACAAACAAGGACGTCCAAACAGTCCACAGAGTTCTATATAAATACTAGCGAGGGGAGGCGCCCGGCTTAGCCTGAGCGTAAAATCGTGGCTACCGACAGTAAAGGCCGATGCACATGACAGCATAACGTCGCTTCCTGATTAAGTTGTAAATATAGAAAGCTTCCCGTATTCAACCACGTGGTAACGCTAACAGGCAACAAAAAATATGGCTAGCGATTGTATATGGCTACCAATGTCCATGTATGTTCTAAAGAGAAAGAACAATTCTCCATTTGAATAATAATCATTATATTTGCACATTGGGAGAATTTTAATCCAACAAAATATAGTAAGTGAACTTGTTTTTGGACTTTTATTTCTATCGGAGAAAGTCGAATAATTTTATTTATTTTTTTTTTTTTTTACTGCAAAACAAACAATTTTATATAATATTTTTCAGTTCATTCTTTTAATAATTAATAAAACTTTTCACTGAGTATTTCCAAATATAGTTAGCATTTTCGCCGCAGTTTTTTTCTTTTTCTTTTTTTTACGATCGGTGAATTTTCAATATTTTAGCACCGGGCGTAATTTATTTATTTGAAATATATTTGAAACTTCAAGTTTTTGTCTTTTATAGCATTTTAACTGTAAATAATTTACATGACGGGTTTGTTTCACTATACACATAAATTCGAAAAAGTTGTCAAAAAAACAAATATATAACAAATAAAATATATTGATAAACATTGTATGATTTTCGAAGCGATTACACGTTTTGAAGTGAGTAAAACCACTAAAAACCTTTCCAGATAGGTAGAAGAGTAACTTATCTTGCCTCTGATAACATTTATTTGTTATATATTTGTTTTTTGATAACTTTTTCGAATCTATGTGTACAGTAATACTAACCCAAAATTTAATTCAACTTGGAAATAATATTTAAAATACACGTGCGTACACTGCACAAGCCCCCTTATTATCATAATAATAGTAATAATAATAAAAAAAATAAACTGGTGTAGATGACGTCGACTGGCACACCTCCAACTAGTTGTGAAGGGTTAGGGAGGATGGAAAGATCGAGGTGGGAGAGTATTAACTAAATCTCCACTGGAAGTGTGCAGTTCAAATCTGGTACCTTGGGGGGACATTTTTGTCACCCAAACCCCAGGAAACATCAATGGCCGATGCCAACGAGAAATCAGTGACAACGGCCGTTGCGATAACATGCAATCATCTGCACAAGTCGTCAAGAGGCGGAGAACACTGGAAATCTGGGGAGACTTGTTGTCACTTGGTCTCCAGGGAATACCACAGGTTACTGCCAGTGAACAATCACTGATGATGGCCTGTGAGACAACTAATACGCTACACATTTTGATGAAAAACATGGGGAAAAAATGGACATAGAAGAACAGAAAACCAAAACTTTAAATATAATTTCTGTATTTAAAATAATAGTTATTTAAATATTTCAACATATAATCTTGTGGAGAAAATCCAGCTTCCCAATAAGGGGCACTCTGGATAGGAACAAAAATAATCTCAGTCATGAAAGATCTCCTCCAACCGACCGAAGACAGAAAAGAACAGATACTACACTGTGATCGTGTTCCAAAGGCCAAAAAATATTTGTGCTTAATGTTTCTTTAATTGTTTGTTCCCTAAATTCATAATTCAGTTTTATTAGTATTAAATTGTATATTGCTTTAAAATTACTTAATTTTACATAGATAATGTTTATATTTTATATTGAATAAAGTTCAGTTTAAGTAGTAATCGAATTGTGTTCCTTTTTCTTTTTAAAAATGTTTTATTGCTCTTTTTCAAATGGCCCTCGTAGAGTACTGACAGTCTGACAAATCTTACCTACATTGCCTGCAAACATTTTTCAGTTAAAAGGCCTTCTTACTTTCGGTGGCTGTGGTAAAATACGCTTAAATATGATATTTTAATTTGTCCAGATTCCGTATATTTTATTATAGAGTCGTGATGAAATAATAGCGTTATTATTTAGAAAGCCATTCTTAACATGGGGAGGGAGGGTGTTTTGTACATATTCTGAATGTTAACCTTACAATTTAATAACAGATCATAAAACTTTAATTTAATTTGAAAATACGATGAAAAAACATAGCGCGGATCAATAAGTGCATTAGCGCCAAAAAAACTCGTAAGTAGAAAACGTCAAGATCTTGTAGAATTGAATTTACAATATTTTATTCAAAGCAAGGAATACGAAATGAAGGTGAAAGGTTTTTAATCCATGGAGTTTCAAATATAGACACTTATCGGAGGAACAAACGTTAACAGAAAGATTTATTTTTGCTGGTTAGCACAATTTTGGAAAATATACATGGGTTCGAATAGACTATATATGAAGTTTCATGTCTATAGACCAAACACTGACTGAGGAGTTTAGTAGGCAAATTTTCTTAAACAAATAAATAAATATATATATCCTACAGTGGATGAAACGCAGAATATTCAGTGTAGCTTAATCGCCATATATATTTTATAAATTACTAACTAGCTCTACCTACGTATTGAGCACTTTTGAAGTAAATACTTAAAGTTTACGCATAAATGTATACTTTCGTATATTAAATTTGTGTGAGTAAATGAAGTAGTTATATATATATATATATATATATATATATTTGTAGTCATCGACATACAGTCCTGTTCTGTTGTATCACAACTCATCAGTGCCGCTAGACTAGCATCTCTCCCAAGCCAAGGATTGAACCTAGAACCGTCGTGGTGACAGTCAGCAGTTCTCCCCCTCGACCATGGAATCGACGCCCGTAAATAACTCGTCAGAATGTCTATTTAAATAGACACCCGCCACCACTTTTATAGTGCTCAAATCGCCTGTTCGTAAACAAACAAACAACGAGCTTCGCATTTTCAGCCAATTAAGTAGCAGGTGAGATTATTTATGACAGTGCTCTACCCAAAGAGGGGGGCTTAAAATATATTTGTAGTCATCAACATACAGTCCTGTTTCATTGTATCACAACTCATCAGTGCCGCTAGACTAGCATCTCTCCCTAGCCAAGGATTGAACCTAGAACCGTCGTGTTGACGCACACAAATGTATATAGATAGAGGTTTGTGTTTACTATAACCTTTTTACACAAATATTACGCAAATATAAATCATGTAGAATATCTGCATGAATATAATTACACGTAATAGTTAAAGATGATCAAAGAAACCCGAAAAACTAATAGGGAATTAATTAAAATGAATGCTTAAAAGAATATGCAAATTAGCTAGATCTTTTGCAGATGAATGCAATTCCACGATATATATATATACATATACATACATACACACACACTACCAGGCCGCCCTACGTTGCTAAGTTGTTAAATAGCATAAATATTATTTAGTTCATGCAGAAACTGAGACATGTGCATGCGAGTATTATGTTTTTTCTAAACAGTTCACTTTAAGTAAAAAAAAAAAAAAAAAAAAAACTCGAGCTGAGACCGAAATCAAAGCCTAAAGAAAGTGAGTAAAGTATAATAACCATTAGGCCAGCTTGACACGCTCTTTAAAATGTGCTTTCAAACCTACTTATTCTTAACATAAGGAATCTGTCATGTGAACCATTCGTGCGCATTCGTGAAACAGTTGGCAAACAGATAAAAATCCGATGACGCCCATGTACCAATTTTTCAATTTTAACCCCTTAGTAGCCCTTTTCCGGGTGTTAACCGATTGAAAAGTGTTCCATATGTCTGAATATTCTATATACCAAATTTTCATTTGTCTGTAGATCAAAAATTCGTTGAGTATATAGGTTGAGAAATGTCCTCTCTCTCTCTCTCTCTCTCTCTCTCTCTCTCACACACACACACACACACACACACATACATACATACATACATTCTCCCTTTTATAGGTATACTAGAAGATGGACCCGGCGTTGCCCCGTATTAAATGTTACGTTAAATTCCTTAAACAAAATGAATTAAGAAAACGTAAAAATAAAAATAAGTAAAAAAAAGAAAATACTAACTCAGATCGAAATCAAAACCTAAAGACAGCGAGTCAAGTGCGATAACCATTAGGCCAGTTTGACACGAACTTTAAAAAGTGTTTTCAATACTCGTGCAACAGTTGACAAACAGATAATACTCCGATGACTCCTAAATACTAATTTTTCAATTTTTACCCCTTAGCAGCCATTGTTTCCGGATGAAAACGAATTAAAGTTTTCCACATGTCTGAATACCCTATTTACCAAAATTCATGTTTACAGATAAAAAAATTGTTGAGTATATAGGTTGAGAAGTGTCCTCACGCACACACACACATTCTCACTTTTATGGATATATAAATTTCTTGCTTTGCAGGTGTCGCAATCATACGTTAATAACACGTCCAATTATGCATCTGTCGGACATTAGTCTCTCATGTCGCAATTGCTATTCTATTCTTATAAAGGCCATCAAAAAGAAACGTCTGAGAAATGTTATCTAATCTTAATGTTAATTAGCATGTTGCAAGAATAGCCTCGAGCCGATTCTTCCCGAATGAATTTCTCGTTTGACCGCAAAATAAGGCCATGTGAACTTCACCCACGTCTAACCCTAACACTCGTTGGCCAAATATTTCTTGTTTTTGCACTTTCAGTTCCGAGGACGTGTATAGAACGTTCATACATCCGTGTCATGGCCGATCAAAGAAAACAGACTTTTTTCTCTGTGTTATTTTCTGTATCATTGACTTGACTTGACGAGCAAGTTTCCGGGTCTCTGGTGGTAATTCATGGGGTATGGATCTGAGTGGTGTTTTTTAGTTTTTTTTTTTTTTTTTTTTTTTTTTTTAATTATCTCGAACACTTTCGATCTTTATGGTAATCTTCAGAAGTTTATCTTTTTTTTGTTATTGTTGCTATTATTTAAAGTGCTTTTTAAATCTTGTAAGCAAATGTAAGATGGCCGAAAAAACACTTTCTCTCATGAATATGAAAATAACCCGCTGATTGTGCTTCTGTTTTAAATAAACCTGATTAACAACTAAACATCGGACTATGACAGACAATTAACAACCAGGGTTCAACCACCACACACACACGATAGATATATAGATAGATATACTAGCAGTTCAGCCCGGCTTTCCTCGGGCCCTATATACTGTTCATAACTTTATGTGCATATGTATATATATATATATATATATATATATTAAAAAGTTTGACTAATGTCCAGGTAACCTACATCTAAAATTTCAAGCGTTTAGATCCAAAATTGGCAGAGGAGTTTGGTAGAGTCTGCAAAGGTAAACTCTTTCAACTTTGACATCTTGGTAGCCAAATTTTTGCCCAAAAAGTGATTAAAAAGTTGCTGCATATCTAAATACCCTTTATGTAAAATTCCAAATGTTTAGACCCAAAATTGGCTGAATAGTTTGCTAGAAACCGTAAAGGTAAAATTTTTTAAACTTTGACCCCTTGGTAACCAAATTTTCGGCCAAAAACCGATTAAAAAGCCTTTCCTTAGCTCTTAATACACTTCATGTAAAATTTTAAATGTTTAGACCAAAAATTGCCAGAGTAATTTGATTGAGACTGCAGAGGTTAAATTTTTCAAAACTTTGACCCCAATCTTAATCCTTTAACATTTATTGTTTTGGGCTCGAATCAAAGGAAAAAGTTTGATCCATGTCGAAGTAACCTACATCTAAAATTTCAAGTGTTTAGACCCAAAACTGGAGGAGGAGTTTGGTAGAGTTTTCAAAAGTCAAGTTGTGGAACTTTGATCTCTTGACAGCCTAATTTCTTTCTGAAAACCGATTATAAAGATTTTCTCAAGTTTCAATACCCTCTTATGTCAAATCTCGAGTCTGTAGATTAAAAATTGACAAATAGTTTGGTAGGGAAATGTACATACACAGACAATTTCACTTATATATATATATATATATATATAGATAGATAGATAGATAGATAGATAGATAGATAGATAGATACCGTACATATCGGTGTATGAGACGAGGTACAAAATTGGAGCAAATTTTAATAAATTTATCATATATCGGTTGTAGAAAACGACTGCTAAATCATGAAATCATGTTTGTTTAGCCTAGGCTAGAGATTGCAATATATCAATACTAGCAGGGGGGGGGTACCCGGCGTTGCCCTGGTTTTAAGAGGCGTGTGTGGTTGGGAAAGGGTTAAATGAAAACAAAGCGAAGTCATAACCCTGTTTAAATATTATAAAAACAAACAATGTTAAAACTATTAAAAAAAAATTGTGTAAAAAAATGAATGTGATCTAATACGAACGGTCCGGCGGTGCCCGTGTCTCAAAAATCCCAAAAAAGTTTGAAAGGAGGGGGGGGATGAAACTCGAATCATTGAGGCGAAAGCGCCCCCCTCCCCCCAAAAAACATGATGAATTAACTAAGTGGAATAGGTCAAATATCAATTCCGCAGTGAAGTTTGTTTTGGTTTAGTTTCAGTAGTCACATCACACTCGAATTGTAAATGAATGTTTTTGTTTTCTCGAATTCTAAATGAATTTATTTGTTTTAATTTTAATTTAAGTGTAATGCAAGTAAATTCACGTTGCGTTGTAATCTTTGTGTAAAAATAAATGTGGAGTTGAAAGTACTAATAAATAAAGGTCATAGTTAGATTTCACGGTTAGAGTCGTTACAACCGGAAGTAAAATCCGGTTAGTGTAAGATGCACTCTGCGAGACTAACGAAAAAAAAGCAAAAAGGAAACAATAATAGTAATCGCGTTTTCGCGTTTTGTTTTTTTCCCCCTATTTTATTATGGAAAAAAAGAAAGAAAAAAAAACGGCATAAGTAACCTAGTACGATTCCAAACAGGTGTTTCTTCGTAGTGTTCCTTGTGAACGCATCCGCTGCGGTGTAAATGGGGAGAGGGGAAAGGAGGAATCTAATAGAGAGAAAAGATGTTGCAACTTCCATTAAATCTAAGTGATTTTGGCAGTGGACTCTCACAGGAAAAAATATAGGAATGTACCATTGTCGAGGAACTGTAGAGGTAATAGGCCTATAGCAAACCTCAGAAAATGTGCTACAGTTTGTACGCATTACATTTGCATGTAATGTCATGATTTCTAATCCTATTAAGGTCAAAGTTGGAGGGGGAAAAATAAGTTCATTTTATTTATATAGAAGAAGATAGATAGAAGAAGATTGATAGATAGAAGATAGATAGAAGAAGAAGATAGATAGATAGAAGAAGAAGATAGATAGATAGAAGAAGAAGATAGATAGATAGAAGAAGAAGATAGATAGAAGAAGAAGATAGATAGATAGAAGAAGAAGATAGATAGAAGAAGATAGATAGATAGAAGAAGAAGATAGATAGATAGAAGAAGAAGATAGATAGATAGAAGAAGAAGATAGATAGATAGAAGAAGAAGATAGATAGATAGAAGAAGAAGATAGATAGATAGATAGATAGAAGAAGATAGAGAAGAGATAGATATATAGATAGAAGAAGATAGATAGATAGAAGAAGATAGAGAAGAGATAGATATATAGATAGAAGAAGATAGATAGATAGAAGATACATAGAAGATACATAGAAGAAGATAGATACAGAAGAAGATAGAAGATATAGAAGATAGAAGATATAGAAGATAGAAGATATAGAAGATAGAAGATATAGAAGATAGAAGATATAGAAGATAGAAGATATAGAAGATAGAAGATATAGAAGATAGAAGATATAGAAGATAGAAGATATAGAAGATAGAAGATATAGAAGATAGAAGATATAGAAGATAGAAGATAGATAGATAGAAGATAGATACAGAAAAAGATAGAAGATATAGAAGATAGAAGATATAGATAGATAGATTGATAGAAGATAGATAGATTGATAGAAGATAGATAGATTGATAGAAGATAGATAGATTGATAGAAGATAGATAGATTGATAGAAGATAGATAGATTGATAGAAGATAGATAGATTGATAGAAGATAGATAGATTGATAGAAGATAGATAGATTGATAGAAGATAGATAGATTGATAGAAGATAGATAGATTGATAGAAGATAGATAGATTGATAGAAGATAGATAGATTGATAGAAGATAGATAGATTGATAGAAGATAGATAGATTGATAGAAGATAGATAGATTGATAGAAGATAGATAGATTGATAGAAGATAGATAGATTGATAGAAGATAGATAGATTGATAGAAGATAGATAGATTGATAGAAGATAGATAGATTGATAGAAGATAGATAGATTGATAGAAGATAGATAGATTGATAGAAGATAGATAGATTGATAGAAGATAGATAGATTGATAGAAGATAGATAGATTGATAGAAGATAGATAGATTGATAGAAGATAGATAGATTGATAGAAGATAGATAGATTGATAGAAGATAGATAGATTGATAGAAGATAGATAGATTGATAGAAGATAGATAGATTGATAGAAGATAGATAGATTGATAGAAGATAGATAGATTGATAGAAGATAGATAGATTGATAGAAGATAGATAGATTGATAGAAGATAGATAGATTGATAGAAGATAGATAGATTGATAGAAGATAGATAGATTGATAGAAGATAGATAGATTGATAGAAGATAGATAGATTGATAGAAGATAGATAGATTGATAGAAGATAGATAGATTGATAGAAGATAGATAGATTGATAGAAGATAGATAGATTGATAGAAGATAGATAGATTGATAGAAGATAGATAGATTGATAGAAGATAGATAGATTGATAGAAGATAGATAGATTGATAGAAGATAGATAGATTGATAGAAGATAGATAGAAGATAGATAGATAGATAAAAGATAGATAGATTGATAGAAGGTAGATAGATAGATAGAAGAAGATAGAAGAGAAGATTATGAAATATTAGCTTTTAAGATGTTTTTCTAACTTTAAGGGTCGTCTTATAGGCCGAAATATATTAGTGATGGGACGATTCCAATATTTTTCCCCGATTTCGATACAATTACCAATTCCTTGCTAAATTCCCGATTCCGATTCTTTATAAATCTCCAATTATTTAACTATAAGATTGTTATTTTCCCTGATTTTCGTAAAAACACGTGTTAAATGTGCAGAATTACATTTGAGCAGAAAGTAATTAACAATTGTTTATTTGGCTAATTTAAACGCGAAAAAAAAAATTGGGACGCTGGAAACGTACACAGTAGAACAATACGTTTTATTGTCATTGTTATTGTACGCATGCACAACTGGAAGTCGTAAACCGGATGTTGGGTTACAAGGTCATTTGAGTTTTATAATTATATAGATATAAAACAATTTTAATTTGAAACCAATTTAATTCAAAGATCTAATTTTTTTTTTTAATCTATTTTTTTTTAATATAAAAATTCAAACTTAAAATTTATATCAATATCGATTAAAACTGTAAAATTTCATTTAATTATATCGAATTACGTTTAAAAATTTTGAAATCCGTTTTAAAATTTCTTGAAAATTTCAACTCTTTCAAGGTTGTGGGAAGTGAGTATTTATCTAGCCTAAGGGATTTTCTTAGTATATTAACACTTATATATTTTTCCTATAGTTTTAAAATATATATATACACACACACCTTACAAAAAATTATATATGTGCACACATACATACCAAAGTTTATATATAGAGAAGAAACAAATATGCAGAATAAATAAGAAGTTCCCTAAATGAAGCAATTATCCCTATAAAGTACAACAGCTGGTCATGCCTATGAAATGTCAAGATCAAAGTGAATGCAGACACACAGACAGACACACGCCTCTCATAGATATTAGTGTAGAGGAACTGCATAATTTCCATGAAACATTATTCTAGAGGCGTTCAATTGATTGTCACAGCTGGTTTGAAGTTAGTCGTCAACACTCTTTTAGGTCACGGCTTACAAGAAACATTACGCGTACTCTTTAATTTTGTGCTCTGCCTCAGCGTAACTCTCTTTCTTTTTTTTTTTTTTTATCTCGGTGCTATAAGATAAATTCTTGGCATTCTTAAAACAATTTCTAGTTAATTTTTTTTTTTTTTTTGACGATTCATTATTTGTATTATTCAGAATGCCAATCATCAATATGCCAACTTTGTGGGGTTTTGTTTTGTAGTTTGGATTTTTAGCTGGATATGCAAACACAATGCCTACTAGATACTATCCTCGAGGGTCCGAGGTCTCTCTGTAAGCATCCTCATGCTAGACCCATTATCACTGCATATAAATGACGACTTTAGAGACATACATTATAGGAGAGGCTGCTTCTAAATTTCATCAAGTTACATAAAGGTATCACCATATACCATCCTGCTGAGCGAAGGGAACTCTGTAAGGGAAAGCCTTGAAACACATTCGATCACTTCCATGCAATATGGAAGTGGAGTTGTGAATCTCAGAAAGATTCGTCATGGTATAATGTGAAAAAGGCCTATTCATAAAGCAACGTTTTATCGTAGGAGCATTCCAAAGGTTTTACATATGAAGTTTCCTAGCAAGGAACCTAGACAAATCCTAATGTCAGATACTCCTATAACCATTAAACCGATGTAATTGACAACATATATAACGCAGCTTACTATGGAATGCAAACTAAGGAGTCTAAACCCTAACCCTATCTGTCTTCAACCAACATATCTGCCAATAATGATTTTTACCACGTACTAAAGACTATTTTGTTATTACCTAACAAAACCCATTATTTAGTTGAACAATATTTAGTTACATCTTATTAACAGAAGTAAACGGAATCTTATCAGCAGCTCGTGTATGATGAAACATTTAGACAAACCTAATATACCCATGAAGATGTTTTTTCCATACAAGTAAATGCTGATTAAATACTCACATAGTATTCACGGCTCAAACAAGATCACATTTGCTTTTATGAGGAATGCTGATCTTTCTTCAAGTCTTGTTATCTTCCTGTACCTCTATAAGGCCACCATTCGCCTATGTATGGAGTATTGCTGTCACATTTCGACTGATGCATCTGCTACTAGTCTCTCGCTCCTAGACAAGGTTCAAAAAGAGAGTCGCCAATCTGATAGGCCCTGAACTGGCATCTAAGCTTCAGCCTCTGTCCCATCGACGAAATGTTACATCCCTCTGCCTGTTCTACAAGTATTTTAGTGATGAATGCTCTGACGAACTGCAGACACTTGTGCTCCCACGACGTAGACACCCTCGACAAACCCGACAGGCAGCTAAATCCCACCGCCACACAGTAGAGATCCCTAGATGTAAAAGATCTTTCTACTCCAGTAGTTTCTTCCCCAGAACCGCTAGACTCTGGAATTTCATTCCAGGTCCCTGCTTCCCCAACTGTACTGACATGCAGAAGTTTAAGTGTAATGTGAACTGACATCTTGCTGCCCAAATCCCAACATAGTTCCCCAGCAGTTGTTGCCCCTGATAGTAGCCCCCTACACCAAAGTGGCAATGTGCCTTGTTTGGGATGAAAATGTAATAAAAAAAATAAATTAAAAAAAAAAAAAGAAAAAAAGAAGCTGTACACTCCATCAGATTAGACCTGACATCTTGTCCTGGAATCCAGTAAGACCAAAAGACTACACAAAAGATATACTATAACATATTTAACTGATCAACTAAAAAGAAGAAAATTAATATTCTTAACTTCTTTATTAAACCAATGCTTGAGATTTGAGACTTCTTGGCCTTCGGGCCAAGTTCAAAGTGTAGCCGAGTGAATGGCCCTCTCCATCCCCGACAGGAAACCTCCAAGATACCCACACGCCGACCCTTTTATTCGTCTCTTTCACTTCCAAAAACAGTGTTTACCAATGCTTTAGAAAATTAAAAATCGCGCAGGACTCTCTATTGAACACGGTATGTTTGGGAAAATGAGTTAAAAATAAAAAACTGCACAAAATACTGTTAGAAATTCGCTCAATATATGTTACCATGACAAAGGCTGACGTGACAGTGGGTTTTTAACAGTATTTTGTATGGTTTTTATTTTAACTTATTTTCCCAAATTTACCATACTCAACAGAGAGTCCGGCGCCATTTTTAATTTTCCAATACATCGGTAAACACTATGTTTTTCGAGCTGAATAAACAGGTTACATTAAATAAAAACACTAAAAAATTATCCAGTTAGGTAGAAAAATAACTCATCTTGTCTTTGATAGCATTTATTTGTTATGTATTTGTTTTTTGACAACTTTCTCGAATCTATGTGTACAGTAATACAAACCCAAATTTATTATTGGAATTTATTGTTGTCAATTTACAGTTTGTGATTCGCTTGCTATTTTCCTCAAAATAAACGCAATCTCGAATTTTGAATCAATGTCTGTCCACACGTTCTGTCTACGGGCGTCGCTATTGTTTTTAGTAAATTTTTAAAACAGTCATACTAATAAAGCATCGCCTAGCGTCAAATATGTTTGTAAAAGAGGTAGACAATTTCCATTCAATAGCGAGTCGGGAATGACTCGAGGAAAACAGCCGAATTGTCCCAAGAATTACATATGTAAACTTTGCCAACTGAATTCTGGTAAGCAAAAAAAAAAAAAATCGTTTTTATTTCAGTTATGGATCAAAGCATCGTCAAGTCCTATCTGTGTGACTATTTACTATTAGCGAAAATACTCATTCTATACTAAAGTATTAAAATCAAAAATCTTTATATATCTTCATTGAACCGCATATTTACATTTTCTTTTGTGAATTAAATATATGTATATATATATATATATATATATATATATATATATATATATATATATATATATATATATATATATGATTATTTCCCATGAAGATAAGAAAACCCACCCCTCCCATTATGTGACGTATGATTTACTCTTCCCACTGGGTCACACAAACCTAGATAAAGTGTGATAAAGCATAAATAAATAAATACAACTATCTTGGGAAAAGTATGAGCTCTCACCCTCACCCCACGCTATAAGTAAATTAGCAACTTGCGTTCAACTGTTCACATACAGCTGCAAGCAATAGTTATTGTTTTTTGGCATTAAATAATTTGAAAAAGATTGATATGCCGTAGCTCATAACTATCCAACATTATTCATTACCATATAAAATAAAGACATGCTATCTTCACTACTCAATACAATATGGTAGTTTATCGTTTTAACGGTCTGTGCAAGGCTGACTACATGGGGCATAGCATTCAGTGTTTGGAAGTTAGAATTTCCCAACATTATTATTCATTGACAGTGTGTGGCTATAGAATCTGTTTTTAAAGGTCATATCAATGAATAATAAAGCATATGCTACGGACACCCAACTCTCAGTACACTACTAAAAGTTAATCTAGACGAACAAAACACCTTTACTCGAATGGAAAATGCTTAGGAAAGCAAAAACATTTAGTTAATTAACTTCACCCTTTTATTTATGTTTAACGGAGAAACAGGAGATTATTAGTTTTAAGGGCCGTAAAAAAATATTAAATGTAAAAGTAGATTCGACTATAAGCTGCAAACACTCTAGTGGCTACGCTTTAAGTTGTAAAAAGCAAATAGCGATCCTGTCATAGTAATAACACCACAATCCATAACTCCTCACTCCCAATATCTTAATAGATGAACCAAGGTAAGAGTTGAAAGGATATAGAATAGTCCCGATACACCACAAATTAATAACTATAATTACTATAAATCGATAAACTTCTAATTAATAACGGCACTCACCGAAAAACGTCGAAGAAGTGACTAGCATGAATAACTTAGTTAAATTAAAGAAGACGCCATCCTCTCATTACCCTTCAACACCATCTCAAGCGTTACCTTTTAATACTAAACTAAACGAACAGAAACACAATTTACCACCAATTGGATAAAGGTGAGTGCACTTTGCATACTTAATTAAACACTTGAAAACGATTAATTAAAATAATCTATGGGTTTAGCATGTTTGTAATTGGAATGTTGATATAGGTTACATGACCCATCTCATGTAAGTAAGAAGACATACTAGATAAGTGAAAATGATATTAGGATAAGGCTAGAATCGAACCCTGTAAGCAAGTGTTAAAGATAATAATGGAAAATGGAATGTTAGAAATAAAGTCCATTGTTAATTCTATTAGAAATAGTTAAATATTGTTTATGTCAGAAAAAGAGTCGATTGTCCATTCTTTTAAAAATCTGGATATTAAACATGTCAGTTAAAAGAATGGACAAGGCAAATTAAAAAATATATTGTTTAAAAATAGGATAGAATTGAGGATTCTTTCGTTTGGCAAAAGTGTGTTTGAACAAACATATGTAAAGCCACGTGAAAATTAGTTACGTTTGAAAACCATACTTCTAATGGCATAAACAAAGGAGATTTCCCAATATAGGAATCTAAGGGTTCGAAGTTATAAGTCAGTTGAAGTTAGTCAGTTGAAAGACAAGAGTTGATGAGAGAGTTGGAGAGTGGGAGCCCCTTAGAAGCGAAGGGAGAAGAGAAGACCAATGTAGCCATACAAGCTGAATTCCTGACGTCATCGACCGGCCGATCAGATGAATCAAGAAATCACCATTTATGTTTTCTAAGTGTTGTCTCGTGTCGTCATTCTTTACAACAGAAATGGTAGATGTGTTTTACCATCATCTTTTAACGAACTTTGTACAACCCTTCCAAGTTATGTGTCCTCCTCCCCTCCATCATCATAAGTGAAGTATCTCCTTCTGTGTATAAGAACTGTTGTTGCATCATATCATGTAATCAGCATTAATATGAAACCTCCAAGAATTGTCACAGTCGTTGTCAAGATGTAATATATATAAAAGTAGATTCCATGAACAATGTTTCTTTCTTAGAAGTGCACGCCTGTGGAACTCTCTTCTCTTTGCCTGTTTCCCACCTGACTACAACTTGGATGTCTTCAAGTCCAACATAAACAAATTCCTGATGAACCGCCCTCTTAAGTAAGATACTTTATCAAATCTCCAATACTAACGATTACTACGATACTATCCCATTGATTACTGTACACGCAATAACCCTTATCCCTGAGTGGTTTCAGGCCTTGATAAGTGGTGACTTCCATGTACCAAAAAAAACAAAAAACAAAAATGTCTCCCTCAGAATTGTCATCACCATCGTAATTCATGTGCATATGTATCCCCATTAAGGTGCCCCAATATGTACCCCTATACAACATATATACCTACAAGAAATATTATGGTAAAGCAGCGCTACATTAAGAAACCAACCACATAATTGACCCCAAACGATAACTAAGTACTCTAACTAGAGAACTCTAGGAACGGAATACTTCACAAATGATAAATATATGCTATGTATATATTATGTATGGTCTGAAGAACCTATCCCTAAAACGAAGCATATAAACCAATCACATATATACATATTCTAGTATTGGAGGACAAGATAAACAATCCAAATGAAGTTTATATATAGATATAAAAACCTTTGCTGCGATAATTACCTCAAACACCGTAGTAGAGGGGAAAACTACCGGTATATCATCTTTATTTAAATCATAAATAAGTCCATATATCTGTTCAACTAACTGTTAATTTGACGATATGACTATATATCTTATAAATAAATAAATGAACGAATACAGAATTTGAAAACTAGAAACAAACGAACGGATAAAAAAAAACGATGAATAGAATTTTTAAAAATAAATAAATAAAATAAATAAAACTTGTCAATAGGAAAATGAAGTCGCCAGCAGGAAAGAAAAAACAACCATAAAAACCTAAGATAGGGAAGTAGCAACGATAAGAGTATAATATAACTTCAGATCAAAGTAAAAACTAAGACCAATAAACTACCACCAAGTAAAAAAAAAAAATACTAACACCTCCTCACTGCGACAGGTTAACCACACAAAATCGTACTTCCCCCTCCTGACTTATTCCCAAAACTTGTACTACTCACATTCAAAGTAAACACTCCACTTTCCTCCAGAACGTAAACCACACCCTAATATCTTATGAAAACTAATGTAATTTTGACTCCAGTTTCAATCCTTGAATCCTTTTTGGTCTGATGAAGTGTTATCGCGGAATTTGGATTCCACTGAAACATGTATGCACATATGTAACCAATAATGTTTGCATAATAAATAAACTATACACCAGCTTGTTCTGCATTAATAATAACGCGAGTTTCATTGGATTTACATGTAGGAACCAATCGATACAACCATATTTTTTTTAATATATATATATATATATATATATATATATAAAACCACCATTTTTGGCAATTTTATAAGTTCCAAATCTCAGCGACTATTGATCAAAATTTAACAAATGAAGGCTTGTTCGAAAGGTAATGACCTGAATTGTGTAGTGGGCTATGTGACATTTGCCCTTCAGATCGCACATTAAGAGGATCATCCATCCTCCAGAGCCTACTTTTGGCACTTTTTTACAGCCATAAAATGTTTGAATCATAGTCATTTGTTTTCCTAGTTTTATGTATGAATTACAAAATATCTGATATTTTCCCAAAACCTCTGGCCTTGATGGAGGGGAGACTAAAACTAGCTGCTATGGTTTCAAATGATTTGAAATAACAGTAAGGGGAGACTTGATTCCAAATATTTCTCATGTTATATCTCTCCTCTTTTGTTTTCATACATAAAGTAAACTTCACATGTATAAGGACTATCTGATACTGGAGATATTCATAATCGTACCCTATTTCCAAAAGTGGGGAGGTATAACATATAAGAAATATTCGGAATCAAGTTTCCTCTTGCTATTTCAGATCATTTTAAACCATAGCAGTAAGTTTTAGTCTCCCCTCCATCAAGGCCAAAGGTTTTTGGGATATATATTTACATAGGATTCATCACTTATCAAGCCCCGGAGGCTACTCGAGGATAAGGGTTAATGAGTGTACAGCAGTCAATGAGATAATATTGTAGTAATCATTAGTAGTGGAAATTTGATGAACTGGATTACTAAAGGGAACGGATCAACAAGAATTTGTTTACATTGGTCTTGAAGACAACCAAATTGTAATTAGATAGAAAGCAGACAAACAGAAATGTGTTCCACAGGCGTGCAGTTCTAAGAAAGAAGCTGTGTTCATGGAATCTACGTTTAGGTTTAGGCACAGATAAAGAGTGGGAGGAATTATTGATAGTGTTTTCTAGCCAGACGAGTGTTTTCCTTGAAAATTTCGCGAGTGGAGACCATAGATTGGAGCTCAGACGAGCACTTGCCATGAAATATATATATATCCCCAAAAGTTTTATTTTCTTCAAAATTCGGATAAGCTGCTATATCGAATCAGCATTATCTCAAAAACTAATAGTGTACAATATACGATTAAAAATTAAAAAAATATATATATTCAAATGACGACATTTGAACATTTCTTAATCCATTATTTAAATCATGTTAATGCATGACCAAAATTAGTATTTGAACAGTAAGTAATTCTTTGTTTTATCTCTTTCTCTCTCTCTCTCTCTCTCTCTCTCTCTGTATATATATATATATATATATATATATATATATATATATTTACAAATACACTCACATTATATATATATATATATTATATATGAGAGAGAGAGAGAGAGAGAATAAATGACAAAAAACTATATTCCAAAATTCATGATGTTGACCATTTATTCCTGTAATTCAGTTGACATATACAATTCTTGACAGTATCTGTTTCATAGCACATTTTGGAATATAATTTTTTGTCATTTATTCTTTATATTGCTCTGTAATTACATTGAGCTTGTTAAATAAGGATTGATATATATTAGAAGAAAATATATTTCTACAGAAATATATATATATACACACACACATATTTACAAATACACATGCACACACTGGAAAGAACCTGAATGCCTACTAGACACTGTCCTCGGGTGTCTAAGGTCTCTCTGTACAAGGGTTTGTCAGAACAACCTGGCATGAGGATACTTTTTCCATAGAAGTAAACCCTGAATAAATATTCAAAATCACATTGTATTAGCTGCCCAAATAAGATCTCCTCACTATGGCTAACTCACATTAGCCTTTACGAGGAATGATGCACCTTCTCTAAGTGAGGTTACCTCAGGTAATAGTATGAAGCTGGATACTCCACCAGACTAGATAATTTCTTGTAAGTAAGACCAAGATACCAAAATGACAGATATACTACAACATATGAAAATGGTTAATTGGGGGGGGGGGGAATTATGTTCTTAATTTCTTTACTAACTCGATGTTTGAGAGATAAAGAACTTTAATGGAACATTCGAGTATCTATGTATCTTATATAGAGTTCAAGTGTTAGCCCAGGTAGTGGGCCACTTGATTTCTCAGAACTTTGACTGAAATAAAATAAAACAAAAAAATACACACATATATATATAAATATACATACATACACACACACATACATATTTACAAATATACATACATACACATATATATATATATATAAATGCTCAAGAATATGGCTGAACAACAACTTTTAGGCGCCATTATATACAACATGCCAGCTGAAATTAAAAAAAAAAAACACTCTGCGAATTGAAAAGATATTAAAAATATCGGAAAAAAGAATAACTGTCGTGTTCAATCAGACGTGCTTGAATAATGACTTGCAGCCAAAATATACAAATATATATATATATATACACACACACATACATATATGTATATGTATTGGAAGTTTTTTAACGTTTAAAACTACTGTCACTAAATCATTTAATCACCTGCAATCGCTGCATCAATTTGCTTTCTCGAATTCACAATACTCCTACTGTTATTTCAGGGACCATCAGTTGTCTACTATGAAACACTATTTTGGGGATTTATATATAGATATACATACATACACACATACATACATAAACACACGCGTGTGTGTGTGTGTATACAGCTTTAGATATGCATGCATACACACACATACATAATTGTATACACACACACACACACGCGTGTGTGTGTGTGTGTGTGTGTGTGTGTGTGTGTGTGTGTGTGTGTGTGTGTGTTTATGTCTTTATTCAACATGGAGGCATTATATAAAAAAAATAAATTATAATCTTTTTGGGGGATGAGAGGGTAGAACAGGTAAAGAGGAAGAAGAAATAAAACGGTCCTATGAAGGTCACTATTATACAAACCCAAAAAAATAAAAAATAAAACACCTGTTTGCCCTTCTGTGCAGAAGAAAAAACAATAATAATAAACAGAGTTAAATAGATTAAAATGGCGATACTAATGCGCTGATTGATTGATCGCTGAACTTGCACAAAAAAGGAAGAGAACGAGGGAGAATTACTTACTTAAGCCATGGGAGATTATCCATGTAGTTTGAGTTAATCCACTTGACATTGCATCATTGACTCTGAAATAGATAAAAAAATATATATATATAATTTTATTAAACATTTCAAAGTCAAACAAGTAATCACTTAATTCACATTCATATTGTCGTGCCTTACACGTGTTTCATTAGATAGCATGAATATACCAAACGAACCATCAGAGATTTACCTTAGTTCCTCAGGATAAATAGAAATTTTGAATACATATATGTATTTTAAGTATATATTTGTTTACAAACGTGGATGTATATATAAGATTTGTTGTTGGCGTTTATTTAATTTTTTTTTTTGTAGCGATATTAACAACTTTAAAACGCTGTTATTCATTTTTTTTTTTTTTTTTTTTTTGCTACATTAGCGGGGTTTTTTTTATATATACCGGCATTGCCCGGGTGTTTGGAGGTCTATGTTGGAAAAAAAAAAAAAAAAAAAAAAAGCAGTCAATTTTTTAAAAAAACTTTGACCCCTATTATGATCCCTTAACATTTATAGTTTTGGGCTCAAATCATGTTAAGTTAGATCCATGTCCAAGGAACCTATATCTAAAATTTCAAGTGTTTAGACCAAACATTGTCGGAGGAGTTTGGTAGAATTCTCAAAGGTCAAATCGTTGAACTTTGACCTCTTAACAGCCAAATTTCTGGCCGAAAACCGATCACATCGATTTTCCCAAATCTCAATATCCTGTATATCAAATTTCGAGTCTGTAGACTTAAAATTAACAGAGATATTGCGTAGGGAAATGCATACAGACAAGTTCACTTTTATAGATATATATATATAGATAGATATATTAAACAAAAATATATACGTATACATAAATATATATGGAAACAATTTTGTGTTTACTGTAAGCTTTTTACGCAAATATTACGCAAGTATAAATCATGTAGAATATCTGCATGAATATAATTACAGGTAATAGTTAACTAAAGATGATTATCCCATAAGAAAACCGAAAAACTAATAGGGAATTAATTAAAATGAATGTTTAAAAGAATATGCAAATTAGCTAGATCTTTTACTAGTGAATGCAATTCCAACCCCATATATAAGAAAATTGTATTTTCTTTTTAAATAATTAGGAAAGAGGGTTTTTAATATGAATATTAATACACACAAAAGAAAAACGAATTTATAGGAGTATAGATATGTATATGAATGACTCGACCCCTATTTTTTATGGGATCTATTTATTTATTATTATTATTATTATTATTACGTGCATGAATGGTATATCCCTAGACATGCATGTTTCTAGCTTTCAACCGTCATCAGCACGAGTTAAGATCGAACTTATGACACCAACATATATATATATATATATATATATATATATAAGGGGCTTAGGACAGTCTAAAGAGCAGAGTATATTTTAATGTATTAGTAAATTCATTAATACAATTAAAAGAAAAAAGAAAACAGTGCTCGTTGTAATGTAGATATATAATAAGCTCGATAGACATATACATCCTAGAGCTATTTTAATATTGAGTAAGATGATAATTTATAATTAAAATTAAAAATCGGAAAGAAAGAGCAAATAAAATCATTTTGTTTGTTCTTCCTTGTGAAACCGATTTTTAATTTTAATTATAAATTATCAATCATCTTAATATATATATATATATATATATATATATATATATATATATATATATATATATCGGCATAGGCAAAACTCTGATACGAGTAGACATTTTTGCTCATTAGGATTGAGCCAAGCACAGCCACAAAGTGTTTTAGGTGATCCACGAGGTGCAACTTCGTGTCGCACACACTTCAGATGTCACCATTCGCTGTGGTAAACATGTGCTTGACATGCAAGTTCAAGAAGGCATCTTGCAGCAGGTTTCTGGTACACCATAACATGGAGTATCGCCTAGTCGACTACCTGGCCAAACGCGTTTATTTTGGGTTGCATCGCCCCCAGAGAATTAAACGCAGTACATACAGCACCAAGATTTCTCAAATTATCACTCATGTAGTACTGGCCAGGCACATCGTTTCATATATATATATATATATATATATATATATATATATACACGAGCAAACAGTTAATAAAACATGTTAAAAAACACTTTGAAATGAGTTAAAAACATATTTAATCTGAAAAGGAAACACTAGATAAGTGGATAGTCTTTAATCCGCGGAGTTTCGAAGAAATACTTTCCTTCTCATCAGAGGGTAGGAATTAGCAAAATGTGGGATCGGATTTTGCATGCAAAAGTATTTGATGAAACAAGTAAGTCAAAGATCTTACTTGAAAACAAAAAAAGTGAAGAAAAAGGTGATTACACATGAATGGATAGTCTGGTGGAAATTCTTTTAATTTTCTTGAAGTTATACATTTGGATTTTACCGTCACTGGATTATTTATCTTCCACCAGACTTTCCATTCATGTGTAATCACCTTTTTCTTCACTATTTTTGTTTTCAAGTAAGATCTTTGACTTACTTGTTTCATCAAATCCGATCCCACATATTGCTAATTCCTACCCTCTGATGAGAAGGAAAGTATTTCCTTTTCAGATTAAATATGTTTTTAACTCATTTCAAAGTGTTTTTTTAACATGTTTTATTAACTGTTTGCTCGTATTATAAGCTCTATTTCCTATTTGATTTTATCAAGCTTTTACATCTGGCTGAGATAATTTTATAAATATTAATTCTTTAATATTTATAATATACTTTAATTTTACCATCTTGGATCATTTTGGTAAATTTAATTGTAATTTTTATTTTATATATATATATATATATATATATATATATATATATATATATGTAATTTTTATTTTATATATATATATATATATATATATATATATGGAATGTCATTTGTTGAACCAAACATCTTAAATGATGGTAAGAAGATAAAGGTTGTATGCTGAGTAGGGCTTGCACATTTGATGCTGAGATAATTATGTTTTCACTTGAAGGGCGGCATTGGTTTACAAGATCACCATACAAATGATCCTGCCTTGACAGAGTACAAAATAGACTTCGTGGCTTAGTGGGAGATGCCCTTTTCTCTACCCTGCAACCTCTCTCCCACAGAAGAGACGTTGCGAGCCTATCCTTGTTTTATCGTTATTTCCATGGCAGGTGCTCGTTTGAACTCCAATCTCTGGTCCCCCCATGCCAATCTTTCACGAAAAACACCTGTCTAGCTGAATCCACTGTGAAAAATTTCCCCATCTGTGCCTAAATCAAAACGTGGATTCCATGAACAAAGCTTCTGTCTTAGAACTGCATGCCTGTGGAACTCTGTTCCGTCTGCCTGCTTCCCACCTGACTACAACTTGGATGTCTTCAAGTCCAACGTTAACAAATTCCTAATGAACCGCCCCTTAAGTAAACACTTTATCAAATCTCCACACTAACGTACTGTACTTGCAATAACCCTTATCCCTGAGTGGCTTCCGGGCCTTGATAAGTGGTGACCACCGTGTAAAAAAAAAAAAAATCACCAATGTAAACAAACAGCAAAACGAAATATTTCACTTGTTCAAAAGGTATTTATTTATTTAACCGACATTTTAGACAATAGTGACTTCGTCAGAATATTATATTTTGGATTTAAGAATAATCTAGACGTCAGTTTTGTGAATTGATAAAAATATTTCCAAAACTATTTCATCTAATAACGATGTACGAGGTGCTTTCAATGAGTTTCCAGAATTTTCTTTGTACAGGCAACTTCAGGTGTCAAACTTTTGAAAATTCAGTATGTTATTGCTATACATCTGATGAGATGACTGACCAATTTTTATGATTTCAGATTTAAATGAACAGCTACAGCAGGAATTGGAATGCACCCTACTAAAGCTAGATTGTTACAGCTGATGAATTTGAAAAATGCTATCTGAACATGAGGACACTTTCAATTTTAAACTTGGAAACATATGCGACATTTTGCATGAATCCAGCATCAGTTTTTGAGTGGCATAAGAGATTCAAGGAAGGCAGAGAGTTTGTGAAGGATTATGAGAGCTGTGGGAGGAATAAAGAACTCAGAACACAAGTTGATTGGCCAAATAAAGAATTTTATGGATAAGTACCGCCGTATGTCTATAAAGATAAGTGCACAGTTCAATGTCAGTGTGGGAATTGTATGCACAATTATTCGCTATGAACTAAAGATGTGGAAGATTTGCGCAAAGTTTATCCTAAGGGTGCTTCATCCCTATCACAGACTATTTGACTCAGATGGACACCAAGACAGTTCCTCACCTTGCTCTCTGTTACTTTTTGTTATTCCCTAAACTTAAGGAAAAACCTCAGAGGCTATTACTATGAGACAATTGAGGAGATGAAAGAGGCTGTGATGATGGTTATAGTGAGCCGTTTATGCCTACAAATTTGCTTTGTCTAGATCAAACACAGACACAGAACAAGCTGTGTGCAGTAGTACACACACACACACACACACACATGCATGGAGTGGAGCACGTGCAAACATCACATAACTTTGATACGCATGCATTTCCTGTGACCTCTGACAGCCTTCTGTTTCCCTCTCTTCTCCTTGGCACCAAGCAGTGCACACATAAACATGTGCGTACCATAAACATGCATCATCGTATGACGTAAGGCTTACACTTTTATTTGTATAAACATTGTTACCTGTAAGATGCTTACACGTAGAGCTAATACAATATGAACAATCCAAGACTGTTATAATTAAACTATATATTGCTCGTGTAAAATATGAACTATAACCTCTATTTGTGCACACTTCCACAGAGGTCAACATGTACAAGCCATTATCACACGTCCTTACGTGATTACCAAATTATTGCACCAATGTATGAACTTTGCTTTGTTTTGTATTAAATAAATAATAGTTTATATATATATATATATATATATATATAATAAATAATGTA
Organism: Euprymna scolopes; assembly: GCF_053919585.1. Classification (NCBI taxonomy): domain Eukaryota; kingdom Metazoa; phylum Mollusca; class Cephalopoda; order Sepiida; family Sepiolidae; genus Euprymna; species Euprymna scolopes. Next base: position 18,746,411 of record NC_136512.1, read on the forward strand.
GTTTTATATATATACTCGTATAATGGTTTTCCTTATTACTAAGTTGTGAACATGCTTTATATGGCTTCCTAACAGGGTCATCGACATGCTCACACAAGAGAACTTCCATAGGCTTTCCAGAAATTTTTTGAACGGTACAACAGATATATTACAGACGTTATTGGAATTGTACAGCAAGTGCATTGTCGCCGGAGGTGATTACTTTGAAGGGGACTAGAGTTTCATTCGTTAATAAAAGTACACATATAAAAAAAGTCTGGAAACTTATTGAAGGTACCTCGTATTACTATGCTGAAGGACAGTTAACGTTTTTTTTTTCTATAGCTTTTATTCTATGCGTTTTAATCATTCAAAACACAAGTGAAAATATTCGTCAGTTTTAGGATTGAGTTATTTTTTGAACGACCATTTTTATTAATCTAATTAACCGTAATTTATAATTTCCTCATCAAGTGACGCATCTCTTTCACCCTCTCTTTGTGTTGCTTGACCCCCACCTCCCTATTCACTCTTATTCTATACACTGTCTTTTACTCTCGTTACCGTTTCTCTCTATATGCACATACATGTATTATTATCATCATCATGTTGCGATAATTATCCTTTCTGTGTGCTGCGCTAACTATTTTTCTAATTCTTTTTTGTGCCATTCACACAATCTTCTATACTAACCAGTCCTCTTCCTGTCTTTTCTTTTCATGTAGAGTTGGTCAGCATCATCCTTTCGGTGCAGTGCATTATGCATGATCATAAGTGTCCTGGTCGTCTTGTCAAGATTCAGCTCTTTTAAACAATCAGGAGTATCTTACTGGCCATATGTTTATACCTTTTATTAGGTGCCTACAATACAGATTAGTATCTTGGAATTCATTATTATTATGTACTCACTAGAAGTTCTCACACAGGTCATCATCAGTGACTGCTCACTGAAAGTAATCGGTGGTGTTCCTTAGAGTCTGGGTGACAATAAATCTCCCATAATTCCAAGTATGCTCCACCTCTTTTGATAACCTTTGTAAATGGCTTTGTATCATTGCAACAGTCACTTGCTATTGATTTCTTGCTGTCAGCAACCATTGGTTTTTAGTGAAATTTAAGTGGCATTAAGTCTCCTGAAGGTCGCAGTGGAGGTCTGATTAATGCTCACTTTCTTCGGCTTTTCAATCCACTGCGACTTTTCATGGCTATTTTGTAATATACAATATTATATTACTTATTTTTTTATTCATTATTTATTTATTTTTTATTGATTATTTTATTATTCATTGTTATTGATTATTGATTTTTATTGATTTTTATTTCATTATTTATTTTTATTATTTTATTCATTTTTTATTAATTATTTAAATATTTATTTTTATCGATTATTTATTTGTTATAAATAATGTTATTTTTTTTATTATTTTTATTGGCTATTTTATTATTTATAGGTTATTTTAATATTTATTTTATTGATTATTCTATTTATTTTGTTATCGTTTTATTTACTTTTCATTGATCCTGTATTTTATTATTGTTAGTATTTTATTTTTCATTCATTACTTATTTTATTATTTATTGCTTATTTTTTAGTTTATTTAACTTTTATTGATTTTATTATTTATTTTATTGATTATTTTATTTATTAATTATTCCTTTTTTATTGATTATTTTTTATGTAATTTATTATGTAGTTTATTTATTAAAACTACAAATTTAAGTTAATCAACGTCCGTTTTCTAACGACTTTTCTTTCTACACATTTGTTTCATACAATGTCTAAAAATTGAATGCTTAACTTTCTTAAGTGTTGAATTCATTTTTGTAGAAGCAGAATATCAAGTCGATATGAATCCAAATGAATACAAAAATAGGACTTCTCTCTGGTCATAGCTTACTGAACATGCTTCTCATGTGGAAAAAATAAAGGGTCTTGTGTACATTCCTTAGTTTGACAGAAAAATCACCAGAGTTAGACTAGATACACCTGAGGAAGGTTGGAGGTTACATTGGCCGAAAGGTTGTGAAAATAACACCCTTACTGTTATCTCCCCTTACAAACTAATTGTATACAAAATACGAGTTTGACAGAAAAATTCTGGAGTTTGACAACATACACCTGAAGAAGATCAGAATTTACAGCAGCCGTTGTAAAAAGCAACATTCAAGATGAGAGCAGTAGTCCTAAAATCCAATTGAAACACATTATCAATCCTCATCTAAAAAATTCAGAAACATACAAGATAGAACGATAAAATTGTCGCCCTAGAAAAGACGACATGAATCCATTTCAGTTTGATGAAAACAGGTTTTCTTATTTTGTTGCAGACCATCTACTAATTGGCCAGTTGTGTACAAGTGATAGGAGCCTTCTAACATGTCTGAAAGTGACATAATGTTCAATGAGCCAGATCGGAGATACGCCGCTGTACTACGCGTGCTTTCTACCAATCCAAGTTATGACAACAGGACCATTGCCAGCACCCTCAAAATGCATCGCTGGATTGCCACGAATAACAGCGACGTGTCAGGGTGATGAAAACAAAGTTTCTGGCCACGGTTATGGTCGTTGGTGTGGTTTCAAGTGAGGGGCACATCATGCCACCTCACATCTTTGAAGTCGGCTTGAAAGTCAACACCAAAGTGTACCTGGATGTGCTGAAGAGTGTGGTGACAAATTTATTGTTCCACCCTGTAATATGGACATCATCATTGTATCGGGCGGGTTAGCCGGACCGAATTGACAGGTTTCTATCTTCCATGGCCTTAGGAAGATTTTCAAGTTGGAAGCCAGTGTTTTCTGTCAATAATCTTGTGTACGTCTTGACAGGTCTTCCTACTTTAGCAGTTCTGTATTTAAGATCCCACAGTACTACATCACTGACGACCTCATCTTTTCTTCTCTAATAGTGTCCGACATATCGTGTTCTTTTATTACCGAAGAGATCCTGGGTAACCAACCATACAGACGGCTAATGGTTGGGTGTGTTTTCCAGTTTAAGTTTAACACTGTCTGGAGCATTGTAGTGTAAGTTCCAAGTTTGTTTTGTTTTTTTACTGAGAGTCCATGCTGGTGAACCATCAAGCAGCATTGTCTCCACTACGGCTCTAATAAAGTTTTTCTTGATCTTTTCCGAAAGGACAGATTTTCATGTAAATTTTAGGCTAAAAGTTATTCATGGGAATCATGACCCCAGAATCATGACGTGTACTTCTGCTAGTACATTGTTGTTAACTATACCACTGTGTCTGTCTCGATTATTATAAGTTTACAAGCCTGCATTACTGGCTATGAAAGATTCAAAACATACGCCATTACAAAAATATAACTATTTTTTTTTTTTACATGAGGGTCACCACTTATCAAGGCCCGAAAGCCACTCAGGGTTATTGCGTGTACATTAATCAATGAGATAGTATTGTAGTAATCATTAGTATTGGGGGTTTTGATAGAGTGTCTTACTTAAGGGGGCGGTTTGTCAGGAGTTTGTTTATGTTGGACTTGAAGACGTCGAAGTTGTAGTCAGGTGGGAAACAGGCAAGCGGCAGAGAGTTCCACTGGCGTGCAGTTCTAAGAAAGAAGCTTTGCTCATGGAATCTACGTTTGGATTTAGGCACAGATAAAGAGTGGGGAAATTATTCCAATATTCATATATGTCTTTTTCAAGTATTAACATATATATGCATATTTTTAGGGAATATATAAAGAATTTATATGAAAAAGTATTTTTCCTGAAAATTAAATACAGGATTATTTATTTTATATTTTCTAAATAGAAAATTTTAGGGGGGGGGGGGCGAGTTCAGGAGAACCGGGCTGAACAGGTCGGAACTGAGAATGGTCGAATGCTGACAAGAATCCATATTTTTTTTTTTTTTTTTTTTTTTTTCACTATAGTAAGGATAAGCGGTCTTTATTTACATTTTTAAATTAGACACTGAAGAACCCCCCCCCCCCCACGAAAATGAAAGTAGAAATATTTACAAAATAAATTTAGGCCCAATAGATATCGGGCAACGCTAGGTCGACACACCGAATATTTTACATGAAGGAAAAAAATCCTTTGTGATTTTTTTTTTCTCATGGGATTATCTGGATTCAAACGATGTCCAATTTTTAGGATTGTACAATTCCATAAAAGGCAAGAAACTGGAATGGACACAAAAAGTCGATCACATGCAGGTGGGTTCAAAGTGAACAATTGTTAGTGGATGCGTCGGTTGGTCTGCCAGGCTTTTGTTTTTAATAGACTTTTCGTTGGTCTGTCACGATTCAGTTTTTAAACCAATCAATAATTATGTTTTCATTATTATTATATTATTATTATATTATAATATATATATATATATATATACACACACACTAGCAGTTCAACCCGGCTTTGCTTGGGCCCTATGTACTGTTCATAACTTTATGTGCATATGTTTATATATATATATATATATATATATATATATATATATATATATATATATATATATTAAAACTGTTTGACTCATGTCCAGGTAACCTACATCTAAAATTTCATGTGTTTAGATCCAAACTTAGCGGAGGAGTTTGGTAGAGATTTCAAAGGTCAATTCTTTCAACTGACTTCTTGGCAGCCAACTTTTCACCAAAAAACTGATTAAAAAGCTTGCTGCATGTCTGAATACCCTTTATGTAAAATTTCAAATGTTTAGACCCAAAATTGGCTGAATAGTTTGCTAGAGACCGCACAAGTCAAATCTTTTAAACTTTGACCTCTTGGTAGCCAGATTTCTGGCCAAAAACCGATTAAGGTGCTTGTCCTATGTCTGAATACACTTTATGTAAAATTTCAAATGTTTAGATCAAAAATTGGCTGAGTAATTTGATAGAGACCGCAAAGGTCAATTTTTTTAAAAATTTGACTCCAATTTTGACCCCTTAACATTTGTTTTGGGCTCAAATTACATTAAAATGTCTGATCCATGTCCAAGTAACCTACATCTAAAATTTCAAGTGTTTAGACCAAAAATTGGCGGAGGAGTTTGGTAGAGTTTTCAAAGGTCAAATCGTTGAACTTTGACCCATTAACAGCTAAATTTCTGACCGAAAACCGATTAAAAAGATTTTCCCAAATTTCAATACCCTTTATGTCAAATCTCGAGTCTGTAGACTGAAAATTGACAGAGTAGTTTGGTAGAGAAATGTACGCACACAGACACACACACATGCACAGACAATTTCACTTTTATAGATACGTAGATATATAAGTGACCTTGTATGTGCGTGGAAAGGTCTATCAAACTACTGTTAATTTTTGGTCTGCTACCTTGAAATTTAATATATAAGGGATTTGGACCTGTGGAGAAAATTTCATTTGGTTTTTAGCTGGTAAAAACAGCTGCTAAAAGGGCAAAATTGGAAAAAAAATGGAACTTAGCATTCATAAGTTGACTAAACCTGTTACTTATGCACATGCGCAAATATACATTTATATCTTTTTTTTTTTAAGTTTTTATATACCTGTGGAGAAAATTTCATTTGGTTTTTAGCTGGTAAAAACAGCTGCTAAAAGGGCAAAATTGGAAAAAAAATGGAACTTAGCATTCATAAGTTGACTAAACCTGTTACTTATGCACATGCGCAAATATACATTTATATCTTTTTTTTTTAAGTTTTTATATACCTGTGGAGAAAATTTCATTTGGTTTTTAGCTGGTAAAAACAGCTGCTAAAAGGGCAAAATTGGAAAAAAAATGGAACTTAGCATTCATAAGTTGACTAAACCTGTTACTTATGCACATGCGCAAATATACATTTATATCTTTTTTTTTTAAGTTTTTATATACATATGGACTTATCTCAGATGGTAACAAATAATGCTGGAGAGCTAAATGTTTTGGTTTCGATTCCAGCTTATGGCACACAAGTCACTTTTTTTTTTTAACTTTTGAAAACACTACTATATATTAGGTACAATATAATAATCAACTGAGAACTGACTATGATAATAAATACCAAATCTACATAAATTAAAATATCATATTTAAGCGTATTTTATGACAAGGCAACACCGGGTGGCCTGCTAGTAATCAATATTATCATTTACTACTCACTAGGAATCGTATTTTAATCAGGATTTTCCTCCCTTAGAGTAGATGTGGTATTGTGGTGATTGTAGCCAAGAATCTGATACACAGGGAATGTCTAAGGCTCTCCCCTTTATATTCTCCACTTTTTTGATAGCCTTGTGCCTAATTTGTTAAAAATTTAGATTTTATGTCAATATCTTTTGCAAATAAATAATTCGATGTGTAGTATCTGTTTTGATATTACACTTTGTCTCTTCTGTTCTTAGTGAAGAAAAAAATCCTTCTAAACCGAGCGCAATAAATAAATAGCAATTGTTGTAAATTAACTAATCTATTTCAGAATGAGATGGTTTTCTGATTGAAAAATGGAAAAATGTTGGGGTTTTTTTTTTACTTGAGAGTCAACTTTTATCAAGACCCGGGGGCCACTCAAGGACAAAGGTTAATGAGTATTAGGTAGATGGTGAGACAACAACGTGATGATCAGTAATGGTGGAACTTGAGTAGGTCAACAAGAACTTATGGCATTCCGGCATATATCTTGAGACATTTCATTGTTGCATTACTTCCCCTGTTTTTTAGACGGTGACAGATGTTTTGGTGTCCCCGACGAAACATCTTCCAACAAATATTATGTATTGCAATATGTAATATTATATTATTTTTCGTTATTTATGATTAACAGTTTGACGTGAACAATTCTTATTTGTATTTTTAAAAAATGCGCAATATTTATTTCTTGAAACTTAACTTTCTTTTTCATGTGAAACGTTCTTAAAAGTAAATAAACATTTTATTACAGAAAAATATCATTTTAATAATTATATTACAAATACTACTACTACTACTAAATTCCAGTATAGACCAATGGCCGCTGCCAGCAAGAAATCAATGGTAAGAGGCTGTTGTAATGATGCAAATTTATTTGCAAATACCATTGAAGGAGGTGGAGAGAGCTGGACGTCCGGGGAGACTTGTTGTCACTGAGCTTCCAGAGAACACCACAGGTTTCCAATCAGATCTTTGATGACCTGTGTGAAAGCTCCATGTAGGCCAATACTACTGCTACTAATAACAATAATAATACTACTACTAATAATAATAATACTAATAATAATAATAATAAATCCTGCCAAATCGTAGGCTTTGCTGTTCTAGCGGACCATAGGATAAATATCAAAGAAAAGGAGTAACGGAGCAAATACACAGAGCTAGCCAGAGAACTGAAAAGGATATGAATGATAAAAAAAAGTTAAGATAGTACCTAAAATAGTAGGAGCACTAGGAACAATTCCAAAAAGCTTTGAAAAAAGAATGGGAGAAATTGGAATCAGAGGAATGACTGGAAAAATACAATGAACAACAATAATGAAAACAGCTGAAATATTAAGGAAAACTCTTGAATGCGGAGACTAATACACATGAGCTACACACACGGACCAGATGACCTGCTGCAGAGACAAAACATGAAGAAACGTCACATGGAATAAAGAACATTGAAGATACATATCTATAAGTTCTCAACTCCCTCCCCCATCCCCTCTCATTGCCTAATCACCGCCCCCCCCCACAAAAGAATGATGCCAAATAGTCGAGAAGGGTCAAGGAGGATGGAAAGACCAAGGAGAGAGCACTGACCAGATCACCGATGGATACATGCGAAGAGAACTGGGATCTTGGAGAGGCTTATTGCCACTCAAATTCCAGTGGAGACCAATGGCCGCTGCTAGCAAAAAATTGATGGTAAACTGTTGTGATAATGATAAATATAATATTTAATTAATAAATATTATCAGAAGAGATGGAGAGTACTGGAAAGCTGGGGAAACTTGCCACTCAGCTTCCAGAGAACACCACAGGCTGTTATCAAGGAGAGATCCTCTATGACCCGTATGAAAACTCCTTGCGAGCCAATAATAATAATAACGATAATAATTTGTCTAAGAATGGGATAAATTTCTTCAGTTAAAATATGTTTGAAGATGCTTAGTCGGGGATGCCAAATCACTTAACACCGTCTAGAAAACAGGGGAAGTAATGCTGATTTGATAATTTAATTTTAATAAAAAAAATATAATATTACATATTGATACCTCTGTTCAGTTTCGAAAGACAAAGGATAACCCCTGTGAAGGCAGCTGCACGTGTAATTATGTGGCAAGAGTTGCGCAATTCCCAACCACATCTCTCCTGAATTGGCACTGTTTGAGTCCAGTGGCAAGGAGAAGTCCAGCATGACTGGAAACAATGCAGAGACAAGCGGAGAGCACATACAGCACCTGGATGTCCCAAATGGTCACCCATCTGGTACTGGCCATGCCCATCGTTGCTTAGCTTGGGTTATCTGACGGGAACCAGTGTGTCAAACCTGATTATGCCGTATAATATATTACATATTATAATACATAATATCTGTTGGAAGATGTTTCGTCAGGGAGGCTAAATCATCTGTCACCGTCTTGAAAACAGGGGAAGTAATGCAACAATGAAATGTCTCAAGGAATATGCTGGAATGCCATAAGTTCTTGTTGCGTTGTGAATAATCAAATTATTATGATTACATTTGAAAATGATCATGTTATAGGAAGATGGGAAGCAGTCCCATGGTATTGTATTCCACAGACAGTTCTAGGAAAGAAAATTTGCTAATGGAATGTTCGTCTAGTTTTAGGTACTTGTTGAAATTAAGGGAAATTGTTGACAGTTATAGCTAGAGGAGTATTTGTCGCGAATGTTTTACAGAATGGAGGGAGGAACCATAGATTGGAGCTCAGTCGAGCACCTACCATAAAACTAAAGATAGAGCAGAAACACACCCACAATGTCTGTTCTGCGAGACACAGGAAGTAGGGAGGCAAAAAGGTAATCGTCCACTAGATTTCGAAGACGGTTTTCTACCCTGCCAAGGCAGGAAAGGGGTGCTCTTAGGAGCTCCACCTCAGGTGTAGCAACAGTACTCTATCTTTAGACGTGTGTGTGTGGGGGGGGGTGAGATACTTTCTGGAGCGGTAGAATGATCCAATCATTTTTTTTTCCGGTGATTTTGACTACAGATCTGATATAGGTCTTCCGTTTCAGGTCAGCATGGAAGGTTAGTCCCAGAAGTTTGCCTAAGCAAGTTGCTTCCTCAGGACGAGGGCCGATCATTTCAATTGGGGCTGAGTAGGGATTTAAATGTTGGCAATGATAACTAAAATAGACAATGCGTATTTTTATTTTCTTTAATATTGTTGTTGTTTTTTTATTTCTTTCTTTTATTTATTTATTTATTTATTTATTTATTTATTTATTTATTCGTTTTTGCGGTTTGAAAAAAGAAAAAGAAAATCTCTGCTACCCACCCAGCGGAACAATGCGCGTAAGGAGTTTGCAGTGGTTCTCTTGAGAAAATGAACGACGCCATTTTCTTTTCTTTTTCTCAGGACATTTCAAACAATTACTTACAATTCATTTGATGTCGAAGCGCGTTAATTTAGGAAAAGTTAGTAAATAAAACAAAATAACCGCGTCTCTTTGTGTGCGCAGTAATTAGAAAAGTGTTCATTCGTGAAATATGAGAATTGTGACTAGTTTTACATGCGACCACGTTACTCTTAGTACATGCTTCGTCCGTAAGTCTGTTGGTAAGTCACACGCAATTTCGAAATAGCGTTTCCCTTAGTTTGTCAAGACAGCTGAAAGACTGCCCGAAGACGAGGATAAGCGGCGGAATTTTGTTCACAAGCATATGGCGAAGGTCTCTGGAGTATGTCACTCTTGAAATAGAATTTTTGTTAGTCTGTCACGCTTACGCTAGAAATATTTTTGTTGGTCTGTCACGATTTACTGCATTTTCTTATTTTTTTTATTTATGGAATATAGCGACTGCTGTCATTCCACTTCCCCGGGGAAAAAAAAAATTTGGATTCTTCCGATTATACCCCCCTCTACCTCAGTTTATTTTTAATAAGGAAATACTAACCCTGAGAGAGAGAGAGAGACTGCATCTATATAATTCCATTCTGCTAAGTCTGTTGCAAAGAAGGCAGGTTCCCTTCAATGGACTAGAAAACATCACATCTACCGGCATCCTATCTATAAACCTATAAAGTTTTTTTTTTCTTGCTCTAACAGTGATATTAAAAACCTACTTTTTCTATTCAACAATTATTAAAACGAATTTCTTAATATACTCAGTCATGTATATGCGAGCGACTACATGAAAGTTAACTACTTTCCTAGATGCTGAAAGATTTTTTTTTTTACTCTAATAGCTTCTTTCCACTTGTTATTGGAATTCCCTCCCTGCTTCATCACGACTATACAAATGTGCAGAGATATAAATGTAAAGTGAACAAATATCTTGCTGGCAAAATTCTGACCCTTGTTTTAGGGTGAACACAAAGAAAAGGAATAACAAATGAAAGATAAGAGAGAAAAAATAAATAAAAAAAGGAAAAAAGAAAACAGGAAAAAGTAAAGAAAAAGTAAAAAAGAAAAATGAAGTAAAAAAGAAAAAGTAAAAAAGAAAAAGTAAAAAAGAAAAATGAAGTAAAAAAGAAAAAGTAAAAAAGAAAAAGTAAAAAAGAAAAAGTAAAAAAAGAAAAAAAAAGAAAAAGTAAAAAGAAAAAGTAAAAAGAAAAGAAAAAAGTAAAAAGAGAAAAGAAAAAAGAAAAAATAGAAAAGAAAAAATAGAAAAGAAAAAATAGAAAAGAAAAAATAGAAAAGAAAAAAGTAAAAAAAAAGTAAAAGAAAAAAAAGTAAAAGAAAAAAAAAGTAAAAGAAAAAAAAAGTAAAAGAAAAAAAAGTAAAAGAAAAAAAAGTAAAGAGAAAAGTAAAAAAGAGAAAAGTAAAAAAGAGAAAAGTAAAAAGAGAAAAGTAAAAAGAGAAAAGTAAAGAGAAAAGAAAAAAGTAAAAAAGAAAAAAGAAAAAAGTAAAAGAGAAAAAGAAAAAAGTAAAAAAGAAAAGAAAAAAGCAAAAAGTAAAAAGCAAAACTAAGTAAAAGAGAAAGAAAAAACAAGAAAAAATAAAAACAAAAATATAAAAAAAATAAAAATAAAAATAAAAGATGAAGTAAAAAAGGAAAAAAGATAAAGAAAAATAACAAAGGAAAAATATAAAACGAAAGTAAAAAAGATAAGAAAAAAATATGAAAAAGTCAAAAAAGCGAAAGAAAAAAAGTAAAAAAGCGAAAAAAAAATAAAGTAAAAAATAAATAAAAATAAAGAGAAAGGAAAATAATCAAACAGTAAAATAGCGAAAGAAAAAAATAAAGTAAAAAATTAAAAATAATTAAAATGAAAGTAAAAAAGAGAGAAAGAAAAAATAATGAAAAAAGTTAAAACCGAAAGAAAATAATATATAAAAAATAAAGTAAAAAAAAAAGAAAAATCGAAAATAAAAAAGAGAGAAAGAAATAAATAAAAAATATGTCTGATCAAACAAATTGTAGAACTCATTTCTCGTGTGAAATTTTGTTTTTCTTTTTGTTTCTTTATTTTTTCTGTTGTCAAAAGAATGAAAGAAAAGATTTCTAAAGATAGTTTGTAGATTTCGATTGAAGACGACGTACGAAAGGCAACTTCAATTAGATGACCATAATGATTGCAATTGACAACTCTATTGTATAAATAACAAATGTTTATTGGTATGTATATCTAGCTAAGACTTCAAAAATACACAACAAATACCCACAAAGTTGTATTTATTTATTTTATTTTTTTTTTTTTTTGTAATTAGAGTCCTTTAAGATGCGGTTTCATAATCTGTGTCTTTATTTTTTGCGGACCTTTTATCCTCATCTTTAGAGTTGTCATCAGAAGAGTTTCATATGTATATAGCCATCCACATACAGTATTTGGCTATAGGTTTGTCATCCACCGACACGGGCTTATCAGTGCGGTCAGACAAGCAACTACCTCAAATAAAGATACTGTGTGTGTGTGTGTGTGTGTGTGTGTGTGTGTGTGTGTGTGTGTGTGTGTGTGTTTGTGTTCCTTATGGCTGATTTTTTTTTTCCAAATTTCATACAAGTGTACTTTGTGTTTGGGAGTACTCTTTAACAGGTTTTGTATCGGATATGTTTCTGATAAGAATCAAAAATCGATAATCGAAAAAATCCGATCAAAGAAAGAACAGTTCGATTTTGACGAAGGTTAACACTTTACACAGCCTAACATCATAAGTGCATTTGAGAAGTTTTATCATCGCATAAGCAGAAGGTTCCAGAGTATAAAATCAATAGTAGATTCCTTGATAAGTCAGGAGCGCATTAAAAATGAATGTTTCTTTTTAGAGTACAATTGAACCATGATACTTGACTCTTGCATTTTAAACTTTAACTCAAATCATTATATAAGAATAATTTTATAAAATCAACAGCAGGTTCTAGCGAGGCACATGCAGCTTCCTCCCGGTGAATTGCAGTGGGTCTCTGACTAGAACAGGAAATCAATCGATTTGATTGAAAAATGGACGATTTCATCGATTTCGATGAAAATGAAAATATTGGAAGTGTAGAACATTCGCAGTTTCTAATTTAATCCCGGAAACGTCAGGTCTCCCTACTAATATATATATAATACACACACACACATGTCTGTCCGTAGTAGTGAGTGTTTCCCATGATTTCTGTGTGCATTAAATTGATTTACATATAGACATGATATGCGTATAAACTGTCTTACGCACCGCCTGTGCGGTCAACTTTAATATAGTCATTCAAATAGAATTTTTCTCAGAAAATTTGCAGATAGAGTGGGTTTATTTTGTTTAATGTCATTTCAACCCCTGGGGTCACTTAAGTTCAAGCAAATTTTTAATAGATTTTTTTTTTTATTTTTTTTTTTTTTTATTAGCCTGGGTGCTCACATGTTTGGAGGTGTGTGTTGAGCAAATAAAAGGTGGTAAGGCAGCCAGGCTCGAACCCGTACAGTGAAGGAGGCAAAGAAAGTGGGGGGGGACAGAAAAAAACGTGACATCTTTGCTAGTATGCCCATTGCCAAAACAGAAGCGACGTAGGTTTAAATAAAGGCTAGAGAATCGAAAAGAGGCGATGACTTTCGAAAATATCGGCGAACAAAAGCGCCCCCGTTCTGTAGAAAAGTGTTCAGTTAAGGGTGAAAGAATTAATGTTTTTGGCCAATTCTTTGATATTTGTCCTCCGAAGAATCGCATTTCAAAAGGATAGCGATCTTGTGAAAATCCGTCGCCTCTGACGAAAGTTTTTTTGCAATACATACATACATACATATAGACAGACAGACATGCATACATACATTTAAATAGACAGGTGAGAATTATATTATAAATTGGGTTATGAGTTTTATAATGTTTTGCTTCATTCTTTATATTTTGTTGGGGCGATTAGCATGCTTTAAGAAATGTCTTATTTCTTATAGAATGAAGGATTATACATGTTTGGTTTAGTGGTTTTGTTTTACGGCATATCAACCGTTTTCAGGTTATTTAATGCAAAATCCGGTCATTTTAGTTTTGGTTAAAACTTTTTATGCTTCAAGTTCTTTATATCTTCAAATATTTATTCATGAGGTTTGGTTTGATTGTTTTGTAGAGAAAAATTGTTATTTTCTTCTTTTAGCTTTGCAGAACATGATTTAGTTTTGCAAAGGGGAAATTAGGAGGAGTAGTCGTAGTTGTTTGGATTTACTGCAAATCGACCGCAGTGGGTCATTCTATTCCAGATATGGTTTGTACATGTATATAATTTGTATGATCTGAAAATAAATAGTCCATTAGGCAATTCCATTGTATTATTATTATTTTTTTTCCATTTCTATTCAACCTATCAGATCTTGTGATTTTGAGTATTTTCTGTTCTATGGGATGCTTTTGTTGTTGTTTTTTAATTTGTTTTTTGTTTTTTTTGTAATTCCATTTTTTCTATTGTGCCTAACTCGAGCGTTTCATTCATAGGTTTTGTTTTTAGTGTCTGGATTTGGATCATTGATGTGTCTCTTTGTGACGTTAAAATTTGGGCGAGAGTTGTTTATATTGCGTTTCGTCTTTGTGTGTTTGTATATTTTCCATGCAGAAAGCTTATTTTATTTATTTATGAAGATGTTGATGTCTTGATTTCGGAGGGACTCAGGTTTTGTGTTAGTTTTTGTGGTTTTGTGGTAGTTTTGCTACCTGAGAGCCTTGTGGTAGTGTTAGTTATTGTTCTTGAATATCTTTTGTTGTGTAGGTAGGGTTTTCGGGTAAAGATTGTTTAGATTGTTGTGTAGATGTCTGTAGTTCTTTTATAAAGGTGAGGCGTTCGTTTGGGTTCATATTTGTGAGTTTTCTTAGGAGGAGGTTACATTTTTAGCATTCAGAATTGGAAGTCGTTTGCAATGGTTGAGTTACTCTTGAGTAAGAGCTGGCTGGATGGGTATTCTCGACAATTTTGGGGGTTTCCGGGAAGGAGATGTTTTGGGCGTATTTAGTTTTATTACCTTTTTTTCTTTTTTCCATTCTTCGCAGAATCTTCAGTCAGCTGAATGTTCTTGCCATTTTTACAGAGTTCACCCGTTGGCAAGTGACTTATCAGCCCATTTCACAATTTTTACATAGTTTCCTTCTAGTGGGCGCATTCTCGTAATGCTTCTGGTAACAAGAACATTTAACTGAATTAGGGATACAGATATCCATTTTCGTTCTTATATATACCTGATCTTAATTTTTTTTTCTTGGAAGTTGTGCAGAGTTAAATGCATGTATTGGTGTTGAGTTCTTGATCGTTGTTTTTATAGGAATTCTTTTTTACATCTGTTACAACTTGGTTTTTAAGTTTTGTTTGATTTCGTCTGTTGTGCAGTTATGTAGTATTGGGAATCCCAGATTAAATGCTATATAGGTAGTTTTAGAAATAGAAAGTTATATAAGCATATTTTATTTCCCATCAGCGAGTTAGCAGGGTAAGAAAAGGTTAGGTTTGGCAGACATCAAACTCAAGTCACCCTTGAACAATCTTGATAGAATGCACCAGAAATTAAGGGGTGACACGGGAATTGTGGGTAGACTTCCGGTTGACGACCACATGGGAGCAGAGTTGGTCTAGACAGTAGATGAAGCAGACGAGAAATTTGGTCTCTCCCGACAATCAGGGTCCGAGATATAGGCTTGCCTTGAATAAAAGATTGAAGCTTCAGTCCATCTTGTTGTTCATTAATGAATCTGTCTGCAGTGACCACTCCCCAACGAGATGTCAGACCAACGGCCAGAAGATATCATCCGCTGGCCAAGACAAGCAGGTATGTTCACATTACATTTGCGCATACACGTCTCGGAAACCTTCCAAGGCAAGAAACGGTGTAAGGATAAGAACACACCCGCACACACATATAACAGTGAAGTGCACGTAACATACGTAAGAGCATGCACACCCACACACTTATATGTAAGAACATTGATAAACGAAACGTAAAAGTACTCGTAACAAGAAAACGTAAAAGTAAACGATTAAGAACTAATAGAGAGTAATAAATAAGGAATTAATAAATAAGGATGCAAACATCTCTTTTACAGTTATCTAGCCCTGAACTTTTTACCCCCTCCCCTCCATTGTGAAGTTTTTTTTTTTTTTAGATTTATGGAGGTAGCCTTTTATTTTTTTTATATTGCGTAGTGGTTTGTATTAATAATTCAGTGCAGTTCTTGATTTTTTTTTCTTCTACTATCAAAGTATTGTTATGTTACTGGAACCACGTTCGCTGTGAGATATTTTTCTATTATGAAGGGTAAGAGTTTGGCCATAGGTTTGTTGTCCACCGACACGGGTGACAGTTTGGCCATAGGTTTGTCATCCACTGACACAGGTGACAGTTTGGCCATAGGTTTGTCGTCCACTGACACGGGTGACAGTTTGGCCATAGGTTTGTCATCCACCAACTCAAGAACTATGTATGTTGGAAAGTAAGTGGTTACGTATGTTTCACAATGTGGGTCTGCACAAGTATCAGCGTCTGGATGTTGTCTTTTGCACAATTTCACAAATTTATTTGTGTTAGTGTGCAGTTTATTGTCAGGTGCTTTATGTTGAGTTTTGGATTTCATTAGTTATACTTCTCACCCACCTCCAAGTCTCATGAGGGGATGTGCCGAGAGGGAAACCCCATTCGCTTTGTAACATCAGGGTCACATAGCCAATATACTCATGCTGATGATTTGCAGTTTAAATTTCTGTACTTGGATTTTCATTCCCAAGAAAATTACTCACCCAGGGACAGAAAAGGGTATGCGTCCTTTTTCAGCAAGATTGGCCCTACAACCATCGTCTTAATTCAAATTTTGTAGATCTGGAAAAAAGCTGACATGGCTAGCTGATTGACCGGATTGGGCCTATCTGATCACCCGTCTAGCCCAGGTAACGGCCAAAGTGGTGCGTTGGGAAGTAGGGGTGTTAAACCCTGACCTCCAATTTCCCCAACCACCGGGATCCTTTTCTAAGTCATCACAAGTTGCCACTCACAGCCAACAGGTGACCCCATTGATGGACTTTTACTCTGCATATATGTATATAGGAATATATACGGCATAACCGCGCTGACACACCGGTTCTCGTCAGATTACTGAAGTTAAGCAACATTGAGCCTGGTTAGTACCAGATGGGTGACCATTTCGGAATTCTAGGTGCTGTATATGCTCTCCGCTTATCTTGGCATTTGTTTCCAGTCATCTTGTACATGCACTTCACTTGCCACTCGTATTTAACAATGTCCACTCAGGAGAAGTGTGCTTGGAGATTGCATACGTCCTGCAACAAAAATTTCATGTGCAGGCACCCCTTCGTGGGTATCTATAGTCTGTCAAAGACTGAAAGAGCTTGTATATAAATATATGTATGTAGGTATGTATGAAATTATTTCCAAATCATATTATAAATAAAGTGTATGCTCAAAGGTTGTTTGCAGCTGTTGCAGACCAATGTTTGTTTTTAGTCCTGCAAAAACATTATATAACATTATTTTATTCGATTTTGTTTCTTTCTGTGAGTAATAATGCGTTATATTAAAATTTAAAAATATCAATACAGTTTATGTCTGTGAAATATATAAAAAAAAAAAAAAAAGAATTGTTTACAGCCCAGTCGACAGCTCGGCACAATAACCAGGTTGCGTGTTTAGGTTTTCCGTTTGGTAGCAGATCAATTTTTAGATTAGGAGTTATGTAGGCATTACTCTCAGTGAACATTCCACGGTGGCTTCGACATGAATAATATTCAGTTTGAATTTTCTGTTTAACTAGCAAGGATACTCAGCGTTGTCGGGGGAGTGGAGGGCATAAAAAATAAATAAAAAAATTTTTAAATAGTGTTAATCCCTCCAGAAAAACAAATTCTTTTATCTTTTTTTTTAATATTAGAAGTAAAATAAACAAAATTGAAGGTCTTCAGAAAACTACAAAATCTCCTTCCCCTTCTCTTGTAGAGAAGTGACAGGAGATAAGAAAAAATGAATTAAATTCGGAGTTAGCATGTTTCATTTTAAACAAAGAGAAAAAAAATACTCTGTGTGTGTGTGTGAGAGAGAATTCCTTATAGGTTCCGAAACGGCTGAGCCTATCTTTTGCAAATTTCACACAAAGGTAATTTATATGCCTGGTAGTGTTGATCAATATGTTTTGTACAGAAAATCATCCGATAAGTATTGAAAATCGATAAAACAGAATCTTAAAAACAGTCTTTTTCTCTTATAGATGGAAAATTAATTTTTACAGAAGAATATTTTATGTTACACCGGCAAAGGGAAATAATAAAATCTCAGCAAATCATTTTTGAAAATCGAAAAAAAAAATGCCATCTTAAAAATAGTCTTTCTCTCTTATAGATGAAAAAGAAGAATTTTTACAGGGGAATATTTTACGTTACACTGGTCAAGAAAAATAATAAAGTCTCAGCAAATCATTTCTACTAAAAAAAAAAAAAAAAAAATTCTTAACTGGAGATATAGTTCAGTAGTAGAATAATCTCCTGTTCAAGCTCGGCTGTACCTCACGATTATATTTTAGTTTTTTTTTATTAACAAGTTCAATTTACAATAAAAGAAGAGATGCCATTTAAAATCGCTGCAAATCATTTCTTCATTTACATATTTTAAAACTAAACATGAATCAAAAGTAACTTTTCCAAGGCATTCATCGTCAAGCCCAAATATCAGCTGACATGATATTGTAAACAAACACAGACGGAATTTGATGAACGACATTATTTTTATTTTTTTTATTTTGTTGCAAATTAGTGCACCGGGCAAATTATTCCTCATAATATATAATAATCAATAGCGGATTGATTTTATAATAATGCATATGCAATCTGCATGAATTCAAATATGTTGAAGCATATTGTTCGACCAGGCAACGTCAGGCAGTCATCCATTTAATGCCTTGAGCCCCTGGAGGAGCATAAGCCATCTACAACTTTTTGTAGATGTTTTTGTAGCGAGGAGTTCTTTTTACAGGGTGAGGGTGCTGGCCTCACGCCCAATCTTTCCAGAAGGTACATACAGCGCCTAGCCTTCCCAAATAGTCACCCATCTGGTACTGGCCAGGCTTGCTTAACTTCGGTGATCTGCCGTATGCCAGGCAGTCAGCTAGTATTCAATAATATAAATGGCCGTTTGAACCCCCCCCCTATTTTTGTTAAATTTTAGATATTATTTTTCTGGGGTTACGTATATTAAAAAAAAACCCAAAAAAACCCAGCTTTTGTAGGAATTTATGTATTTCTAAAATTTTAGCTGGGCATAAAAAAACGTATAAAAACAAAAAAGAGCTGCCCTTTATAGGAGAGATGAAAATCACTCCAGACAACGCATGAAGCCACTTGATTTAAGGAACTAATAAATACTACTTGTGGTCAAAAACTGATCAAAGACTAGTATTAGATAGATAGATTCCAATCAAGAAAACAGCAATTCTTCCCCATTTTTCAGAAATATCACTCATAGAATATAAGGAGCAAAGAACAAACAAAGGAAGTGAGAGTTACGCTGCCAAAAGTAAATAGAATAATGTTTGTCAGTCTCAAACGAATCTTTCAATAAAATCACTATCATCTCAGAAACCATCGTACATAAAATGGTTGTTTCTGTTGAATTCTTGAAGCATATGTAAATGATTATCTGAAAGTTATTTATCTCAGGATACATATACAGGATGTCCCAAAAAGATATATACACAATTTAAATAATTTTAAACCAGATGTTTGTTTCTTTTCTTTGCAGATCATCGATTTTAATCATGGCAGCCAGGCTTAACTTTAAAAAAAAACCCCAAAAAACTTAATTCTAAAATGCTAATGGAATCATGAAAACGCTGTTGAAGTGCAAAGACAGTTTCGAAGTGTGTACATTTTTTTGGGGGGGATACCCTGTATATCTATCTATCTATATATCTATAAAAGCGAACGTGTGTGTCTGTGTACATTTGCCTACGCAATAACTTTTTTCAATTTTAAGTCTACAGACTCGAAATTTGATATACAGGGTACTGAGATTTGGGAAAATCGATGTGATCGGTTTTCGGCCAAAAATTTGGCTGTTAAGGGGGTCAAAGTTCAACGATTTGACTTTTGAGAACTCTACCAAACTCCTCTGACAATTTTGGGTCTAAACACTTGAAATTTTAGATATAGGTTCCTTGGACATGGATCTAACTTAATAACTGGATTTGAGCCCAAAAGAATAAATTTTAAGGGGTCATAATAGGGGTTAAAGTTTTAAAAAATTTGACCTCTGCGGTCTCTACGAAATTACTCAGACAATTTCTGGTCTAAACATTTGAAATTTTACAAAAAGAGTATTCAGAGATAGGGCAAGCTTTTTCATCGGTTTGGGTTGAAAATTTTTAGTTACCAACATATAAATGTATGTATGTATGTTTGCATGTCCGCCTAAAACTTTCGACAGATGCGACGGATTTTACCAAGATTAAGATCGTTTTAAAGTTCGACCTTTTATACGACAAATATCGAAACATTGGCTAAAAACATTAATATCTTCACCTTCAACTACGCACTTTTCTATAGGGGGGGAGGTCGCTTTTTCCACCGATATTTTTTTAAGTTATCCTCTCCTTTCGATTTTCTAGCCTAAATGTTAACATAAGTCACTTCAGGTTTGGCAGTGGTCGTAACCCCAAAGACGTCAGGTTTTTTCCCCCATTCTTTTCCTCCTTCACATTACGGGTTCGAGCCTGCCTTCCTACTACCACTTTTTTTTTTTTTTTTTTTTTTTTTTTTTTTTTTGCTCAACATACACATCCAAACACCCGGGCAACGCCAGGCTGAAATGCTAGTATATCTATAAAAGTGAAAGTGTCTGTCTGTGTAATTTCCCTACACAATAACTGTCAATTTTTAGTCTAAGGACTCGTTGGGAAAATCTTTGTAATCTGTTTTCGGATTTGGCTGTTAAGAGGTCAAAGGTCAACGATTTGACTTTTGAGAACTCTACCAAACTCCTCCGCCCATTTTGGGTCTAAACACTTGAAGTTTTAGATATAGATTCCTTGGACATGGATTTAACTTAACTTGATTTGAGCCCAAAACAGTAAATGTTAAGGGATAATAATAGAGGTCAAAGTTAATAAAAATTGACCGCTTTTTTTTTTTTTTTTTGCTCAACATACACCTCCAAACACTCGGGCAACGCCAGGCTGAAATGCTAGTATACCTATAAAAGTGAAATTGTCTGTGTGTGATCATTTTCCTACCAAACTACTCTGTCAATTTTCAGTCTACAGACTCGAGATTTGACATAAGGGGTATTGAGATTTGGGAAAATCATTCATCGGTTTTCAGCCAGAAATTTAGCTGTCAAAGAGTCAAAGTTCAACGATTTGACCTTTGAAAACTCTACCAAACTCCTCTGCCAATTTTGGGTCTAAATACTTGAAATTTTAGATGTAAGTTACTGGGACATGGATCAACATTTTTAAATTGATTTGAGCCCAAAACAAATTTTAATAGGTAAAAATTAGGGTCAAAGTTAAAAAAATTTTACCCCTCCGGTCTCTACCAAATTAATCAACCAATTTTTTTATTTAAACATTTGAAATTTTGCATAAAGTGTATTCAAACATAGGGCAAGCTTTTTGATCGGTTTTTAGCAAAAAATTTGGCTGCCAAGGAGTCAAAGTTCAAAAGATTTGACCTTTGCAGTCTCTAGCAAACTATTCAGCCAATTTGAGGTCTAAACATTTGAAATTGTACATAAAGGGTATTTAAATATGAAGCAAGCTTTTTAATCAGTTTTGGGCTAAAAATTTGGCTGCCAAGATGACAAAGTTGAAAGAGTAGATCTTTGAAGCCTATCAAACTCCTTTGCCAATTTTGGGTCTAAACACTCGAAATTTTAGATGTAGGTTACCTGAACAAGAGTCAAACTCTTTTATATATATATATATATATATATATATAAAACAAGATGGCCGACGAGAGCTGAACATCATTTACGTGTTACCATTAACGGTTTCCCATTGTGTTGGGCTTGAAACCGATGGTACCAATGTTTTTCTGAACTTCTGTATAATTAATAAACAAATTATATATATATATATATATATATATATATATATATATATATATATATATATATATGCATATAAAGTTATGAACGGTAAATTTTCAAATTAGGTCCACCTCCACAATTTTCTTTTAAATGACGACTTTTATAGGTTTTCGACTATGCTGAATACGAAAATCGCATTGAAATTTTGCAGAAATAATTAGTTATCGAGATATAAAAAGTTGTATTATGAATTGTATTCTTTGGCGGCCATCTTTTTTATGCGCATGCGCACGCCATAGACAAATCTACGTGTGTAAAAAAGATGGCCGCCAAAGAATACAATGCATAATACAACTTTTTATATCTCGATAACTAATTATTTCTGCAAAATTTCAATGCGATTTTCGTATTCAGCATAGTCGAAAATTTATAAAAGTCATTTAAAAGAAAATTGTGGAGGTGGACCTAATCTAAAAAAAATACCAATATTTTTTTTTTTTTCAAATTTCCGAATAAAAAATATTTTTCAGAAATACAGACTTTTGTCTGGTCTTTCAATCGTTAAATCCTAAATTCTTAATATCGAGTGCTTTTCATACAGTGGAATTTTCTTCTTATTGCTTCATGAGGTCGACCAACGTTCACACTTGGTATCGGACATTTAAATCTCATTCAGCCTTGATTTCCAACTTCCGAGAACGTGCCAGGAGTTACCTCCTCCCTCATAACAAAAAAGAACATTGTGCTTTTGATTTAAAAAGGATTGGTATACACAAAATTGGAAATATCTGAAAAAGCGCACATTTTTTCAACCTTTATATATAGTAAGTTATAAAAATATATATGTCAATTAAGATACACAGAATATTCGCGTTTCATTCGCATGAGGCTTATGAAGCCTAACGAATTCTCACGATAATGAAACGCGGAATATTCTGTGTAGCTTAATTGCCATATGTATTTTTATAACTTACTACCTAGCTCTATGTATTGAGCACTGTTGAAGTAAATACAGAATACATAAGATTAGCCGTGTAAGGTAAATTTCTCCGAACAGAACGATTTTGCACCACTTTTTATATCCGGTTATGAAGATTAAAATAAAGTTATGATACTAAACCTTACATTTAGAATACGCATTCTAAATTTCTTCAAAATCCATTTCATGGTTTTTGATTCTAGGAAATGTCTAAAATCTAAGGCTTAAGCTTAAGGGGTCTTAAAAAGAAATTGAAATTCAGGGAATCTTGCTTAACTCCTGTATACATAAATCTCATCCAAAGCTGCCAAATAATTATCAGTTTTTTTTTTGTTTTTTTTAACTATATCAGATGATTACAAACACAGGTGGTCTTTATAAACGTCACTATCTACTCAAGCAGCCATATATTGTATAAACTGATGGTGGTGATGGAGGTGACAATGATAGAATTGATGATGATGATTATGATTGTGGTGGTGGTGATGATAGAATGATGATGATGGTGGTGATGATAAAATTGATGATGATGATTATGATTGTGGTGGTGGTGATGATAGAATTGATGATGATGATGATTATGATTGTGGTGGTGGTGATGATAGAATTGATGATGGTGGTGATGATAAAATTGATGAGAGCAGTTTGATTAGTAAACGGAGGTCAGTTGAGGTAACAGGGTCAGTCGGCAAGGAAAGGACAAGGAAAATATTGGAAGGAAGTGATGCAAACTAGAAAAAAAAAATACCCGTCTCAAGGCAAGTAAAATAAATTCTACCATTTTTATGTGCTTTTACGAAGATTAAACTCAAGATATAATTATACTAAACCTTATGTCTAGAATTCTTATTCTAATTTTGATCGAAATCCTCCCTCCCCCCCCCCCCAAAAAAAAATATCTAAAACTTAAGGCTTAAGCTTAAGAGCTCTTAAGAAAAAATTGAAATGCAGGGAATCTTCCTTAATTGGTGTTTAATGATTATGGATCAAATTGAAAGTAAATCTGAAATTTCAAATGGAAGGTAGTTCACATATGCTCTCCTAAAAAATATTTGACAAATATTTATTAATCAATATCTAATAAATAAGGCTAGGACAAGTGAATTTTCTTTTCATTGTTTTGACCCGTGTATATATCGGTTAATATCTTAGGTTTTTATATACAGTGATGTGGTTCTCGATTGATTAACTGTGTCGGATATATACTCGAGAGTCAAAATAATGAAAAGAATATTCTCTTTTCATAGCCCTACTAATAACTATTGTTAAACTTTCACAAAACATCAGAAGTATCGGAAAGTTCATAAACCATCTCCTTGCTACCTTTTGCATAAAACTAAATATAGCCCAAATTACCCTCCCTTGCGCCTAGCAGATGTGTTCCAAAATCCAGAATGATAAGTTAGTTTATAAGTGACTCATAGCCATAGAAATATACAAGCATTTACCAATATCTAATTTTATAAATCGAACGCCAGTGTGCTTGAGAAAGCAAGAAGGGGTAGTTTCGTATTTACTTGATGTGGGGAAGTCTAATACACCCCAAAAAGAAGCACACTAGGTAGCAATAAAAAATTACCTTTACAGTCCTGCCGGCAATCCCACCCAAATAAGAGAGGCTCAGGCGAAGGCAATAAATCCCCTTTGTCTAGCAATTTTAATATGACTTTATTTAACAAGTTTGGTGACCAGATATCTATATGTGTTGCAAGATATATTTTCCCACGATATGATGCATATTGACATTCTCTTCTCTTTGTATTACTTTCTCTGTATGTGTGTGTGTGTGTATATATATATATATATATATATATATATATATATATATATAGTGCTTTGTGTGTGTGCATAAGGCCTGCAGTGGACAGCTTTCCCACGCTATTAATGCACATCTAATCATGTATGACGCACGATGTGCATCATAATGCAAGATTTAATAAAAAAAAAAATCTATTCATGTAGTTTAAAAAATTTTCTTTTGAAGTAATTAAGGAAAACGACTGGTTTATTAATAGAAGCTTGCCACGTACATTTATTTATTCACAGTAATATAAAAGATCAAAAGATTGGACACGTGTCGCAGTCTGACTCTTCTTACAAGGGTCAGACCGCAATGCTTGTACAATCAACAAGGGTCAGACCACGACGCTCGTCCAATCAACAAGGGTCAGACCGCAATGCTTGTACAATCAACAAGGGTCAGACCATGACGCTTGTCCAATCAACAAGGGTCAGACCGCAATGCTTGTACAATCAACAAGGGTCAGACCACGACGCTTGTCCAATCAACAAGGGTCAGACCGCGACGCTTGTACAATCAACAAGGGTCAGACCACGACGCTTGTCCAATCAACAAGGGTCAGACCGCAATGCTTGTACAATCAACAAGGGTCAGACCACGGCGCTTGTCCAATCAACAAGGGTCAGACCACGACGCTTGTCCAATCAACAAGGGTCAGACCGCAATGCTTGTACAATCAACAAGGGTCAGACCGCAATGCTTGTACAATCAACAAGGGTCAGACCGCAATGCTTGTACAATCAACAAGGGTCAGACCATGGCGCTTGTCTAATCAGCAAGGGTCAGACCAGGACGCTTGTCCAATGAACAAGGGACAGACCAGGACGCTTGTCAAATGAACAAGGGACAGACCACGACGCTTGTCAAATGAACAAGGGACAGACCACGACGCTTGTCCAATGAACAAGGGACAGACCACGACGCTTGTCCAATGAACAAGGGACAGACCACGACGCTTGTCAAATGTACAAGGGTCAGACCACGACGCATCTTCAATCAACAAGGGTCAGACCACGACGCTTGTCTAATCAATATGGGTCAGACCACGATGCTTGTCTAATCAATATGGGTTAGACCACGACGCTTGTCTAATCAACAAGGGTCAGACCACGACGCTTGTCTAATCAATATGGGTCAGACCACGACGCTTGTCTAATCAATATGGGTCAGACCACGACGCTTGTCTAATCAATATGGGTCAGACCACGACGCTTGTCTAATCAATATGGGTCAGACCACGACGCTTGTCTAATCAATATGGGTCAGACCACGACGCTTGTCTAATCAATATGGGTCAGACCACGACGCTTGTCTAATCAATATGGGTCAGACCACGATGCTTGTCTAATCAATATGGGTCAGACCACGACGCTTGTCTAATCAATATGGGTCAGACCACGACGCTTGTCTAATCAATATGGGTCAGACCACGACGCTTGTCTAATCAATAAGGGTCAGACCACGACGCTTGTCTAATCAATAAGGGTCAGACCACGACGCTTGTCTAATCAATAAGGGTCAGACCACGACGCTTGTCTAATCAATATGGGTCAGACCACGACGCTTGTCTAATCAATAAGGGTCAGACCACGACGCATAAGGGTTAAAATACAACTGATATCATGTCAACAAGAGACAGGCCATTACTACACAAAACGTTTTAATTTGTGACCTTCATAAATCAGAAAAATGAGAAAAAAATTATTGATATTTTAAATTTCCGGATCTAAGATGTCCCAAAATATGACATTCTGACTTTATTTAAATAAAAAAAAGAAAACAAAAGGGATTTTTTTCTAAAAAAACAATTACAATCATGATTTGTGTCATGTCACCTATTTTATATAAGATCAATGGATGTGATGTTAATTCTACACATGGGATCAATGAACTCTATCCCTCTAGCAGGATCACAGTCAAGCAAGCCTAGGTTTGATGTTGCCACATACACTAAAATAATTTTAAGAAAATAAAAAGACATGAAAAAAATAAGCCAAATAAATTTAAAAACTCAGAAAAATAAATGCGAATGTGAAGATTGACAGGGCAGTCGCTCAGATCCTGAGAATGTTGGCTTTTCTATTTTTTTTTAGGTTACACGACAGAAAAGAGCGAATACTGATTAATAAATGTGATATGCACAAATAAAGAAAATATATATATATATATATATATATATATTGCAATAATATAATAATAGGGTTAATGAGTGTAATGGGACAATATCTTCCACTTTGCCATAAGGACTCACGCAGACATATGCACGGACTTGGAGTCTATATTCAAAACATCCTCCCTTTGGCCAGAGAATCAAAACTAAAATCAGATTACCAGGCCTTCATGTGCTTTAGACAACCTGCAACATTGTATAATTATTGTAACCCACTCAGTGTTCTCACACCAGCTGTTTATAATTAAGCTTTATTATTTGAAACACCCGCTCCTTGACTAGAGAAATTAAACTAGAATCAGACATGCAACATAGCGTTAGCTACTGATAGTTTCTCTACCGCTCTCCCTCGACCCAGGACTGTACCTTAATCAACCAAGTCTCCGACAGCATAGACACAGCACTCTCCCTTGATATTAGTGCACAAGTACATGTATTCATTGACTTTAATGTCCACCACAGCAATTGATTTGGTTTCTCCACTTGAGACACAGCTGGTAGCACAACACATAGCTTTTCTATATCTCATTCCCTATCACAGATAGTTACGTTTCTGACCCGTCTCCCAAATCAACAAGCCTTACCTCTAGATCTATTTCTGACCACAATTTCTGATGACTGTAACGAATGTTCATAGCCCACCTGGGAATGATAATCATGTTGTGATCATGATAGAAATCACCCTAAACTCTCGACCCAAAGCTGAAGAGCCATTGCTCAAAACGACAAAGTACTATAAGAAGACTGACTGGGAAGCCATCAGGGATCTTATCAAAGATGCCCCATAGTAAAATATGTTTTCTCTTCCCGCAGAACAGGGCGAAAATAAAACCACTGAATGATTCAAAGTGGCAATTGAAGCACATGTTCCCATGTGGAAATTCTATAGCAAATCCCACTCTCCCCAATGGTTTACTTCTCTTTGCACAGCTGCCATTGCTCAAAGGCAGCATGCGTACCAGACATTTATCTGACATAAGTCCAGTACAAACAGACAAACGTTTAATAAGCTAGAAGTAGTTGTAAGAAAGAAATAGTGACAGCTAAGAGAGAATACACCAAAACCACCAGAAAACGCATTGAAGCATAGAAATTAGAAACTCATGATTTCTAGAAAGTCCATAATACTAAAGTAAATAATGGGCAATCAACAATTCCCCTACTATCCAACAATCATGAGGTTGTTTGCACGGCAACCAAGAAGGCTAACATGCTTGTCCATCGGTTTGCCTCAAACTCTACATTGGACGCAGCAAACCACTCCCTCCCTGATTTTCCTTTGCAGACAGAAACCAGACTAGACGATTAGAAAGTCGCCCTTTCTCAAGTGCATGATATCATAAAAAAAACTTAGACAACTCAATAGCATGTGGAAGGGATCTCATCCTGGCTTTACTATTAAAAAAGTGATCTGCTGCGGTTGCTCCTGTTCTGTTCAAACTTTTCAACAAATGCCTTAACGAATCTTGCTTTCCTGACTGCTGGAAAACTGCTTCTGTGGTACCAGTTTACAAGAATTCTGGCGAAAGAACTGACCCATCAAATTATCGCCCATTAACCTCCCCCCTCTTTTCGCCAAAATATTTGAGTCCATAATTAATCAAGCTCTAATTCAAAAGAATGAAAAAAAAATAAAAAGAGATAAGGAGTGTGCCACAGGGAGATAACTCAGTCTTTCACATATGCTGAGTGTTGTCGGCCAGTGAGACAGTGATATGTTACAAGACACCCCCTTCCCTTCCTTGGGGTCTAAAAATCCAATCCACTGTTCAAAAAAAAAAAAGAAAAAAAAAAGATACATGATCAAATTAAGTTAAATTTTTTATAACTTAATTCCATAACGGATATGTACAATATCATTTTTTTTTTTTTTTTATAATAAAAATTTTTCTGTACAATGACTGAAAAAAAAAAAACACTCAAATATTTATCTAGGTATTTTTCCTGTCCATGTTTCAAAGTAATCTCCTCAAATTTAGACAAACTTTAAGAGGTGATCAGTTTCCCTTGATGCCCCTTCCTCATCTGCGAAATAGGCAAGATGACTGGGATACGATCGATCTCATTAAAATTTGATTTTCCTCTGTAAAAAAAAAAACTACTTGGTGAAATTAAGTGAAATTATTTTATGAGAACTTTATTCCATAACGGGTACATACAATATAACTTTTTTTTTTTTTTTTTTTTCAATTTTTAATGTCTTGATTAAACTGTACAAGTACCAAGAAAAAAAAAATGATTACATAAATCTGAAGGAATCCGAGTAGCAGGTGCATTGTGTTTTATAATATTTACGTCAGAGTTATTTGAAAATGTATTAGCATGACGTGATCATATTGCTTTAATAAAAACACTGAAAATATCTTTTTAAATTTATTTACATTTAGCTACATGTATTGAATTTAGCTAATATTTATCGTCTAATATTATATATGTGCGTGAGACAGTGATATCTATATATGAAAATATATATTGCAAATTATATGGCTTCATTGCAGGGTTCAAATCCCATAAGTGATAATTGTAATTTCCTGCAATGATGATTCCAGAAGGACTGCACACTAGTGTCTGTAGGTATTCAAAATGATTGTATATATATATATATATATATATATATATATATATATATATAGATATATATATATATATATATATATATATATATATAATCACTCTGAATGAAGTAATCATATATATGATTACTTCATTTAATCACATAAATTAATATACAAAGATATAATTTTATGCATAAATTTTCAGTATTTACTTCAACAGTGCTCAAGATATAGGTAGAGCTAGGTAGTAAGTTATGAAAATATATATGGGAATTAAGCTACACAGAATATTCCACGTTTCACAAAAATGAAATGTGGAATATTCTGTGTAACTTAAATGCCAGATATATTTTCATAACTTGCTATATATATATATATATATATATATATATATATATATATATATTTTCATAACTTGCTATATATATATATATATTTTCATAACTTGCTATATATATATATTCTCATAACTTGCTATATATATATTCTCATAACTTGCTATATATATATATATTTTCATAACTTGCTATATATATATATATTTTCATAACTTGCTATATATATATATATTTTCATAACTTGCTATATATATATATATTTTCATAACTTGCTATATATATATATATTTTCATAACTTGCTATATATATATATATTTTCATAACTTGCTATATATATATTTTTTTTCATAACTTGCTATATATATATTTTTTTTCATAACTTGCTATATATATATATATATATATATATATTCATAACTTGCTTTATATATATATATATATTCATAACTTGCTTTATATATATATATATTTTCATAACTTGCTTTATATATATATATATTTTCATAACTTGCTTTATATATATATATATTTTCATAACTTGCTTTATATATATATATATTTTCATAACTTGCTTTATATATATATATATTTTCATAACTTGCTTTATATATATATATATTTTCATAACTTGCTTTATATATATATATATTTTCATAACTTGCTTTATATATATATATATTTTCATAACTTGCTTTATATATATATATATATTTTCATAACTTGCTTTATATATATATATATTTTAATAACTTGCTTTATATATATATATATTTTCATAACTTGCTTTATATATATATTTTCATAACTTGCTTTATATATATATTTTCATAACTTGCTTTATATATATATTTTCATAACTTGCTTTATATATATATATATTTTCATAACTTGCTTTATATATATATATATTTTCATAACTTGCTTTATATATATATATATTTTCATAACTTGCTTTATATATATATATATTTTCATAACTTGCTATATATATATATATTTTCATAACTTGCTATATATATATATATTCATAACTTGCTATATATATATATTCATAACTTGCTATATATATATATATATATATATATTTTCATAACTTGCTATATATATATTTCCATAACTTGCTATATATATATATATATTTCCATAACTTGCTATATATATATATATATTTCCATAACTTGCTATATATATATATATATATATATATATATATATATATATATATATATATATATATTTCCATAACTTGCTATATATATATATATTTCCATAACTTGCTATATATATATATATTTTCATAACTTGCTATATATATATATATTTTCATAACTTGCTATATATATATATATATATATATATATATATATATATATATATATTTTCATAACTTGCTATATATATAGATATATATATTTTCATAACTTGCTATATATATATATATATATTTTCATAACTTGCTATATATATATATATATATATTTTCATAACTTGCTATATATATATATATATATATTTTCATAACTTGCTATATATATATATATATATATTTTCATAACTTGCTATATATATATATATATATATATATGATATATACATATATTCATAACTTGCTATATATATATATATATATTTTCATAACTTGCTATATATATATTTTTTTTCATAACTTGCTATATATATATATATATATATATATATATAAAACCTGCTAACCTAGCAGACATATAGCAATTAGTCAAGAGTTGGAAGTCAAAGTTGAGTTGACAGTCGTTAGTCAGAGGGAGGGACACCACAGTCCACCGATAGCAATTGGTCCGAGAAGGAGAGACTGTCGGAAAATGTTGATAGTAAAATTCTAAGACCTGCATGCAGATTTCCCAGTGGGGAAACATTGGTAAATAAAGCTGCTGTAAATACAAGCAAGGCTTTGGTTCGTACAAAACTTGATTTGCAGTCAGATGGATAACATGTTTCTCCATTGGCCGATGTTAACCGCCCCCTCCCCCCAAGAGAATTGTATCCATCCCTTTTACTGTAAAGACCGTCTAAAAATTAATCAATAGTTGGCAATCAGAGTTGATAATCGACAGTCAGAGAGAGAGAGAGAGAGTCGACTGGCAGAAATGTCTCCAAGTAAGGGGAGACTGTCAGAAATGTTGATAGTAAAGATCTAAGACCAGTGTTCAGTTATCTAATGGGGAAACATCGGTAAATAAAGTTGCTGTAAATAAACAAAGACTTTCGGTCATACGAAACTTAAATTGCCGTTTTTTCAAGGGTACGTCAAATCAAGATCAACCCAGATGGATAAGCTATGTTTCTTCATTGTATCTATCCTCTATTATTGTAAAGACTGTAAATGTCCTGTTTATACACTCATAATCTAGACGATCACACATACACTTCAAATATATATACGCTCAACATTTTTTAAACAAATATATCACACGTCATACAGAAAATAGACATTTATATATACTCATAAATAAATGAACACATATAGGCCATATTACAATTGTAACGGTTTCTAGATGCCAGAAGATATTTTTCATCCTGGTGATTTCGTTACTAGGATCACATGACTTTGGAATTCCCTTTCTGCTTATTGTTTCCTCGACTATATCAACATGCAGATATTTAAATGCATCATAAAAAATAACTCCATACTTTTATTAATCTGGCGAATATCGGAGTAGCCTCATACTAAATATCAAGATGCCGAGCAAAAGTGAAAAATAAAATCTAATTTATAAAACTCACTATGTTTGTGTGCATATTTTCAAACTCTATCTCTTTCGAAACTAAAAGTCACAGATCAGTGCTAGGGGCCTCAAATGATTGGATTTTTATGGACCGTTCTTTTATGGGTCTTTTGCTGGTTAAAATAGTTTTTTAAGGGGTCAAAAAGGGGTCAAAATTGAAAAAAACTTTGTACATTTATCTTGGTTTATTTTTAATCAGTTCATATATGTGGTAACGTCACCAGCTTTGAATGCTACAGTTTTGCTTTCGGTTTTGATTCTAGCTGATGCCACGCAAATACTTCTCCTTTTACTGTTTGAAATCATGACTATGATAATATATACGAAATCTGGACAAATAAAGTGCATTTTATGACCGGGCAAAGTCGGGTGCCCCCCCCTCCACTAGTAAATATATAAAAAGAAAAGTAAATATGAAGAGTAGAAAGTGGGCCTGCTTCTCTTATTTTGTCCTTTAGTCCTCACATTCCCCAACTGATATTTCTGACAAAGGAAAAAGAATTGCTGTTTTCTGAGTTAGAAGTTATTGGTATAGCATTTATCGTTGGCTAATTTTTGACCTTGAAATGTCATTGTTTTTTTTAGTTCCTTATGTCAGTTGACTGTTGAATCATCAATGATTGTCAGTCTGCTAAGAGTAATCTCCCTTGCACCATATGTTCTAAAAGACCAGATATCCGTTGTGTTTTAGGGTAAAGATTTAGATTTATTTGGTCTTAGTTCCTTTTGTTTATTGTAAATTCCTGTAGAAGGCTGCCTTCTTGTGTCTCTGTCCCTAATATAAATGAAGCAATCACCTCATTGTGCGTTAAGGAAAAACGTGCATGTGGTTTTATTGAATTTGTCTTCCAGTCTATTCAAAACAAGATATGTTTTTATTTGAATCATGCTTGACTTTATAATTAACCATCAATTGCTTCATGCCTTGTCTAGAGCAATTGATTTCATTTAAAAAAAAAAAAAAAAAAAAAGGCAATTTCTATATATGTCACATGTGTGTGCGTATTTATGTTGAATTTTATTGTTTTACTAGCAATGAGACCCGACGTTGATCGGAATTGAATAATGATCAACGCTTATTTCACACTTTCACATTTTTGTTGCCATCGAAATCGGTGAAATCGCCCATTTTTCAATCAAATCGATTGATTTCTGTTGTAGTTAGAGACCTATCGCGGTGCACCAGGAGGAACCTTCACATGCCTCCCCACAGAGACTTAGTCCACAATACATTGTACCTATTTACAATGCCTCCCCACAGGACAGAGTTAGACACCAGGGTCGTTTTTTAATGTGGAGAAAAGGTACAAAAATAACAATTGTCTCAGTCGTGAAGGATTTCTCCTCCACTGAAAGTGAACGAGAAATGGAAGTGCCGCATCTGAAGAATAGATACTACACTTTGAGATATTAAATCACTTTGATCTTGGCCAAAGGCCATGTAGCCAATTTTTCTCCACATGCATTGTAGTCTACATTACACTCCTTCGGGACAAGATCAAAGTGTAGTATCTATTCTTCAGATGCTGCACTTCTATTTCTTGTTCTCTTTCGGTGGAGGAGAAATCCTTCACAACTGAGACAATTTTTATTTTTGTACCTTTTCTCCACGTTAAAAAACGACCCTGGTGTCTAACTCTGTCCCGTGGGGAGGCATAGTAAATAGGTACATTACACTATAGAGAACATACTGTTCATTTTACAAAAATTAATTTTTATATATAATGGCTCGAATGAAAGTTTAAAATGAAAAAAGTCAAATATCATACTTCAATTGTGCTCTAAACAGAAACATTCATTTCGAGCGCGCTCATTATATAAAAAAAACCTACAGTTGATTTCATATGACAAGGAAAGACGTGTCCTAAACATGACCAAAGTACCTGTAAATAAATGTCTGTTTAAATTGAAAACAAAAGGGAGTCGAATTCTTTTCTTTGTCTTTGTTTCTTTGTGACTGTCTTCATACAACGTGTGGGTCTCGAATGTTGACTTGTAATGACTACATTACAGTATGATACCATCCTCCCAGGCATTATAGTATTTATTTTGAGGGGGTGACAATGTAGCGAAGGAAAGATGCTTTCTGACTGAAAAAGAAAAAAATTAAATGTTCTTTTGTTCGGTAATAGTTATTTGTTGTGACTTTTTTCAACCCCCCCTTTTTTTTTTACTTACATAGGCATCACCACTTATCAAGGCCCAGGGGCCACTCGAGGATTGTTAAAAACAGTGCACAATCGCTGACCTTTGACATAAAATCTCTCCACCCCGAAAAAAAACAAAAAATAAGTGAAGCATGCATGGTCCCCCCGTGAGTGCACAGTGAACGAAACATAAAAAATGTTCAGCATTGCCCCCCCCCCTCCATTTAGCCCCAAAAGTCCCCAGGGGACGTCAAATTTTTATTTTTTTTGTTCAACCAGAGTGTCCCTATTTTAGGAAGATGCATTTTCTACACATTGAAAATCGACCTTAATCTAATTCTGCCCTCGTAGGG
This sequence comes from Euprymna scolopes, assembly GCF_053919585.1. Classification (NCBI taxonomy): domain Eukaryota; kingdom Metazoa; phylum Mollusca; class Cephalopoda; order Sepiida; family Sepiolidae; genus Euprymna; species Euprymna scolopes. The sequence goes on from NC_136512.1 coordinate 18,781,044, forward strand.
AGGAAACAAAACCACTACCAATAGTTTCCCACACTCTTTATCTGTGCCTAAACCTGCAATCTCTTTCTCACAGAACAGACGTTTCGGGCCTGTCTCTGCTTTATCGCTATTTTCATGGCAAGTGCTCGTCTGAGCTCCAATCTATGCCCCCCCTTCGCCAAACATTCACGAGAAACACTCGTCTAGCTGAAAACACTATCAATAATTCCCCCCACTCTTTATCTGTGCATAAACCTAAACGTAGATTCCATGAACAAAGTTTCTTTCTTAGAACTGCACACCTGCGGAACTCTCTTCCGATTGCCTACTTTCCAGCTCACTACTATCTGACTGTCTTCAAGTTCAACGTAGACAAATTCTTGATGAACCATCCTACTTACAAAAATTCCACTACCTATGTTTACTATGCTATACTCACATTGTATACCCATTAACCTTTATCCTCGAGTGGCCTCCGGGCCTTGATAAGTGATTATTCTTGTGTATATATATATATATAAATAAAATAGTTACAATTTGTTATTTTTTTTCTTGGACTATTTTTTTTTTTTTCTCTACCAAAAAATTATTTGGTATTGGATTCATCCATATTGTCACAACTGTGCCATTTCCCCCTTTTGTCTCCTCCTCACATTCTTATTTTTCTGTGTACTTGTTGACGTTTTCAAATGTGATTTTTAAAAGTCATAGGTTTTAACCGATATATATATATATGTTATATATATATGCTAGCAGGCCGCCCGGCGTTGCCCGATCGTAAAATACACACAAATATAAATAAAGGGTCGATATGCCGTCAAAAAAGTCTATTAATTGCCGTAGATGTCTGCTTTGTAGACGAAAAACTGCAAATAAGTCGAATCTCATACAAAAAGCAAGCTCGTTCCCTTGTGAAAATGACCGAGTTTTTATAATGGTGAGAAAAAAAAAATGATTATTTTTTTTTCTTTTTATTAATGAGTCATCGCCTATCACTCGAGGATAACGGTTAATGATATGCATGGATTGATATGTAAACGATGACGAATATTATGAGAGGATTTGGTGCTTTTTCCGAATAAGAACGAGGGTTTATATTACAATCAACAAAGGTACAAAGTAAAACAAAAATCAAAAAAA